>NC_140174.1:76972948-77560448 GCF_963971535.1 Notolepis coatsorum | reverse complement strand
GTGATCTGTGTCCTGTTATAAACTAACTCTGGTACGGTCATGTGATCTGTGTCCTGTTATAAACTAACTCTGGTACGGTCATGTGATCTGTGTCCTGTTATAAACTAACTCTAGAACTGTTCTGTGATCTCTGTCATGTTACACTCGGGTATGGTTTGAGGTTGCGCATTTAATGAAGCTGATTGGGCAGTTTTTATTGACATTTCCAATATATTTCCAATTGTGTGATTTTTCATCGCCATAACGTTATTATTTTTGCAGCTGGTATTGTTCAAAATAGCCAAATAATGTTGCGATACGAAACAAATACTGTATCTCACATAATAATCTCCAGTTTACCAAAAAACATTTGAATTATGTATAGTGACATGAATGAAATGGGGTTTTGTATGTGTTGCCAGATTACGTTGAGAAACCATTGTGTCCTCTTCATACACTACACTTAATTATTCCTGCACATCCTGGCAAGCCGGTGCTGCTCCATTATTTTTGTGACCAGGACATGTCAGTGAGTTTCATTTGGATATTCTGTCCAATAGACGAGCAACCGCTTCGACCGCGTGATGTTTGGTGCACTTGACAGTAGGTTAGGAGTTAAATACAGTAGATAGGGAGTTAAAGACAGTAGGTAATGAGTTAAAGACAGTAGGTAAGGGGTTAAAGACAGTAGGATAGGAGTTAAATACTTCAGGGTGGACTGGCATTACAACAGCAAATATATAGGCTGAAAAAAGACATTCAAAACAGACTTATTGTATTTGTATCAAAATGAGGAATATGTAAAACCAAAACATTCTACAATCACATCTAAATAACAAACAAGTGATTATGTGAACTCTCTCCTCTCTCCCCTCTTGCATGTGACTAGACTCCCAAGAAAATGGAGGTTCATTCCATCCACACCTACGTGGCCCTCTACAAGTTCCTGCCGCAGGAGAAGAACGACTTGGAACTACAGTGAGTCACTATGGCCATAAGCACTGTGTGTGTGTGTGTGTGTGTGTGTGTGTGTGTGTGTGTGTGTGTGTGTGTGTGTGTGTGTGTGTGTGTGTGTGTGTGTGTGTGTGTGTGTGTGTGTGTGTGTGTGTGTGTGTGTGTGTGTGTGTGTGTGTGTGTGTGTGTGTGTGTGTGTGTGTGCGTGTGCGTGTTGTGTGTTTTGTGTGTTCTATCCGGAGATAATCTTGCCAATTACGAGGCCGTAGTGGATGAAACTGGGCACACACTGTAGTGTGACAGCAGGCCAGGGACGTGATTCCTGGAATATTTTCAATGACGAGTATTTGTATTTGAATTAATTTCCATCATTGTCCATTGGAATAGATTTGACATTTTGAGCATTTACAGTACAGACTGTGTACAGCACGTCTGCAGGAGGGGTCCACCTCTGGCAGCTCAGGGTATGTGGCAATGAGTCCAGACTGCTAATTTCACTGGCCCTGGTCAGGGGTGGGCAACCTCTTTGGCCATGATATCTACTTTGCCCCTTTCCAAGACTGGAGAGACCATTGAGCCAAGCACATGGAGTGAAAGTCACCACACTTTTAAGTATTCGGCTGGCTAGTAAATAGTTCCATCTAATTCATGTAAATTCAGCTGATGGCGCGTCACATACTTATTAAACCCTAGTGTATTAGCCTATACAATATTCTACATTGTGGCTACTTAGTTTTAAAATTCAACATTTAAAGAAACAAGACAGATTCTCAGTGATCAAGGTGTTTATTTGACGTTTACATCAAACACAAAATATGGTCAGGTACAGTATAATTATTATACTTTCTTATTTCAGAAGCAAAAATGAGTCCAAGCATTTGACTCTAGTAAAAAAATCTGTCCCTCTTCTCAGCCAGCGGACATCGGAGCAATAATGAAGTGCATATAAGAATAAGAAGAACTTGCAGGGGTCAGCAGTTGGCTTTCGGACAATAGGCTTTCTCTTCACCTAGGTAAGACAGAGGCAGTACTATTGGGCTCCAAGCCCAAGCTCAGGAAAGCACGGGAGTTTAATATCCAGTTAGGAGCTGTACCCTAAAACAGCAAAAAAAAGCTAAGTATCTAGGCTGTATGATAGACGGGAGCCTTGGCCTCCCAAGTACTGGGCAAAGTCAACGCCCGCACCAGGTACCTAGCTAGGAAAGCCCACCTCCTTGGCAGAGGAGGTCTCAGGCTACTAGAAAATAGCCTAGTACTCTGCCACTTTGACTATGGTAGCGTGTCTTGGTTCGAGGGCCTGACAGAGACCATAAAAAATAAGCTTCAGGTTTCCCAAAATAAGTTGGTAAGGGTGGTAATGGGTCTTGACCCACGTAGGGAGGAGTCACTTCCAGGAGCTAAACTGGCTTCCTGTATAATAAACCATAAACCAAAGGTCCCCTAGATACCTCCTGAATTACTTCACCCCGGTCAGCGAATCCCACAACCACAGAACTAGAGCAAGCATAGCAAACCTGAAGCCTGCTTCTTTCTGTTCCAAATTGGGCCAGTGCTCCCTTACTTTCTTAGGAGCCCAGGATTGGAACAAGCTGCCTATCCCCATCAAGCAGAGCTCGAGCCTCCACAACTTCAAGAGAAGCGTCAGGAAGTGACTCATGGACAGAATAGAGGAATAGCCCCCTATACTTTGAATGGGTTTCCAATCAGTTTTTAGTTATTGTGTGATATAAAATGTTAGCTATAGGTTAGACTTCTAATGTTTTAAATGTATGTGTTTTGTGTCATTGTCGTGTTTTTTGTTGTGGCCTAACAGCCCTGGGACCATGACGGAAATAAGGGTCTTACTTACTCTTTCTCATGTTATCCTTTTGATCCTTGTTGTGTGTTTTTAATCCATAAATAAAATAAAATAATATCACACCTTCCAAACATCAAATAAAAACGTTTGACAAGACAACTCTAGTCTCATGTCAGATCCAGGTGATGTCTGATAGGAGTGCTTTCTCCAGAAGCGTGTTGTGTTTTTTTTTTATGTCACACTTCTCCATTAGAGACATGAAAATTACAATTCAACCAGTATGCCTCCAAATGATCTGTCACACTGCCAAGCCACGGTATTCCTGCTGATTTGAAAGAGACCAATTTTTTTTTTTATTATTATTATCTTTCTTCTTTTTTCGATTTTTCTCCCATCCCACTGTTAGTCATTATGCCAATTCCCAACCCCCTTCCTGGTTGTTGCGCACTTTCCCCTACTGTTGGTCCAAGAGGCCGGAGACTGTCACATGCTTTCCTCTGACGCATGTGCAGCCAGCCGGCAGCCAGCCTGGCCGCGCAGATTCTCACCGGGAGAGTGTAACGTGTGGAAGGTCGCACTACCTCTCTCCAGATCCTACCCTTGCTGAGCAGGCGCCCCGACCGAACTGTAGGGGTCGCTGTCCACAACGCCCAGGACCCACCCACGGCTCCCCTCCCCCTAACTCAGCCAAACGAGTTAGTATAGCGATCAGCCCGAGCCAAGGCAATGCTGACTCTCCGGGAGTCGAGACCACAGCCTCTTGCATTGGTGACGAGCACAATCTCCGCTATGCCACCTGACCGCCTAAGGAGACCATTTTTAAATGCCACTGCACACACAATTGCGCAAGAACCAACAACACACACACACACACACACACACACACACACACACACACACACACACACACACACACACACACACACACACACACACACACACACACACACACACACACACACACACACACACACACACAGCAAGGCACAGAGGGAGGGAGATGCCTCTTATTTTGTGCAACCCTTTGCTCTCCTGTAACGATGTATGTTAAAGCAGTTGTGATTCCTGCATAAGGAGCAACACAGAGCTTCAGAGACAGGCAGAGAGAGAGGGACTTGGTCGAGAGAGGAGCGAGCTCGGCAGAGATAGCAAGCAGCTGCTCTCTGCTTGCTCTTTTCCATGCTTATTTATTCTCACTCAATACAGAACAAATGGCGATCGGCGTTGACTCGTAAAGAAGACAACATTTTGCATGCTATTATTATATGGGAAGGGTCGCAACCTTTCCTCTCCTCCGGGAACGAATGTCCATCGCGTTCATGTTCAATATGACGAAAAAACAATGTCCTCTTCTCATTCTGTGTAGAATGGTAGGTCGCTGTCTCTTGGCATCTCATCCTCTCTAAGTAGTGTCACTGCTATTTGTTACGACATTGTGTTTGTGACAAAGAGAGTGAGGTGTGTGTGTGTGTGTGTTGGAGGGCACACTAGGGGAGGGCTAGCGCAGGTGCTGGTCTCTATACATATGTATGAATGTTATTTGAGGTATTTAGCTATTTCTGGGTGCAGTACAGCACGTCTCCTGGCTGACACGTCACATGGTGTCACAAAAGGAATGGTCAGAGGGTGAGTGTGTGTGTGTGTGTGTGTGTGTGTGTGTGTGTGTGTGTGTGTGTGTGTGTGTGTGTGTGTGTGTGTGTGTGTGTGTGTGTGTGTGTGTGTGTGTGTGTGTGTGTGCGTGCGTGTGTGTGTGTGCGTGCGTGCGTGCGTGCGTGCGTGTGTGCGTGCGTGCGTGTGTGTGTGTGTGTGTGTGTCGAGGGCAGAGGAGGGAGTTTTGCTGCAGTAATTAGGTGAGCGAAGATGTGCGGCGGGCCAAACACACACACACACGCCATCTGCCTTCTCAGCAGGACGGGGGGTCGTGGGAGGGTGAGCACGGACTTCTCTCTGAAGATCTTCCGTCTCAAGGTGCTCTTCCTCTCCCAGGACGGCATAATAAACAAAGGCTGTCCCTTCACCTTTTTTCTCTTAACCCTCCAGTCACCCTTGTCGCAATTCTTGTCAAATAGCCTTTCTTTCACGTGTGTTTGTGGATAGCGTTGGCTATATGTTATGTATATTCCAGGAAAGTAGCTCAGTATCACATCTTTGAGTCACATTACAATAATCCATGTTTATTTTTTTTTTTTTTTTTTACTATTAAGCGCGTGGAATAAAAGTGTCACACCTTCCACCCTAGTCGCAGAAATGAACAGGTTGACTCCCATGTTAAACACATTTTTTTAAAACACAGCCTGTACAGTTTAGAATTAGAATGATTCATAAGTAACATAATAAAAGGATGGATGAGGCCTCCAAGAGGTAGTTTATGCATTCTTTAACCCCTTAACCCTAACCCTAATAAAAAAATGTTTTGTTAAAATCCTGAAAATGAATAAATATTCGATATGTATGGTGAGGACTGGAGTTAATAATGGTATTCATGAAAAAAAAATTTAACAATACATGAAAAGGATATGTTTTACTGAGATCGCAGTTTTCGGCAAAGGGCTAAAGGTGTGATTATTTTAAAGGTTGACTCGAGGGTTAAAGAAGAGTGGGTTGTCCGACCTCTTTAGTAAAATAAATGAACAAAAAAATAAGAAACAAATAATAATGATAAATAATAGTGTAATATGTAATAGTGTTTAATATTGTAATAGGTCCACGGAGGACGCCATAGCCCATGTGCTGCACACAGCAGCATTACACCTGGACAAGAGGCAGGGGAACTATGTGAGAATGCTATTCATCGACAGCTCAGCATTCAATACCATAGTCCCCTGTAACAATTGGGGGTGATGATGAAAGTGAGAACACAGTATGCAGACAAGGAAGAAGGAACGGCGGCAGAGACGAAGGGTGATGCTTAGAGAAGGGATATTTACTAACTCACAACCAAACTACAAAACAAAAAGAAGGCACAGCCGGGCTGGCTCTGGGACAAACACGGACTGATAATGAAAAACAAAGAGCACCAAACATTGCTAACATAACATACTGAGGAACAAACTCACTTGACAGGACAACAAACTCACTTGACAGGACATAGGCACACAGGCACGATACGGGAACAACGCGGGGACAATGACGCCACAACAATCCAAACCACAAGCAATAAATACTGACACTAATTAACACTGATTAATAATGGGAAACAGCTGGGGGAAGAAGGACTAGAACTAATACAATAATCAACAATACTGGAACAAGGACTAGGCTAATACAAAACACAGAATCAGAATGCCAACACAGAGAAAACCTAAACAGACAACACTTGTAACATAGACACTAATTGCCACAACAGAATGTTATTAATATGACCAAGCAGGATCAATGTTGACTGCAGGTGACCGCTAGATGGTGGCATGACACTGGGGCATTGATTCTCCCAGACTTGAGCTGGTCTGGGAGTGTAACAGTACCCCCCCCCCTTGTGGGCGGCTAGGTGGTGTAGTGGGCAAGGCACTCGCCACCAGTGTGGAGACGCTAGGATTCGCGTGTTCGAATCCAGCTCTCCACATTGTTTTTCAGTTTGGCTGGTCGTCCGCAGTAATACACATTGGCCGTATTACGGGGAGGGAAAACTGAAGGGTGGGGATCGAACGTTGTGAACAAGCGACTCCTACAAGTCGGTTGGTGCGCCTGCGCAGTAGAATAAGGAAGTGTCGGGGGCAGCGTGAGCCTCCCACGCGTTACTCCTCGACACTGAGAGATCGAGCTGCGCAGGTGAAAAGATGCGACTGCTGTTACCTCAAGTACCGGAGGGGACTTGTGCTATGTATGACTTAGTCCACATTGCAGCCGGCTTGTGGGAGGCAAGAAACAGCGTTCGTGACAGGGGAGGGTTGAATTGGATGATACGAAATTGGGATGGGAGAAAATATGGAAAAATGGGAGAAAAAGTGGATCAAAAAAAAAAAAAACAGTACCCCCGCCCCCCCCCCCCCCGCCCCCCCCTTCCAGACCCCCGATAACATTGTCAGGTGTCAGGAGAACCGCCTCTCCCTGAATGTCAGCAAAACGAAAGAGATGATTGTGGACTTTAGGAGGTCGGGGGCCAGGGACTACAGCGCCCTCAGCATCGACGGGGCACCGGTCGAGATTGTGAGCAGTTTTAAGTACCTCGGAGTCCACATATCCGAGGACTTGACATTGACAGTGCAGTGAAGAAGGCTCGTGCCAATGCCTCTACTTCCTTAGGCGCCTAGGGAAGTTCAAAATGAGTCAGAAGATCCTCAAGAACTTCTACTTACAATAGAGAGCATCCTGACTGTTAACATCACCTCCTGGTATGGGAATAGCACCGCACAAGACAAGACCGCAGCAGACTACAGAGAGTGGCCCGTTCAGCCGAGCGCACAATTGGAGGTGGGCTTCCCACTCTCCAGGACGTTTATAACAAGCGTTGCAGGGCCAAGGCTAAAAGAATAATCAAAGACTCTAGTCACCCAAACAACTGCCTCTTTGAACTGCTGCGGTCAGGCAAGCACTCCTGGAGCCTCATGGCCGGTACAGAGAGACTCAGAAGGAGCTTCTATCCCCAGGCCATCAGGAGGCTCAATGACAATGACACTATGTAACAACCCATCACTCACCTTACCACTCACTTTATTCACTTTAGACACTTTAACCCACTTTATATCTATTACTAAAGAGATTTTCACCACATTCATACCTTATTTGCACCCTACCCCAAGTTTTGTACCTCTGTGTTCTACCTCACTGGTACTCATTTTACTCTGTGTTGTATAAGTATATTGTATATTGTATATATGAATATTAACTTTACCTACTTTTTACTTTTTTGTGCACACTCTCAGGGGCTCATAAGAAACAAGCATTTCATTATAAAGTATCCTGTATTTTGTTCTGACAAATAAAAGAAATTTAAATAAAAACTTGAACTAATAGTGTGATTGTGTAATAGTGTGTGATAGTGTAATAGTGTGGTAGTGTAATTGTGTAATAGTGTGTAATAGTGATAAATAGTGTAATACTCTGCAATAGTGTGATAGTGTAATTGTGTAATAGTGTGTAATATATAATAGTGTTTAATAGTATAATAGTGTGTAATATTTAATAGTGTAATACTGTGTAATAGTGTAATTGTGTAATACTGTGTAATACTGTGTGATAGTGTAATTGTGTAATACTGTGAATAGTGTGATAGTGTAATTGTGTAATAGTGTGTAATATATAATAGTGTTTAATAGTATAATAGTGTGGGGGCGTGGCTAGGCGAGCAATGGAGTAACACGCTGTTCGTTCGAGCTCCCATCGAGTCTCTATTTTATTTTTATTGTATCTTAATTTAATAAGCTTACAGATTTACAAAACTTAGTGAATCTTACTCAGGGTACATTTGTTCAAACCAATGGACATTGTTTACATGGACAGATGGCAGCAAACCTACGTAAATACAAATACGTCCCGACTCCAAGCAGGCCTGAAAAAGCCTCGACTTCCAGTTCCAAGCCACCACCGTCCACACCGCCAAAGATGTCCGGCGTGGATACCACAGCCTTAAAGGCGGAGATTCTCCTCGCGCTGAAATCCGAACTCGCAGAGATAATACAATCGGAATTGAAAGGTGCACTTTCCAAAGAGTTCACCAATCTCTCTAGACCATATATCAAGCAAAGTAGTTCACCTACTCAGCTTCGAGAACTTGCCAATGGTCATGGCTAAGCCATACGATTTATTTAACATCCAGCGGATCTCCAGTCCTATACTAATAGCCACTTATGGAGTGCAGGTGAAGTAGATAGTGTATCATTCTGGCCCCAATAGGACAATATATGTATGCACATATAGAGACATATGAGCATTTGCACACACGTCCACACTTACGTTGACACACACGCACGCACTCCTAATGGATACATTCTTACATTTACAGTATGCTGCTGCACATGCTCGCGCACATAATCGATACACTATCTAGACATATCACACACACGCGGGCGCATAGTATGCACATGCACAGACATACATACACATGTACACATTACACAGATACATGGGCATAGACCCACACACTCACTCCTACACACCCATACGCTTACTCCCTGGCTGTGTCCGATACATCCAGGCACACACACACATAGGTACACGTGCATACAACTGCACGAACACGGAAGGGCATGCGCCCAGACACACACCCGCAGATAAACATGTTGACACGCGCACACTCCCACACCTCTTCCAACTTACTCTATATCACACAACCAGGCACCCCTTTTTTTCTTCTTTTTTTTGTGTCTAGCGGGGCACACTGATCGCCCTTGCTAGGGAAGAGGTTGTTCTGCCTTACTTCGGGACCTGCTTAATGCTTAATGTGATATTGCTAATATACGGTTATGCTTGACGTCTACCGTCGCCACCTATATAATTCTACCCGGTTGGGTGCATTCCACTAGACAGTGGAAGATTCTATATAATACCAAGATCTGAGTAAAGATTTTTTTACTTTTACTTTTCTTTTCTTTCCCTATTATTATTATTATTATTATTATTATTATTATTATTATTATTATTATTATTATTATTATTATTATTATTATTATTATTATTATTATTATTATTATTATTATTATTATTATTATTATTATTATTATTATTATTATTATTATTATTATTATTATTATTATTATTATTATTATTTTATTTTATTTATATTTTTTTCTCTCCTAAGAGGCTCAACGGGGGTCTGAGCGGCAGGCTCTATAGATAGAGAACCTCCAACACAAGCACATTATGTGTGGATTTGTTTCTGAAGCGGACTTAGGACACCTTGCTTTTATGGGTGTCAGGGGGGGGGGGGGGTTACCAGACTTGTACATTCAACATACTTAAATTATCAGATGTATGTTTTGTTTTTCACCTGCAGCTGTGCTGAGCTCTCTCTAGGTTCCAGATGCATGGCATCTCTCATCTACTATGATCGACACGGGTGATACCATAGGGCTGGAAGGGTGCTCTGTCAATTTCGTGAGTTGGAATGTTAAATCACTCAACCACCCAGTAAAGCGTGCTTACACATTTAAAACAACTCAATGTAGACAAAAACTACGGACCATGATTGACTGAGGGGGTGGTGGGTGGGGCAGATGTATCACTCCAACTTCCACACAAGGGCCAGAGGAGCAGCCATTTTGATAGATAAAAACACGCCATTTACTATGTCAAGTGTAGAGGCCGACCCTGCAGGGCGCTATATTATAGTGGTGGGGAAACTGCATTCATTTCTGGTCATTCTGGTTAATATCTACGCACCAAACTGGGACAACCCTTCGTTCTTCACCAGCCTTTTTTCTCGCCTACCGGATATGACCTCGCACCATCTCATCCTTGGCGGCGACATGAATTGTGCACTCTCCCCGGTGCTGGACCGTAGCTCGTCCAGGAAGGCCCCCCAGTGTAGCTCGGCCCGTGCAATCCGGCGTTTTCTTAAATCATATGGGGTAGCTGACGTGTGGCGGTTTCTTAATCCTACATCCAGAGGCTACTCCTTTTTTTCCCCGGTCCATAATACCTTCTCGCGCATAGACAGCTTTCTCCTGGATAAGAGACTCCTTCCCCTTGTAACCAAATGTGAATACGGTGCGGTAGTTATCTCGGACCATTGTCCCTTAGTTATGAAAATGAGTATCCCGAATACACGGCTCGGCCACCGCCAGTGGAGACTCAACCCGTTGCTCCTGTCGGAGGAAGCCTTCACAAACTTCATCACCTCGGAAATTACATTATTTCTCGACATTAATAAGACTCCGGGAATGTCTTCTTTAACCATTTGGGAATCGCTGAAGGCGTACTTAAGGGGACAGGTGATTTCATATTGCGCCAATCAAAAGAAGATAAACACGGCATGCCTTAAGCAACTGACAGACGAGATTTTGGAGCTAGATAGACTACATAGCCACTCGCCATCAACCGACACGTTGAAAAAACGTATATCGTTGCGAACTGAGTTTGACCTCCTATCAACACGACAGGCTGAATACCTCATTACTAAAACGCGACAGGGGTACTATGAACATGGGGAGAAGGCCGGACGGATACTTGCCCATCAGCTGCGACAAAGAACTGCCAACCAGTCCATCCCCACTATCAACAACGAGCGGGGCTCAAAAATTTATAAAAGCTTTAAAACTTTTTTTTTTTTTTTTTATTGGTCTTTTTTCCCCTCCATTTTCCTCCGATTTTCTCCCATCCCAATGTATGCCAATTCCCAGTCCCTTCCTGGTCGCTGCGCACTTACCCCCCACAGTCAGATCATCTGGGAGAGTGGAGGCTACCACGTGCTTCCTCCGACACACGTCCAGCCAATCACCGCTTCTTTTCACCTGGCAGCGCGGATTCTCATCGAGAGGGCGTAGCGTGTGGGAGGACCACACTATCCCCCTCAAGTCCTATCCGCGCTTAGCAGGCGCCCCGACCAAACTGTAGGAGTCGCTGTTTACAACGACCCGGACCCACCCCGCCAGCTTCTCCCACCCTCCAATACAGCCAATTGTATTGGTGCAGACGGCCAGCCAAGCTGGTGACAACCCCGGAGCTGTGAGCTGGATTCGAACAGGCGAATCCAGCTCACAGCTCCGGGGCTGGTGACGAACGCAATCTCCGCTCGGCCACCTAACCGCCTAGCTTTAAAACTTTCTACCAATCGTTATACACCTCGGACCCGCAAGTGGGGCCCTCCACGCTAGACGATTTCTATAGGACCCTCCGCGTCCCGACAGTCGACCCAGAGAGGGCCGCAGATCTGGAGGAGGAACTTACGGTTGCGGAGATTACGTCAGCGATTAGATCTATGCAGAGTGGCAAGTCCCTGGGGCCAGACGGCTACCCTACAGACTTCTACAAAAAATTCTCAACCCAGCTGTCCGCGCTGCTGCTAGCCGTATTTGATGAATCATTCTCAACAAATTCTCTTCCTCCGACCATGCGCCAAGCTGTTATCTCCTTAATCCTTAAGAAAGACAAGAACCCACTGGAATGCGGCTCGTTCCGTCCAATTTCCCTCCTCAACGCCGATGTCAAGGTTCTCGCTAAGGTTCTGGCCCCTGGAAGGGGTTCTACCCTCAATTATCTCGCCGGACCAAACAGGCTTCATCAGGAATCGGTACTCTTTCTTTAATATCAGACGCCTCCTAAATATGCTGTATAGCCCCTCTCCACCCCGAACACTTGAGGTGGTCCTCTCCCTTGATGCAGAAAAAGCATTTGATCGGGTGGAGTGGAACTATCTTTTTCACGCTCTGGAGAGGTTTGGGTTTGGCCCTAAGCTCATACAGTAGCTTGGATTAAAATTCTATATACGTCTCCGATGGCTGCCGTTCACACCAACAACAATCTATCCACCTACTTTGAACTCCATAGGGGTACGAGACAGGGATGTCCTTTATCTCCACTCCTTTTCGCGATCGCAATGGAGCCCCTTGTGCTGGCTCTGAGGCAGAACACCGATATCAAAGGGATCATGCGCACGGGCTCGGAGCATAAAGTCTCGCTCTACGCGGACGACATGTTGTTGTATATATCACAACCCCAAACGAGTCTTCCTCGGTTGATGACCCTACTTGCGGACTTTGGCAAAATATCCGGATACAAAATCAACATTCAAAAAAGCGAACTGATGCCCCGTCGGCACCTCGGCGGATCGGATACCTCTGAGCACATTCCCGTTTAAAATTAGCCCTAAAAAGTTCAAGTACCTCGGGATATGGATCACGCATGAACATAAGGACCTATATATGGCTAACTATCAACCTTTACTGTCTAATCTGGCGAGAGATATTGAACGTTGGGACCCCCTGTCGCTATCCCTGGGTGGGAGAATCAACACGATAAAGATGAATGTATTGCTGAAATTTCTATATGTATTTCAGAGTCTTCCAGTCTTTCTGACTAAAACATTCTTCTCCAAGATAAACAACCAGATATCCTCCTTTATCTGGAACAAAAAACCGCCCCGGATCAAAAGATCTATGCTGCAGAGACCCCGCGTAATGGGTGGGATGGCGCTTCCAAACTTTATTTACTACTACTGGGCAGCAAACATCGATCGTTATTATACTGGCTAAAGGGTGAGGACACAGCCCCCTGGTGGACAGTGCTGGAGAGAGCGTCGGTTAAATCCACCTCCTTATCTGCCTTGTTATGTGCTAAGCTCCCGTTCACACAGCCCATATCTAGCTTTACCTCAAACCCAGTTGTCATCCATTCGATAAAAGTGTGGAACCAATTTAGAAGAACCTTCTCCCTCAGGGAACTATCACTGGCTGCTCCGATCACAAGAAATCACATGTTTGTCCCATCAACGATGGATAAGGCCTTCGACAGTTGGGCTGGGAGTGGAGTGATTATGCTGACCTCTATATAGACGGCAACTTTGCCTCCTTTGAACACCTAGTACAGAAATACAAGATCCCTAGGTCACACTTCTATAGATACTTGCAACTCCGGAGCTTCGTAACTTTGAACTCGGACTGCTACCCGGTGTGCCCTCCGGCCTCCCTTTTAGATTCAATCTTGAACTGTAAACTGATCCAGAAACAGGCTATAAGCAGAATTTATGAACTACTTAATAGAAGCAACTCGACACCTTTAGATCTCCTCAGGGGCAGATGGGAGACTGACTTAGGTGAACCAAACCAAACACATGGGACAAAATAATACAGGGGATTTTCTCCTCTTCCATTTGCCTTAAACATGCGGTTATCCAATTTAAAATTGTGCACCGACTGCATTGGTCTAAAGACAGGCTCTCTAAAATATATCCCGACATAGACCCTCTATACGACCGCTGTAGACAGGCTCCAGCCACTCTGCTCCACATGTTCTGGCCGTGCCCAAAGTTACACACCTATTGGCAGACCATCTTTGACACCTTCTCTAAGATATTTGGAAAGGAAGTGGAGCCATCAGCATATATTGCATTATTCGGAGTGGCCCCAGCGGACATCCACTTTAGATGGTGTGAATCTAGAATGCTGGCCTTCTGTTCACTCTTGGCCAGAAGGCTGATACTGTTCAAATGGAAGGACCCAGGTTCACCTGTCTACGGCCACTGGATGAGAGAGGTCATGTATCACATTAAACTGGAGAAGATCAGGTATACTATCAGAGGTTGTACCGAAAAATTCCACAATATTTGGGATCCTTTCCTAACTTTCTTTGAGGGTATGGAAGTGGATAATGTGACAGAGGCGATCTGACTGGCCTTTCTGGTCTCTTAGCTTGTTGTTAATTTTTTTTTTTATTATGTTCTTACTTTTCTTCTTCTCTATCTACAGAATGCAAGAGATATGTGACTGCTGTCTGGTGATTTAAAAGCTAAAAGGAAAAACCATGATTAATAAACGATCTAAGATATTTTAGAATGATTCTGTCTGGTATAGGGGTGGGGGGAAGGGAGGGATGGCCTTATTTTAAAATTTTTAATTTTTTTGGCCCATGTGGGACCGCCTGTGAAAATTTAATCTTCAATTAAAAAAACGTTGTTAAAAAGAAATAGTATAATAGTGTGTAATATTTAATAGTGTAATACTGTGTAATAGTGTAATTGTGTAATACTGTGTAATACTGTGTGATAGTGTAATTGTGTAATACTGTGTAATAGTGTTTAATAGTGTAATAGTGTTTAATAGTGTAATACTGTGTGATAATGTAATTGTGTAATACTGTGTAATATGTAATGTTTTTAATAGTGGAATGATGTGTAATTAATAGTGTGATCGTGTAATTGTGTAATTCTGTGTAATATGTAATAGTGTTTAATAGTGTAATACTGTGTAATAGTCATGGACCGCGGAACCGGTATGGCCAGTAGGGCCGTGGCCCTACCAACTTTTGGGGTGTAAAAAAGAATTATTTAAATTTTTTTATTTGTTTTGCTCTGCGCAGTTTTGGCGCCCTCCTCTATATCGGCAACCATTATTTTTACATAAAAAAATTCTAACAAGGGAAAATGAGCCAAAAATCTAAAACGGTCGGTCGGTCTGAGCCTCAGCTTTAGGTGTTCACAGTCTTTCTTTCTTCTTAATTTTCTTTGAAAGCAAATTTGCACGTTCTTTTATTGTTTGTTATTGTTATTATTATTATTATTGTGTGTTAGCTAAGTTGTTTATTTGTTTTAATTCTTTAGTGTGCACTTTACATTTATTCTTAGCTCTTGTTCTTGCTTGTAAAAAATAAAGGTGCAGTACTTTACTGTATAACTGTTAACGATAGGTTATGTATATAACCTAGTTATATGAGTACTGGCTGAGCGTCCTGCTCTTCGCCATCGAGATATACCTCATCTCCAGTACCTAGTGTACTCCATCAACGAATAAAAAACAATACACCCAGCACCTGCCAGGCCCCGCCCCAGTGCTACGTACTATATAGCACTAGCTGTGGTCACCACTCGCTCTTCCTCGGAAAAAATTTTTTCCCAAGAAAAGTTAACCCAAGGGACCTCAGGGCAGGACGCTCAGCCAGTACTCATATAACTAGGTTATATACATAACCTATCGTTATATTAGTCGTACTGGCGAATCGCGTCCTGCTCTTCGCCATCGAGATATGGGGACAGAGCAGACGCGAGGACCGACAAATGCACCCCCTGAGGACCCTAAAGCCCACATCAGGGGGGAGGGGAGTCCCGTCACCCCATCCTTCCTAATGAAGAGGGGGTGGCAGTCAACTCCACCGAGTGCGAACAAGAGGGAACTAGAACCTCTTGAACGCACAGCACAGGCGGAACCACATGTGACACAGCACATTGTGGCCCACACCCACACACTCCTGCTACCCCACCAAAGGACGGGAAGCAGGAGAGGTCCCAGACCTCAGAACCGCCTGGGAGACAGAACCCCCGGTCATGTCCATGAGGTAAAACCTTACGAAGGGACCCGGTGAGGACCATGAAGCCGCAGCACAGATGTCCTCCACCGAGGCCCCACCCAGTAGGGCGGCAGAGGCCGCCACCCCACGAGTGGAGTGTGCCCTGACGCCCCCAGGGGGAGCCAGCCCGGCCAACGTGTAGCAAAGGGCAATTCCCTCGCACAACCAATGGGACAGGCGCTGTTTCGACAGTGCCTTACCAGCACGAGAGCCACCGTAACAGACAAAAAGCTGATCGGTAGCCCTGAGGCCCTGAGTACGGCTGAGGTAAATCCCCAAAGCCCGGACCGGACATGACAGGTGAAGGCCCGCCTCCAACTCACTAGCGTGAGGAGGTGGATGAAACTCCTGAACCATAATATCCCTGGAGCGGAAAGAACTCCGGATATTTTTTGGCACGAAGGCTGGATTAGGCCGCAGAGTGGCACCGCTATCGGAACGAATAGACAGACACTCGGGCCGTACAGAGAGAGCACAAAGCTCACCCACGCGTTTAGCGGAGGTGATGGCCAGCAAGAACGCAGTCTTGAACGACAGCTGTTCCAACGGCGCTTGCTCAAGAGGCTCAAACGGGGCCAAGGACAACCGACCGAGGACCAATTGAAGATCCCAGCTCGGAGCTAAAGAGCGTTTCACCGGCTTAAGGCGTTGAACGCCAAGCAGGAAACGCTTCACAAGAGGGTGGCCGAACAATACAACACCCTCAAACCCCTCATGATAAGAGGATATAGCCGCCGCATATACCCTCACCGTCGAAGCCGACAGTCTATCAAGGAGAGACTGAAGGAAAATAAGGACAGCATCCAGGGGGCAAGACACCAGGTCCCTGCCCCCCGCCTTACACCACTCTTGGAACATATGCCACCTACCCGCGTAAAGCGTGATAGTGGAGGGAGCACGCGCATTCCGGATGGTGTCAACCACAGAAGGGTCCATCCTCTCCAGACTTACCCTCTCACCAGCCAAACCATCAGAGGTTGGCGTATCACCGGGAGCTGAAACAGCGACCCGTACGCTTGAGAGAGGGCCCTCGCCGACCAAGGAACAGGCCACGGCGGGGCTACCAGTAGCTGGATCAGGACCGGGAACCACACAGCTGTGCCCCGGTCCGGCGCAACCAGGATCACAGTCCTGCGCTCCCTCCGTATCCGCTCCAACAAGTGACTGAACAGATGTACGGGGGGAAAGGCGTACAGAAGCCCGGGCGGCCATGGATACATCGAGAAGGCATCCACCCCCAAGGGAGGATTGTCTTCCCGACTGACCGAGAACCACAAGGGGCACTTGTGAGCTTGTCTGCTCGCAAACAGATCCACTGAAGCTTCCCCGAAGCGATCCCAGATCTGCCTGACTATGTCTTGGCACAGTTCCCACTCGCCGGGACGAGGACCGCCCGAGACATCACATCCGCGCCCACATTCTCCTTGCCAGGGATGTGGAGCGCCGTCAGACTGCGCAGACTGCGAGCTGCCCATAGCCAGAGTTCGACCGCCGCCCGGTGCAGACGGGTGGAACGTGTTCCACCCTGCCTGTTGATATACGCCGCTGCCGTCATACTGTCTGTTCTGACCAGAACGTGCTCGCCTACCACCAGGTGGGCAAGCCGTCTGAGGACCAGGAGGACCGCCCTCAATTCCAACACATTGATGTGCAGGGTAGACCGGGCAGCATGGATCGTCCAGCTGCCCCCTACTGCGTTGGTCAGACACGTCCCTCCCCAACCCATGAGGGAAGCGTCGGTGAAGACCGTGATGTGTGAACGCCTGCTGCCCATGGGGACCAACGGATACCAGGCCTCCTCCAATGGGCGAGATCCCCCCATATTGACAAAGGAACCGTCAACCGTTTCCATTTGTCCCTCACGAGTCTATTCTCATACTGGAGAACCACCTCTGTATCCTCCTCATGAAGAGGAGGCCAAGAGGGACCACCGCGTGAACAGATGCCATCATACCGAGCAGGCGCATCACTTGCAGCGCCGTGACCGTCTTTCCAGGACGGAAACCCCAGAGCGCGTGGAGGATAGACACCCTCCGTTGCTCCGAGAGGGTTACAATCATGGGTCTTGACCTCAGTGTCAAGCCCAAGTACTCCACCTGTTGACTGGGAAGAGGCATACTCTTCTTCCAGTTCACAGCAAAACCCAGCTTGGTGAGGAATTCCACCACCAGCCTGGTATGAGACCTGGCGACCTCCTCTGACCGGCTGAGGAGCAGAATGTCGTCGAGATAGAATAGAATTCGTATCCCCTGACGACGTAGAGGCTCCAGCGCAGTCTCTACGCACTTGGTGAATGTGCGGGGAGCCAGAGAATAGCCGAACGGCAACCTCTGGTATTCGTACGCTACGCCCTGAAACAGGAACCGTAGGTATCTCCTGTGAAGAGGGAAAATCGGGATGTGAAAATACGCATCCTCCAGGTCTATGGAGGTGAACCAGTCTCCCACTCTGACAGCAAGTAGCAGGTGTTTGACGGTCAACATTCTGAATGGTCTCGCCACAATCAGACGATTGAACGCGGACAGATCCAGTATAGGTCTGACCCCTCCCGTTTTTTTGGGCACCAGAAAATAACGGGAGTAGATGCCTGACATCGCGTCCTCTCTCGGGATTGGATCTCGTCGGCCAGAGCTGTCACTGCTGCTGACCCTGACAATAGGGTCTGCACCAAACCTGAGAACGGAGGGTGGGGTTGTGCGAACTGCAAAACAAGCCCCAGCCTCAACATTCTCTCCATCCATCCCACCAAACGGCATTCTTGTCGCCATATGTGATAATAATCCCAGAGCGCACCCACCATCAACTGACGCTGGGCCGCAAGGAACAGCAGATAGGTGGCCCGGTCCCTCCCGCTGTGCGTAGCCTCTGAACCCGCCAAAGCGGACAGGGCGGTCGCACCCAAGGGGGGAGCCCGACAGAAAGGGCCGGTTTGATAAGGGGGAAGCTGCCATCAAACTAGTTGACACACACTCCCCCACTGAACACCCCTCTAGAGCATGCTGAGGAGTTGTTCCGCAGCTAGACATGCAAGGCGTGAGGACCCCATGGGTTCCTACACACTGTAGCCCTGCAGTGATATTGCTACCACCCAAATCACGCGCGCCTCTTCTTTGCAGACCACTGCCGATCTCGCGGGAGTGGGAGGCATCAACGCGATACTCCGCCTGGCGAAGGCGAGGTCGGGGTAACCCGTGCTGAGCATTCAAACGAAGAGGCCTCGAGTCCCCCTGCTGACCACTGTAAATAGTGGCAGCCGTAACACCAGGCTCACCAATCACACAACGTGTGGCGCGGGAGCCACGTGACAGCACAACATTCTCACGGACAGACCCAGGCTCAGCCATCAACTGAGTGTCAGCCCCTGTCCCCATGAGAAGCGAAAACGTGGGGCCGCATGCGCTTCAAAGAAGGTTCGCGGCCCGCAGCCAAAGGAAAACGATCAGAGCCCCTCTTCCGCTGGTGACATAAAAAAAAGTGATCGGGGAGCGGGCTGTTCGCGGCAGAATGGCGACGGCTTGTATATTCCAAGCCGAGTACATCCAACATGGCCGATCCCTTGGCCGCCAAGGCTGTCGGCCTTGTGGACCCCTGTTGACTCTCCGCCCAGGGTACCACTGGCGGGTGAAACATGGCCGCCTGTCGAGGGCCTCGCCACAGTCGCTGACGAGGCCGTGCTCCAACCTCCACCTCCAAGCGTGAGGCGGTGTGGGACCTAGATCAACAACCGCCTGCGTCTCCGCAGAACGACCAAAGAGCCCCTCTGTGGAAAAAGGAGCCGTGAGGAGAGAAAACCTTTCTTCTTCCCCAAGAGGAGATTGCTCCAACCAGAAATGCCTATTGATTGATTGATTGTACAACTGTACAAACAAAACTGTACATTGGATTATTGACAAGACCATACTTGATAATTTACTGTACATTGGAGGGGGTTGTGTTCGGACATTTACAGGGGCCAGTTTCGAGTTGCAGTCTCCCTTAGGTGTTTTTTGAGAGTGTTTTTGAAAGTGGGTAGTGATTCACATTCCTTTACAGCTTTGGGTAGGGCGTTCCACATTGATGTGGCATAATTGCGAAACGTGTTTAGTCCCTTGTTTGAGCCGAATCTGGGTTTAACATGATTTGTGGAGCTCCCTCTGGTGTTGTGATCGTGGTATTCACTGACCTTTGGGAAGTATTTTGACATGTACATGGGTACCTTGGTCGTGTAGTGTATCTTGTAGACCAGGCCCATTGCAAGTTGCTGTACTCTGTCTTCTACTCTAAGCCATCCTAGGTTGTCAAAGTGGGCAGGGGTGAGGTGGGTTCTAGGAGTAAGGTCAATCAGTAGTCTGACCAGTTTGTTTTGAGATGTTTGTAATTTTGTTTTTAGCGCCTTTGAGGTGCTTTGGTACCATGAGGTGCAAGCATAGTCGTAGTACCCTTGAATGAGTGCTCCTGCTAGAGTCTTCAGGGTATTCTTGTTTACCAGTGAGGAGATCCGGTACGAGAATCGAGTTCGTTGGTTGACTTTTTTTATTACATTGGATGCCATTTTGTCACAGGAAAGATTTGCCTCTAGGATGGAACCCAGGTAGGTAATATCTTCTTTCCTTGTGACAATATTGTCACCCACTGTAACTGAGAAGCCGTCGGTCTTGCTGAGTTTGTTATTTGAACCGAAGAGAATGGACTCTGTTTTGCCCATGTGTAATGATAGTTTGTTATCAGCGAGCCATATGCAGATTTTGCCTAGTTCTGAGCTGAGGGTTTTTTCAACCTGTAACTTGTTCTTGTCAGAGACCAGCAGGGCTGAGTCGTCCGCAAACAGGAACAAGTTGCAGTCACAAGCTGACGACATGTAATTTGCATAAATTAGGAACAGTAGCGGACCTAGTATGCTTCCTTGTGGAACACCACAGCTTACTGTGAGGGGGGGGGATAGGGTACCGTTTACCTCCACCATCTGCTCTCTCCCCTCCAGGTAGGATTGCATCCAGCTCACTGATAGACTATCAAAACCAATTGCTTTTAGCTTGTCAATCAGAATGGTGTGATTGACAGTGTCGAAGGCCTTTTGTAGGTCCAGCATGACCATGCCGCAGTATTTGCCCGCGTCCACCTCTTGTTTGATGTGGTCGTTTAAATAGAGAAGGCATGTGTCAGTGGAGTGGGATGTTCTGAAGCCAGATTGGAATTCGTAGATTAGATTTTTTTCCGCAAGGTATTTTTCGACCTGTTCGTATACAATTTTTTCCATGACTTTCGAGATGGAGGTAAGGATAGAAACAGGGCGGTAGTTGCCTGGGTCTAATTTACTGCCTTTTTTGTGCAGAGGGGTCACTCTCGCAATTTTGAAGTCCTTGGGGACGTGTCCCTGTTTTATGGAGAGGTTTATTATGTGTGTGATGACTGGGGTGATGGCGGCTGCTGAGTCTCTGAGGAATTTGGAAGGGATGTTGTCATGGCCAGTGGCCTTGTTGGGTTGGAGGGCGCTCAGTTTTTTGAGTACCTCATCTGTTGTTACCATTTCCAGTTTGAAGTCGTCTTTGTGGACCCCTAGGTTCTTGTAGTATGCTACTATGTGTTCTACCCCATAATGCCCTGAGTGGGAGGGTAGTTTGTTTACCAGTGTTGTGGCTATGTTTGTGAAGAAACTATTTAAGTAATTGGCTACATCCAGCTTTTCTGTGATGAGCGTGTTGTCCGTCTTTATGTTTATGTTTGAGAATCTGGTTTTAAGTTTTTTACTGCAGCCTAGTTGGTTATTGAGTAATTTCCAAAGTTCACGTGGTTTGTTTTTGTTTTCCTCGGTTTTGTCATTGATGAATTTTGCTGTTTTGATCATGGAGTTTACATCATTTCTTAGTCTGTTTCTTTCCAGTTTGAGTTCAGTCACGTGGGCTTGGAGTTCACTGCTCGTGCTTATGGTAAGCTTTGACTGACTTTTACGAAACTCAGAGCATTTTTTGTCTCTGGTTTTCATAGCGGTCAGTATTTCAGCGTGCATCCGCGGCTCAGCGCGATCTTTTACCCTGGTGGTTCTTAGGGGGGCCATGTTGTTTAGTATCGTTGAAAATTTGGTTTTGAAGCCAAGCCATGTTTCTTCAACCAGTGTACCATTGAGCTCATCTGACCAGTCCAGACCCTCCAGTTCAAGGTTAAAGGCCTCGCTAGAGTAGGTTTTGAGGTCTCTAGATGTGACTGTTTTGTGACAGCCAGCCTTTTGTTTTAGCTTTTTGCGCGTACAGAATATCATATAATGATCACTTAACCCGCATGCTATAACCCCTTTATTGGCGATCTTGGACTTGTCAGAGGTCAGGATGAGGTCAATGGTAGTCTGAGTTGACTCACACACACGTGTGGGTTGTGTGATTAGCTGGCTGAGGCCGTGCAGATCACAAAACCTATTGTAGGATTTGAAGACGGGTGCATCTTTTTGTTGCATATCCGTGTTCCAATCCCCAATAAGAATCATTTCTGTATCCTCAGCTCCAGCTAAGCACGCATCCAACACATCATAAAAGCCATTTTGGTCTGGCGGTCTGTAAATTGTGCCGACTAGAACAGATTTAGCCCTTTCAAATAGAATTTCTACAAAAACAGTTTCAATAGCCTCATGATCTAGGTCTGTACGGTTAATAAATTTGGTGTCTTTATGGATGTACATACAGACACCTCCTCCATGCCTGTTCCTGTCATTGCGGACTAAAGAATAGTTCTCTAATTCAATTTCCGGGTCTGTTACTGATGAGTCCAGTTTAGTTTCTGAGAAACATAGTATGTTTACCTTTCCGCTACTGAAATGTTGTCTTATTTCTGCCAGTTTGTGCCTGAGGCTATTTACAGGCATTGATAGCATCCTAATCCTCCCCGCAGTTATAGCTTGCGACTGATTCAAGATCTCTATAACACCAAAAACATGCAAAATGTTTTCAGTGTCGGCTGGTCCTGTAGCCCCACTACCCGACGCTAATGTGGACAGAAAAACAGTCAGCTGAGCCACAACACTTGCCGCCGCTAAATTCCATCCTGTAGCAGTATAACTCTCATCAGTCCATACTGCCACCCGCCGGGCCGACTCGCTCTCAAGCGTCGGCTTCCGGGTGGGACACCGTTCAACCCCGCCGGGGCACAGGATCGATGCTACCTGGCTACCTAGCCACGGCACACCCGCCCTGCACCCTGTTGTCAACCCATTCACCCGTAAAAAGGGTAAATAGGACTCAGCAAAACCCCCCACATTAGCTACCGACTGACCTTCATCAATGAACCGGTTAAGAGGAGGGAAAAGCGGCAACATCCCACGGCGGGGAACATTAGAACAGTGACCCAGCATTATAGCATTAGTGTTAGCAGCGCGCTCCAGGATCGCTTGGAAAACGTCCACTTCAGGGGAACGTTCACCAAAACATCCCGCCCCTGGCGCCGACACACAACTCGGTTGTGAAACAAAACAACCAGCATTACTAACACTAGCATTAATGCCTGATGACACAGGGCCTACCTGTGTACGAGCCGGCTCGATAGCCAAACCTCGCACGCCGTCCCTCGATCTGCTGCCACAAGACGAGGAAATATCAGGATAGACCCGGCGTGTCGTTGGAACATGCCGCGAAGATTCCAGGGGTAAGCAAATCTCCGGTAAGCACTCAATATTACGCAATTTCTCTAAACTTTTCATGACAACTAGTTGCATAGGGTGCACACATCCACTATGATGGAAACGAAAATAGAGGAAGAGCGAGTGGTGACCACGCCTAGTGCTATATAGTACGTAGCACTGGGGCGGGGCCTGGCAGGTGCTGGGTGTATTGTTTTTTATTCGTTGATGGAGTACACTAGGTACTGGAGATGAGGTATATCTCGATGGCGAAGAGCAGGACGCGATTCGCCAGTACGACTAATATAACCCTTTCACTGCCACACGACGGAGGGTTAACCCTTTATTATCACACAACCGACGGTCGTGAAAGGGTTAACCTTCTGTGTATTGTCGCAGTGAAAAGGGTTAACCGGTTGGTAGCGCGGCGATGTTTTGATTTTGGGGGGGGGGGGGGGGGGGTTAGGGTTAGGGTTAGGGTTAGGGTTTTGGGGGGGGGGGGGCGCAGTGGTGAATCTCGCCTAGGGCGCCAAATGTGCTAGGTCCGCCCCTGGGTGTATCAAACTCAAACATTATGTAAACATTAATAATAATAATAATAATAATAATAATAATAATAATAACAATAATAATAATAATAATAATAATAATAATAATAATAATAATAATAATAATAATAATAATAATAATAATAAATAATAATAATAATAATAATAATAATAATAATAATAATAATAATAATAATAATAATAATAATAATAATAATAATAATAATAATAACATTAATTAACATTAACACACAATTAACAGTCAAATGTATATCAGCAAATACATTTACGTCCACGCAGTGTGCAGTGTGAGTGCTGCAGGGATCTATCAAAGTCCAATCAACCAGATGACCCCACTGTTCTTGCAGGTACAAAACGGATACAGGGAGAAGGTACATCTCAGAGAAATCGGTCTGTTCATTCCAAGTGGTTCAAGGACCACAGATGGCTAACGTTTTGCCAAACAAGAGCAAAACTGTTCTGTACACAATGTCGTCTTTGGACAATGAAAGGACTCGGTTCTGGTTTAAGCAAAACCAACGAGAATTCATTTTCAGTGCTTGGATTTCAAAATTGGAAAAACGTTGTACATGCTTTTTTTTTAAAACACGAGAGTATCAAATACCACAGAGAGGCCATGGACTACCACCAGGTACACGTTTCCTACCAACGCCCTACCAACTTTTGGAGTGTAATTATTTTTTTTTTTTTTATTATTTATTAATTGGCCATACCTATTCCAAATGCGTTCCGCGGTCCATGGTAATAGTGTAATACTGTGTAATAGTGTGATAGTGTTTAATAGTATAATAATGTGTAATAGTGTGATAGTGTAATGCGATTATGCAGGAGAGTTTGACAGTTTGATTGTTATACAAATGTAATTCAAATTGAGCAACTTGGAAAGCACAAGCAGCAGAAATACATTCACTTTCCATTAATGGCATATTACAAGTATATCTAGTCTTTGAAGAACAAATGTACATCATGTTTCAACATCTGGCACTCAGCTATGAAGAATTCTACAAGAATTCCTATGAATAGCCTATTTATTTTCTCTACTATGCATTGGTTGCCAATTCATTGAATATAATTTCAGCTACCCGTTGTTATTTATTCATTGAGAAGCATGAGGAGGGATCTGCTGTTGGGCTTAACATGTGACACACAGGTCTGCCTCTTCGTATTCCCTTCATTCAACAATCTGCTGCTCCTGCATTATTGCAAAAGATTGTGTTCATAGATGATTTAGCAATAATAATATTGTTTTGGGTGTCCAAGACCAGTTATATTGAAGAAGCAAAGCATACTGTATGTAGTGCTAACGTAAATATCATAACGTATCTCTATTTTCCTGAGTGTCATAGCGTCTCCTGTGCATTTCCCCCTCGTTCCTTTCAGCCTGTGGCCTTTGCAGACACAACCTTTTTATACACTCCCTTTGTTTATGTCCCAACATCCCACAGTTCCCGCATGTCTGTTCATGACCCTCTCTTGTTGGGGCCAACCCACAAGCCCCAGGGGCCCCCTGCTTGTGTTCAGATGGCCCTGATACCACCCTCAGCAGGTCTGTCGGCCCCAGATTCTGTCCTTGCTCTCTGCCATTACCTCCACGGCCTTCTCCTCTAATGGTCTCTCTTTGGGCTCGCCACCCTTTCCCACATGACCTGGCCTTATGTCCCCGTTAACCACAACACCAGCATTCTTTCGGCTGGTATCCCACAGTCCCCGACAGGCTCACACCTCTCCGGTCCCCTCCGGGCAGGTCCTGCTGTATGGAGGAGAGATGCACATACCTGTTCTTTTCAGCCGCTGTCCCTCGGGCCTGTTGTTTGGAGGGGCCTGGAAACTCACCCCTCCTGTGATGTCCATCACCATGTCCTTGCTGCTCAGCTCAGGTAACGGAGCAAGTGACATCTCTTGTTCACTGAGCCCTCGTTCCGCAGAACGGAACATTACTTCCAAAATTACATCACTCATGATCTCAGTCTGCTCCGCCAGTTCTCGCTCTAGCATTTCCCTCTCGTGTGCGACTTGGTCAACAGCCAGCTGCCTCTCCACCAGTTCCCTACGGACTGTCTCATGTCTTTCGAACGCTTCCGTGAACGCTCTCTGTCTTTCTGGAGAGAGGCACGTTAGCCTCCCTTCCTCCACCCTGGTACTGCCTGGCTGGCTCCTGGTCACTGGGCCACGCCTCTCCTTCTGGCTCTGGTGTTGGGGGAAGTCTGGACAAGGGGAACTTGCGGGCGGAGAAAACTGTTCATGTATTTTCCCATACCTGTTGTCGGTCCCACGTATTGGCCACTCCATCTGTGTTCCCAACCCCTGTCCAACCTCTGTTCCAGCCGCACGGCCAGGGTGGGCCTCCTGGAACTGCTGTAACCATGCAGTTCTCCTCCGTCTTTTTCTTTCTCCTTTGGTCAATTTGCAGTCACCTGAAATGGTTAATCCAGCGTGGATCGGCTCTTGCTCGACGGACACTGGTTGGAGTAAAACAGTTGTCTCTGGTTGTCTCTCCTCAATGACCCCCTGTATTGGAATCAAAGTCATTATTTCAAGTCCCTCTGTCATACTGGTCACCTGAGGGAATTCCATCACATCCAAATCAATCAGATTAATTTCAGGTATCAATCTTTTTTCGGGAGTGTCTGCAAAGGTTGTCGGCTCTCTCCCACTACCGGCATTCGCCCTCCGTTCTTTCTTTTTCTGTTTTTTGTTTTGGTTATGCAGTCTATAGCGACCTTCTTTTCTATACTTTAATACAAGGTTTTGTAAAGGCCTGAATATCTTTGGCCATTTCTTTTTCACTTCTATTGTGACTTTTCCAGTTATTGAAATAGACAGATGGTCAACCTTTGCTATTGTTATTGCATCTAAGTCTTTAGTTGCTCCTATCAACGTTTCACCAAGGTGAACCTGCTGTGTATTCGACATTCTCACCACTTTCAACCACTCCTGCAATATTACCGTTTGAAAAAACAAGTTTCTCTGTGTCTAAAACTATTTTTACCAACTTGAGTTAAAAATCACTCACACTTTCAGATTTTTACCGGTGCAGACAGGGATTGATAATTTTCTTTATCATTCATACTTATACCCCCAAGGCTTTCAATAGCCGTTAATCCCCAGTTAGTATTGAAATCGTCAGAGCCTCGTCTGTCCTCGCCGAGCTCCTCTCCTCTTCTCTTCTCTCTTATCTTCTTCAATTATCCTCCTCTTCTCTTCAGTTCTCTTCAATTATCCTCTTCTCTTCAATTATCCTCTTCTCCTCAATTATCCTCTACTCTTCAATTATCCTCTTCTCTTCAATTATCCTCTTCTCTTCAATTATCCTCTTCTCTTCAATTATCCTCTTCTCTTCAGTTATCGTCTCTTCTCTTCAATTCTCCTCTTCTCTCCTATCCTCTCGTCTCTTGTCTTCTCTTGCAAGTGCCTACGCACACACACAGCAAGAACAGAGAGACTAAGGATCAGCTTCTTCCCCCAGGCCATCAGAACATTGAACACTGAACTCTCCACACACAAGTACACATGAGCACACACATACACACACACAACACACATGCTGCATTCGCTCACACACAAACGGTCACTTTAAACACAATGGAAAGGACACTTTAAAGGAACGAGGGGAAAAAAGGTCACTTTAAGGAAAGAACTGATGAACTAGTATAGTTTAGAAATAGCAAGTATAGCATAAGGATATAGAGTACAAACTGTATATTGTATAGTAGTGTACATAGGACCCAGTGCCTTAATTCGTAGCTAACATTATATTGCATTATCTCTAGACTTTAACATGTCTATTTTATCATGCCTATTTTATGTCTATTTTATTACCTGTTTATTATGTCTTTTATTATTTAGTATTATTGCACAATCAAAGCGGGCATGGCCACCCGCATTTCACTGTATGCCCTGGTATGTATGTGACAAATAAACCTCTTGAATCTTGTCTCCTCTCCTCTCCTCTCCTCTCCTCTCCTCTCCTCTCCTCTTCTCTTCTCTTCTCTTCTCTTCTCTTCTCTTCTCTTCTCTTCTCTTCTCTTCTCTTCTCTTCTCTTCTCTTCTCTTCTCTTCTCTCCTCTCCTCTCCTCTCCTCTCCTCTCCTCTCCTCTCCTCTCCTCTCCTCTTCTCTTCTCTTCTCTTCTCTTCTCTTCTCGGGTCATGTGTTTGACCACGTTCTGTTCTCTGCAGGCCTGGTGATCGAGTCCAAATCACAGATGATTCCAACGAGGACTGGTGGAAGGTAGGCAACAGAACAACCTCTCTTACAGTATGACCTGCACTGACAGCCTAAAGCCTCACTGAACTTTAAACAATTGATTTGATTGTTACTGTTACTGTTACTTTTTGTTGCAACAGACCATTAAAGGGGCTCTATGCCACTCAGTTTAACAACTTATACTTCAATGGTTTTGGACGGACCAGATAGCCTACTAGTAATATATGAGAGCACTCAGGGGAACTTTCTGCAGATAAAGCATTTCTGGTCAGAACACTATAAAGCAGAGCTGATTTGGGTCTTAAAAGTAACTCATTCTGTGGGTTTAACTATCCATCGCTAACTGTCTCTGGACAGCATAGAGCAGGGGTCTCAAACTCACGGCCCGCGGGCCATTTGCGGCCCGCGGGATGATATTTTGCGGCCCCCTACTTGACGTCAAAGTGTAGTGTTAATGCGGCCCGCACGCAACTGTTTGCTGAGTCGTTGCGCGAGAGTTGGACGTTTTATGGGGCTGCGGCACTGCAGATATACCCTACTCCAATGATCCGCACGGACATTAGACGTTGTTGCACTCGCTACCCAGTCTGTAGCAGTCGCAGAGACTCTGGCTAGTAGTGACGTTCGAATGTTGTGATTTTCGATGCAAAATAAATATTCAACATTCTCTTTTGAGACTCCGCCTCAGAGACTCTTATCCTTTGGCACTTGGAACTTGCTGTACTTTGCTTGCAGGTCTGCAGCCATTATTGCTGGATTATGAATAGCACTAACTTTAGCCACAGGACCGTTGTCAAGATAAGCTAGCTGACCTAGCTCGTCTTCCCCGCAAGGTTTTCACATTGACATTTAACCCTTAGAAGTCAACGGGGCTTATTGCTCCCGTGGGCGGAGAACAAAATAATTAGAATCTCTCACAAATGCTCAGGAAGTCCCGTTTTTCAAAAATCTGTAAAAATAGAACAAAGACAATTTCGAGTGCATATAGTGTAATCTATATGTATCCTTACTTGCTAAACATAATACGACTCGTAAATACATTTAATTCTTGCTAGATGGTATGCTTGTAATAATCTCCATTTGCGATAAAAACTACATCTTGCGTCACATCCATGGACGCGCGCACACACCAAGGTGTTAATCACTGAGTGATCTAATATGCATATTCTTCAGCGCGAGAGGGGGGGTTGTGTTTTTCACTGTCTGTCGTTGATTATTATAATCTGGTCCTGCAGTTCATTCAAGCGCGCATCACGGTTATTATTATTATTATCATTCTCTCTCGAGAATACACGGGACCCGACATTTAAAAGTAGTCTTATTATGCTTTTCATCCTCGCCCGTGTATATACCCACGTCGCGCTAAAACAACATAAACTACTGTATGGCAGACAGAGTGCGTGTGTGTACGAGTTATGAGTTCATTCAAGCGCGCATCACGGTGATGACAGCTCTCTCTAGAGTAGAACGGTGCGCTTTGATTGATTGATTGATTGATTGAAAACTTTATTAACAGATTGCAGAATGGGTACAATACAGTACAGCTCAATACACACAATTGTTAAGGGGATGCAGACCAGAGAAAGACTTTCGTCTTGTTTACATCAGGGTCCCCCATTTTCAATTCATCAGGACATATATGACATACATGACATACAGATAGTCAGTACTGCTACATCTATACATTTATGACATACCAGATTTGCAAATACAGTACTGTTTGTGATACAGAAGGAGTCAAGAAAGGGAGACACTGTACAAACAAACAAAATTGTACATTGGACTATTGACAAAACCATACTAGGTAAATTACTGTACATTGGAGGGGGTTGGGTTAGGATATTTACAGGGGCCAGTGTTGAATTGCCTAGTGGGTGTGTGTATTGTATGAAATCAGAACCTGGACAGCACCGTTTGCGTGCAAGCAAAAAAGAAAAAGTCTGCTGTCTGGTTCCACAAGAAGAAGGTTCTGATCCAGATGTTTGAGTAGAAAGCCTTGGTCCAGTAGAGTTCCGTCACAGAGACACTTTACACGAAGACTATGAAGCCCTAGTGTAATTCCCTCTTATGCGATGATGACAGCAACACATTCTTTATAGCACTGGTGGGATTTCTTTACAATCCAGATGGTGAGAACTTACTGCTGCTGCAATAAGAGAGGACATTATGGGGACTGTAGCATCTTCTGGACCTTGTAACAATGACAATAAAGATCATTCTATTCTATTGACTCTTAAAAACTATCTCTTTTCTTTCTTTCTTTCTTTCTTTCTTTCTTTCTTTCTTTCTTTCTTTCTTTCTTTCTTTCTTTCTTTCTTTCTTTCTTTCTTTCTTTCTTTCTTTCTTTCTTTCTTTCTCTCTCTCTCTCTCTCTCTTTAGTATTTAGTGAGGTAAATGAGTACAAGACATGTTTCACAGACACACACACACACATACACACACACACATACACAGACAGACAGACACACACACACATTTACATTTACACATTTACACATTACATTTACATCTAGTCTAGTTTGCTTATTTTTTTTTGATATGGTACAGTACTGTAGATACAGACACAGACACACACACACACAGAAACACACACACACACAGGCTAGGCCTCCTGCTGGGTCCATTCACTGGAATAACAAAGGAATGACTGGGCCTTTGCTCAGGTGTGAAATGGTTCTAGTGACAATGATCACATTGAATTCTGGGAGTGTAGTTCTCTCATCAGATAGCTGAATGAACGTGGATCTACTTCAAGTCCTATATTGAAAAGGTGTTAGGATTTTACCAGAATGTTTGATAGGACATTGATTGAAAACTATCGTCTCAAATTTGACAATTGATGGCTTATTTTGAAGGTATGAATCTGTAATTTTATATTATGTAACAAAAAAAAAGGGGGAAATTCTCAGGAGGAGGAGCTATTTAGGTTAGACTTCTAAGGGTTAATAACGTTAGTCAGCTAACGCTAGTCAGTAGCTACTTGACTTAAATACGATTCACCGTGGGTGCATTATTGTTGATAGACGGACAGAGTGTCAGGTCCTGGAGAAAGGACAGGCCATCATCTGATTTGATGTAACGTAGCTAACGCTAGCTTTTCAACTAATGCTATAATAACACCAAGCAAAACACATCCCGTCCGAGCTCCCCGTCACACGCTCTGTCGGGGACAATGGAATTTAAGAAAGTGTATCTGCTGTTAAAATGACAAACAGCATCACACTTTAAAACACGTTCATTTTATAATCCTCACTCCGCAGGAGATAAATGACGTCATGGGATCGGAGGCTAGAATTGACGTGTATTGATTGATTGATTGATTGAAAACTGTATTAACAGATTGCAGAATGGGTACAATACAGTACAGCTCAATACACACAATTGTTAAGGGGATGCAGACCAGAGAAAGACTTTCGTCTTGTTTACATCAGGGTCCCCCATTTTCAATTCATCAGGACATATATGACATACAGATACCAAGTCCTCACTCAGTGGCAAGAAGCCATTCTCTCTCTCTGATGCATACATAATAAAATAATGTATGACTGAAGTGATGGAGACCATGTTTGAAGGCAAACAAAAGCAAATCCCCCTCAGATCGCACAGCAACCAGAATAAACAGCTTTGTGAATAAAAAAAAATAAAAAAAAATGCACAGTGCATTTCCATAGCTGTGGATGAGTCCACTGACACCACTGAGAAGCCTATGTTCTGAAGAACCGTTCATGTTCTGAAGAACTGTTCATGTTCTGAATTGTTATTGCTAAAGATTGAGACAATTGGATCAGTTGTACTTTTTTTTGGAATACTTGAAACCCTTTTTTTGTGGAATATTTGATGCGGCCCAGCCTCACCCAGACTCTACCTCCAGCGGCCCCCAGGTAAATTGAGTTTGAGACCCCTGGCATAGAGCGACTACTAAAAGTGGCCTTTAATCAGACAGATGTAACAGAAACATTCAAAGATAGCCTGACCAAAGGTAATGATGAATCGCATTGAAGAGCGGCATTTTTTCTTTTAAATTTATTTATGGCTGCCTAACCAGTGAGTCAGTGAACTGTGTGCTGAGGAACCTTGAGACAATCTCTTAAAAATCTTGTCAACACTGTTTTATTGACCAAAACTACACCAGAGGTTTTTAGGTGTTTATTTTAAAATAGAAAAAGTAAGCTGGATCCAACAGGAGTGAGGTTTAATCTCCTGGGCCCAGTAGTTAAAACCTTTTGGTAACACTTTATAATAACACTCAGTTATAAGGTATTTGTAGATAATGAACTAATCATGAACAAATCATTTATATACATTCATAAATTATTATTAAATCATTTATAACTATATTTGTATAACATTTACAAATTAGTTCTACATTATTTATAACTCATTATCAACATTGTTTGTACTTGATTTGTTCATCATTAAATATTGTTGTTTCATTTGTAGTAACACATTTGTAGATGCTTTGAAAAATGGATATGAAAAAACCACTATACTGTACCTCCATTTATTTGTTCATGTTCAACAAATGATTTGTTAAGACATTCATAAAACATCTATAATTAATTTGCAGATGCTATTGTGTGCCATAATCTAAAGTGAAGCCTATTCATCATTAACAAATGTCTAATAGTTTGTTTATTTGTGGACTTTTATGAATACACACGAAGCAAATACCAGACTTGTCTTTTCATGTTTAACAAATGATTTGTTAAGACATTCATAAAACATCTATAAATCATGTGCAGATGCTATTGTGTGCCCTAATCTGAAGTGAAGCCTATTCATCATTAACAAATGTCTAATACAGTTAATTATTTGTTTACTTTTTCATCACCTGTTACAAATGTTGTAGACAGCTTTCGGATACACCCTTCTTTGTGACATCAAACAGTGACAGAATTAGGACTATAGATAAATACAATTTTATTAACATAAAATACATGCATAACATATAGTGTAACGTGGGGGCACTAGGACCCAGGAGTACCCTGGCCAGGTATTGACAGAGTATGTAGAGGAAGTATCATACGAATGAGATTTGACTTCGACGTGTGTTGCCGTCTGTTGAATGGAAGCACGATACATTAGTTATTCGTGCTGCCCCACGCTTTTAAAGGTCATGTGCATTATAAATGGCTTATTCCAGTGTTTAGCATTGTTTTATAGCAATATGGGGTTAGTATCAATGGGTCTGTGTCTCTAATTACCATATTGGCGGATTGCTCTAATTCAGTTGCGACCATTTCCTCCTCCATTGAATTAGGTCATTCTGATTTGACTCGCAAGGTGACGTAACAAGGAGCTGGTGGAGCTGATTGTGATCTGATTGGCTCTGTGGTTGGAGGTTGACAGTGACTGCAGAGCGAGTGGAAATATCTTCACTTCCTCAAACAGAGCGAGGCAGACAATGAGCAGCAAGAGAGAGGGAGAGAGAGAGAGAGAGATAGAGAGAGAGGGAGAGAGAGAGAGATAGAGAGGGAGAGAGAGACAGGAGCTTCTGTCGGGGAAACAAACCGCGCGTGGAGAAGCAGTGGCACACACGCATTTACACACACAACCTGGACCGCGCAGGGAAGCAGTGGCACACACGCATTTACACACACAACCTGGACCGCGCGGGGGAAGCAGTGGAGAGATAACTTTATGCTCTGTGTCCCTCTCCCTCTCTCTCTCTCTCTCTCTATCTCTCTATCTCTCTCTCTGTGCCAGTCACAGACTGTGTGGATGACAGTCACTCAAAGTGCTTATGGGCGGAGCCAGGCCAACACAGCCTGAAATCCAAAGGGAGAAAAATGTGGCTTTTGAGTACTTGATTAGAAATATAAAACAATGAATCTTTTGGAAAAAAAAACATACAGATAGATGTGTTCAATAGACTCACAGGAATTGTGTAAAGTTGCCCAAATAGTGCAAGGAATAGCAATGCACGTCCCCTTTAACTCATTTTGCGCCAATCACGGAAAAAGTCGGGTTTTAATCGTTATTTATTTTATTAGCTATATCCATACATTTTTCATCCATCCATCCTGATGTTATCATTGGGAATGGGTCTGAGCTCGCAAAAGGGCAAATACTGCCGCCTACGCCTTCCAGCCGGTATTGCACTCCATTAGAAATGATGTAGTTTCTTTTCTGGGCCGATCTGAGCCGTGCGGGCAGGGTTTAAATAATCCGGCAGGACGAGTGTTTACAACGATACATCTGCGAGGCTGCCCCCCCCCCCCTTCATATGCAATGCCGGACAACGTGGGATGGACCTCCACAAGCAGTATTTGGAATGGCGATTTAAATCATTAAATCAGAGACAAGGTAAGAACACTCTTTATAAAATCCTGCGTTGATCTGACAACGTGATAAGTGGATTCCACAAAAACGCTATTATCGCGTATTTTCCTGGGATTACTAAGAATCACCAAAACTATACTCATATTCAAAACGGTATAAAAACAGAAATGTATGGATGAAAAAACAATCAGTTTTTTGCATGTTGACCAGAAGCAACTCACTGACAATCGACTGTGTTATTAGACCCATAGCTATAATATAAGATATATTTTAAGCACTCGCAAATTTCGCAGTCTCCCCATTGATTAAAGCGATGGCGTTCTAGACAGAAGGTAGACAGCGACCGCTGGTGCTGAATGAGTTAAGGTATGAGCAGGCAAAACACCTTTTTTGTTGGTAAATCTATTCTATCATTTCCGACCACGGTATGATGATGACACAAGAGTAATACTTATTTGTATTTTCAGGCTGTATCGGCGCCTATACAGCCTGAAAATACAAATAATTATTACCCTTGTGTCATAATCACATACCGCAATATACTGAGCACACATTAGGAACAAACACATAATTCAAATGTAACGTTAGCGCCCACCACATCAAGTACGTCTCCACACCACATATAAGAGTTGTAGGTCGGAAATGATGGAATAGATTTACCAACAAAAAAGGTGTTTAGCCTGCTCATACCTTAACACTTTGGATGCCAACAACGAGTATACTCGTTATTGCCCGCCATGCGTTGTGCGCCAACAACGAGGGAACTCGTTTTTGGGATCAATATAAAAGATTTTCGCCATGGCATTCATAATTCATCCAGCCTCCCTCCGGGATGCAGTTGGACCCTGTTCTGATATTGCAACGCCTCAATACCGCCGCCTGGTGGATTTCGGGCGAGTTACACTCCACGCCAAACCGGAAGTGGCGCTCAGTGCATCAGGGAAATTCCTCCGCCAGAGATATATTGTAACGTGGGTCGAGATACACACTCGAGTGCATTGTATCGCTTTCGAAATGCAATAATCAATATGATTTCGGCGTTTATTGCGTCATACAAACGGGAAATGGATCTAGCAGATCGACATCAAATAATTGGAATATTTTTCCTCCAGTCTCATCTGCGAACGGTAAGATGAATCTAACGTTATTTTCAGCCCGATTGTTTATTTATTTCACTGCAATCCATCTGATCAACGTATCAACCCATACTAAAAAAAGACGCTACTGACAATCAAGGAATTATAAACGACCCCCCCCCCCCCCTTTCCTTCACGCATGATGAAGTATGATGTATACCGATCATATACATTTGAATTTTTTTATATAGCGTGTATAGGAAAGAAACGCCAATCGATAATCTATCATATGCGTCGGGGCCTATAACTCGCGTTTTAGGAATTACTGCAGAAAACCTTAAAAACATACTTATATTCATGACGGTATTAACACAACAATGTATGAATGAAAAAATATAACGTTCCCACATCCGGAATGATAGATACCCAATGTTGAATGGGCCATAGTAATGTCGATATAGCTATAATATTTAAAAGGTTAACCCTTCTCCCTTCTATAAACATCTCCATAGGCTTACAGCACTGGCAGACTGGGCCCAATGATGGGTACAATGCATGGCAGCCAATGTGTTAAAAGGGTGGGGCAGCACGAATAACTTGGCTCTGCTAATTAGTCGATTTGACGTTTCTATCTGTTCAATACTAAACCTAGAAATGTTCTTTCCTATGAAGTTTTTTTGTTGATTTGTATTAATACTTTATATTAATATTTTAGCTTGGTTGCCCAAATGGCAACTTTGGGCAACTCTGGGAATTTGCATAATCCAAGATGCCCGCCGAACGGCATCTAAAATTTTTTACTTTTTACCCGCTTGTCCTAAAATTATGTGTAATACCTATTCTTTAGGGTTTTCATGTGTGTAGAATCCATTTCTGATGTAATTTTTTTAATTGCAGGTCAATTTTTAAAATTGACCTCTTGGTGGACAATGAATAGAAACAACAACTTGATGAACATTCATGATTCACATTATTCATGTTTTCTTTGTGTGAGAACTGCCATTAACATGTCACAAGAACTGGTATTCAGAAATATAAAAGTATGAAATTATGCAATAAGACAATACTCTTTATCTTTCGCAACTAAATTAAATATCTGTATGCAGGCCCTCGCCCTCCTGATCGGCACCCTCATCAAAACTCTCTTCCCCAACATCCTGGTCTACATCCTCCTCCTGGTCTACATCATTCTCAAAAGCCTCCTCAGCATCCTCCATGTCAACATCCTCCTCATCTGTAGCTTGAACATCTCGGCTGTTCGTGTATGGATTGCAGCAGCTATCTTCACCAGAGCAGTTACAGTATGACGTGCATGAAAGATGTTCTTTGTGGCAGCCACACGCCTCAGTGATACACTTCTTACCCTTCTTACCCTGTGCCCTACATCGACACCGGTCAATTAGCTCTGGCGGTGCCGGGTCACCCTTAGCAATGACAGGAACAGGGATACTATCCTGGATCTCCCATCCAAATTTCACAATATCAGCAGGTGTTGGCAATGTCTCAGGCACACCAAGGCGTTTGACCAGGCCTGACTTGCTACCTTTTCGGAGGCAACCATGCTCATCGATGATCGATGCAGGCACAGCACACAGTTCATAGGCAAATTTGGCCAGTGACGGGATTGTACAGATGAGGGCGGTGATCTTTCAGTGGGTGAGGATACTTCTCCACCTCTGCATCAATGAGACCCCGATCTTTTGCGTCCAAGACACGCCAGTGCTTCAACTCCTCTTTGTGCGGTTTCTGCGCTTTTTGGCCTGGTGAATAAGCATAAGAGTACATATGATCCACACAGTCTGATATATGTACATGGCGCACCATGGTCTGCTGCTTCAAGTAAATGTCACCTTCTCTCTCTGCATGTTCAAACTTACTGGTGGATGAGAAGTGTAGGAAGAATTAAGTTGTCTACCCAGTGTCGGCCAGTGGGATGGAGGCGAGCAGTGTCCAGGTACTGCTCTAGCTGTTCAAATGTCTTCGGCCCAGTTGATAGAAACCGCTTCAAGAGTGCTGCTAATACACCCCGAAAGGCCCTCATGGCTTTCACCCAGGACTTACCATTGAAGATGCCTGTCAGCCCCCCATATGCTGCGGCCACATACACTTCCAGTGCTGAACCTTGCATCAGTTTTGCGATGCAGCTGAGGAATGACTGTATAATATGCATCCCACCGGGATGGGTGATTACGTTATCGAACTGCACCGGCTGGTTCCAGCATACCTGCTTGGTTACAACAAACAGTTGCATGTCAATGGTGAGGTGAATGTATGTCATTCCCATGTCAACGAGTGAGCTCTGCATGTATGTCAGGGTTGTGAGTATCGTGTCTGGATGAGAAGGAGGTGCATCAATCAAAGGACCAAACGTATAAGTGCAATATCAAATCGTTGTCCACCAGAGGTCAAATGTAACCTTGACCTGAACTTTAGCACATGGGATTGACCTGCAATTAAAAAAATAACATCAGAATTGGATTCTACAAGAGGCTGCGGTCTCGACTCCCGGAGTCAGCATTGCCCTGCGGCTTGGGCCGGTCGTCATACTAACTCATTTGGCTGAGTTAGGGGGAGGGAAGTCGTGGGTGGTAATCTGGCGTTGTGGACAGCGACGCCTACAGGTCAGGTCTGGGCGCCTGCTCAGCGAAAGGCAGGAAATGGTGAAGGCAGCGTGACCTCCCACGCGTTACGCTTCACCAATGAGAGTCCTCGCTGCCAGGTGAAAAAAGAGCCACTGGCTGTCTCCACATGTGTCGGAGGAAGCATGTGGTGGACTTCAGGGTTCCCTTGTACCGACCAGTAGGAGAAACATGCACACAACAACCAGGTAGTGGAGGGGGGGAATTGGCATAACGACAAAAAAATTGGGATGGGGAGAAAAAATAGAAAATCAGGCGGAGAAAAAAAAAAGAATTGGATTCTACACACATGAAAACCCAAAAGAAAATAGGTATTACACATTCTAGGACAAGCTGGTCAAAAGTTACATTTTCTAGATGGTGTTCGGTGGCCATCTATGATTATGCAAATTCCCAGAGTTGCCCAATGTTGCCCTTTGGGCAACCAAGCAAAAATTGTTCTAGGTACCTATATCAATACAAATCAACAAAAAAACTTCAGAGGAAAGAATATTTCTAAGTTCAGGTAATGACAAATCGACTAAATGTATTGTGCTTCCATTCAACAGACGGCAACACACGTCGAAGTCAAGTCTCACTCGCGTGATACTTCCTCTACATACTCTGTCAATACCCGGCCAGGGTACTCCTGGGTCCTAGTGCCCTCCAGTTACACTATGTTATGCACATGTATTTTATATGTTAATAAAATTGCATTTATATAGTCCTAATTCTGTCACTGTTTGATGTCACAAAGAAGGGTGTATCCGAAAGCTGTCTACAACATTTGTAACAGATGATGAAAAAGTAAACAAATAATTAACTGTATTAGACATTTGTTAATGATGAATAGGCTTCACTTCAGATTAGGTCACACAATAGCATCTGTAAATGATTTATAGATGTTTTATGAACGTCTTAACAAATCATTTGTTAAACATGAAAAGACAAGTCTGGTAATTGCTTGATGTGTATTCATAAAAGTCCACAAATAAACAAACTATTAGACATTTGTTAATGATGAATAGGCTTTACTTTAGATTAGGGCACACAATAGCATCTGCAAATGATTTATAGATGTTTTATGAATGTCTTAACAAATCATTTGTTGAACATGAACAAATAAAAATGGAGGTACAGTATAGTGGTTTTTTCATATGCATTTTTCAAAGCATCTACAAATGTGTTACTACAAATGAAACAACATTATTTAATGATGAACAAATCAAGTACAAACAATGTTGATAATGAGTTATAAATAATGTAGAACTCATTTGTAAATGTTATACAAATAGTTATAAATGATTTAATAATAATTTACGAATGTATATAAATGATTTGTCCATGATTAGTTCATTATCTACAAATACCTTATAAAGGTCTTATAACTGAGTGTTATTATAAAGTGTTACCAAACATTTTATCTCAATCAGATCCGAAATCCCATTTTTTTGTGATCTAGTTTTTTTGTCCCGGTATTTCAAAGCAATTCAGGATCGGATCACCCTGATCCAGATTCAGACTTTTCAAGATTACTAGACCCTGAATATCAGTGCTTTAATCCTACCAATCTCCATCTAGTGGATATGAAAATGAATACAAGGAAGACAAGAGACCACATTGCGGAGACATCTATAATATCTAATTATATTTTTATATTATATTATATTATATTATATTATTATATTATATTATATTATATTATATTATATTATATTATATTATATTATATTATATTATATTATTAAGTAGGCTTGATGGCCACTTGATGTGGTTGGTGCTTCAGTTCTGCCGACTCTGATTATCTGCTCTTGAAGTTTCTTAGGCCTCTTATGTAGCTTTCATTTTGAACATGCATTATTTTCGATCAACTTGTCACTTTTTTTTTGTAAACTAAATATATTTCTTCACTGCCGGTACTAGTACCTGCAGGGTTCAGATGAATGTAGTGAAAGGGTTAACAGAGCCGAGGTTAGCGTGTAGAGGAGAGGACAGCAGGCCAGGCTCAAGACATTGTTTAATGAGCCGACTGGATGTTATAGCCTTCACCTGCTAATGGAGGACGCACACAGGTACGCTCATCATCATCATAAACTAAACACACTCCATGACGTCAAACCATGAGCACCATGAAGGAAAATGTCCTTGGATGAAAGAAAGAAAATGTGTGTGTGTTTGTTTGTGTGTGTTTGTTTGTCTACCAGGGGAAAAGCAGAGACAAGGTGGGTTTCTTCCCAGCCAACTTCGTGCAGCGGGTCCGCCCTGGTGAGCGCGTGTGGAAGGTCACTGATGGTTTCCATGGCAACCGAGAGAAAGGCCAGATGACTGTGAAAGAGGCCCAGGTAAGCTGATGTACACACAAACACGCACAAAAATACCCTCTCTCTCTCTCTCTCTCTCTCTCTCTCTCTCTCTCTCTCTCTCTCTCTCTCTCTCTCTCTCTCTCTCTCTCTCTCTCTCTCTCTCTCTCTCTCTCTCTCTCTCTCTCTCTCTCTCTCACACACACTCTTTCTTTCTCTCACTCACACACACACACACTCTCTCACACACACACACATCATACATATTTCTAATTATATGCAAATGCATGCAAGAAAACTGCTGTGCAATATTGAAGACAATGTATTTTGCCTGCCGTCAGTGCCACTGCCGCTCCCCCTCCCATCTCATCCTCCCCTCTTCTTCAGATCTGCATTGGAAAGAACGATGAGATGGACGGTTTCCTCAGACTCAGCAGCGGGAAGAAGAGAGGCTCGGTTCCCGTTAAGTATCTGCTTGAAATATGACATGGCTCCGCCTTTTCCAGAGCCTTAGTTTACCCCGAAGAAGAGACCGCCATCTTGTGGACCAGGGGGTGACCTCAGCAGCATTCGACTAACACCTCAACCAACTCACTACAAAGACCGGGCCCACACCCCCCACCACCACCACCTGAAAATCAAAGTGGCCAAAAACCAAATTCGACAAACATCGGTGAACCTTTTTGGTGGTTGAGCGCGTCGTCCCCCGCGCGGCTCCGCACACTTCTGCTTTGCCTTCTCACGCGGAAGGTTCTAGACTCTAGAGAATCTAGAGAAAAAGGAACAGGGGGCATGGTAGTGGGGGGGGGGGGGGGGGGGGTTGTTGGGGTGGAGTCAAGAGAAACAACAAGGAAGCTTCTTTTGAGCTGCTTTTCATGTAGCACCACATCTACACACACACACACACACACATTACTGTATGTGAAAGGCAAAATGTAGCTTACCGCCAGAGAGGATGATATGGTACAGTGTGGCTACCTTGCTAGCTGTGTGGGCCTGGTTTAGCCATGAGAAAGAAGAGGGTGGACCGTCCGACTACGATGTCAGGGCACTTTTCCGAGCCCAAAGGATTGGAATACTTTTGTTAAATGACGTGACAATAAGACATTTGTTATTTGGGACAAATAACAAGACATAAGTATTCGGTGATAGTAGCCTTTTTTTCATTGAGCAGATTGTACCTTAGATGCACATGTGTGTGTTTTGGTAATGTAGGTATGTGTCGCTCGAAAAACTTACCATGAAAGGATTTAGGTCTTATTCAGGTCAATGTGTTTCTATAAAAACAACATCAACATCAACAACAATAACAATAGCAACAAATGTCTTTCTATGATTTTGTCTATTTCCCTACATAGTGAAGTACGACTAATTTCAAATTGGGAGAGGATGTGACACACACAACTACATTTGAGCTCTTCACAGCGTTAAAGCTCTCCACAGTGTTTGAGCTCTTCATATCGTTAGCGCTCTCCACAGTGTTAGAGCTCTCCACAGTGTTAGAGCTCTCCACAGTGTTTAAGATCTTCACAGTGTTTGAGCTCTTCACAGTGTTTAAGCTCGTCATAGCGTTAGCGCTCTCCACAGCATTAGAGCTCTCCACAGTGTTTGAGCTCTACATAGCATTAGAACTCTCCACAGTGTTTAAGCTCTTCATAGTGTTAGCGCTCTCCACAGCGTTAGAGCTCTCCACAGTCTTTGAGCTCTACATAGCGTTAGAACTCTCCACAGCGCGAGAGCTCTTCACAGTATTTGAGCTCTTCACTGTGTCAAATGCTTTGTGTTCTGCTCTGGGTAACTGTCTTTCCCTGTCTCACTCATTCTCCCTCTACACACACATACGTTTACTTAGGCCAGAATTTGGGACATTGCATACATTTATTCCCTAGCGTAGCGCCTAGCCCCACGCTTAGTTTTCACCAATAAATATACCTGAAAATCACCTTTTTCCCAATCGAGGACAGTGTTTTTGTCCCCTGTTGGACGAGCTATACATCCCCAATCAACTGGTTTGTAGCCTGATAGTATATTTAAGCAATGCACACAAAACACATACATACCTGTACACAAACAGCTGTCATAGTTCTGTCTTTTCTACTGTATGTCTAGTACTATAACGTTCACACTTAACTAACTGAATGCGCAACATGGCCTGAAAAGAAGCCCCTGTGGACTGAAATTACTGTCTGGCCTGTTTGAGATGCCTAGCCAGTAGCCCAGTCATGGTGAAAGACTGAAGGCAGCGTCATCATGAGAGATAGAACCTTGAGAACAGAACATTCTAATGATGATGTAACACTAACAATGGCTACCGAGGTAGAATTCAGAGAGAACAAGTCAACATTGAATTTCTGTGCCAGGCATTTATCACATGACGGGGGATACGTTTCTTTACTGGCTATAGGCCTGTCAGTGTCAACGTGTTAATGCTGGTGATTCGTTTGAAAACCTCAGCATGATACGGCAGGTATCTAGAAATCCAGATCAATACACCATGATAAGATGGTCAGGTTTCCTTGAAAGCTATGTAGAAGTTCAGTGACCATGGCCAGCCTGATCTTGCTTAAAATATGTAAATAAAGTACTACAGGAAAGGTACAAAGGTACGTTATGTTATAGCCGTTTATAGCCATACGTTATGTTATATATATTGTAATATTACAATGTGTACATATTACAAATAAGTACTTATTTTTCGTATTCATAATTTTTTTTTACTTTTAACGTTTTCAACATATATAAGTTGCCCTGCTGGAACAAACCCAGGGTGCGGGAGGCAAGTGCCTTTACCTCAAGACTGCTTTGTCTCAGGGTGGGTGGCTTAGTCTAGTGGCGAGCGCAGACTTTAGGGTAAATGGTAAATGGCTGCATTTATATAGCGCTTTTATCCAAATCGCTTTACAATTTCTTCCTCACATTCACCCATTCACTCACACATTCACACACCGATGGCGGAGGCAACCATGCAAGGTGCCAACCTGCACATCAGGAGCAATTAGGGGTTAAGTGTCTTGCTCAAGGACACTTCGACACGCTGCCCGGGAGGAGCGGGAATCGAACCCGCGAACCTCCAGATTACCAGACGACTGCTCTACCTCCTGATCCACTGTCGCCCCGGGTAGTCTAGTGGCGAGCGCAGACTTTCGCAGATACAAAATGTAAATATATTACCTATACAATAAGTAAATATACTACTTATGGCTATAACATAACGTACATTATGTACCTTTTTTCCTGTGGTCGATTAGTACTTTATTTACATTTTCTGATGAGACCGTGTTGCCATGGGACCAGTACAGAGACCAGAATCCTCCCAACAGTCAACGCTCTAGTCAGTTTGAGGCTACAGTATTTCCACAAATTTGTAATATAACCTCCATAAGATGCAGCTACTTTAGCACTACTACCCACTGACTTCAATGAGTCATGCTGACAGTGCTAACAAGCTCTCAGGGGGTAATTGAAGGATACATCTTGTATTTTGCAATTATGAAGTTTTCTTCATAATGTGAGAAGTTCCTGGCATAGAAAAGTCACTTTGACTAAAATGTCAAGTTTATGGAGCTTAAAACCACCGGATGTATTTTCTCTCCAGCCTACTCATAGCCTCTGGCCAAAATTAAACTCAACCACCATAATTTCACTATACAGCAAAGAGTTGCATCCATTTATGTTGTGCTTGTTAAAACCAGGAGGCCCTAATAGCTGATGGCCAGTATAGCCTTAGGTTTTTGTAATTTTCATCGTAATTTGGTGATAAATAAATAATAAATAACTGGGCTTCTATTATTGTGGCCAGTTTTAATTATTTCCAGAGGCTATATCAGCATGAAAGAAAATACTTCCAGGACCAAAAGAAATGGGCACTCAGAGCTCTCTCATGTTAAAGCTTGCGGTCCCTCAAAAGGCCAACCAGCCACATATGACCTCTGACATTCTGTTTTGTGCAGAATGTTTAGGGCAAGGCGGGCATTTCATGTGGCACACTCCTGATTCTTTTTGTGCAAAATCACAGCAAAGGTAACATCAAATAGCTCTAAAGGAATGCTATTAACGGTATGGTACAATACATGGCCATTTTGAAAGCTGTAATCACCAAATATGACTTGAGTTATATAATTATGAATCATAAGGCAGTGAAGAACTGCCTTAGACATAGCAATAACCTGTCAATATTATAACAATGCTGTGTGTAAATAGTCTTTTCGAGATAATATATTGGTTTCTCTGTAGCATTCTAAACAAGAGGCTTGTATCAAGGAGCCGACTAAGGGCATTAACTTTACAATCCTAGATTAAAATAGATTAGTGTTTTACATATTCCTCCTACATATCTATTTGCTCAATAAGCATCGACTTCTATCAGCACAAAATCTATCAGAATTCTATGCACAAAGGTTCTAGTCACTCTTGTTTGTACACACACTTAATGGGGCATTTAGCCTATTTTTTACCTGAATCCTATTGTTCTATTGTGAGCAGGACATCTTACTGACATGTTCTGTGTCGTGAGAAACTCGGATGACGTCTTCCACGCGAGAGCAGGCCTCTAATGAATTGCAGGCGCTATTTTCTCAACTATTTCCTACTGTAGTAGAGCCTACCTCGAGGACAGCTGAAGAAACATATGGCTGAGTTACTCGTGGTTTTGTTTATTTGTTTATTTGTTTATTTATGGATCCCCATTAGTCTACTACACCCATGGGTGAAAGACTATTCTTCCTGGGGTTCTATCACACAACCTACACAGCATTACCGTACAGTACATTACTTTACAGTAACAAAAACTATTAAAACATAAGAAACACCTTAGCCTAAGCACATTCTCAACATCTTCAAAATCTCACAAAAAAAAACACACAAAGGCTCCAACCACAAATACAATACTAACTAACTAAAGTAACAATACTAACTAAATAAATCAGTAACGCAACTGTATTTCACCATTCGTAACAGCATCCTTCAACTTTTTCTTAAAAGTACATTTGTTGCGGGCAGTCAGGTGGTGTAGCGGAGATTGCGTTCGTCACCAACCCCGGAGACGCTAGGATTCGCCTGTTCGAATCCAGCTCACAGCTCCGGGGTTGTCACCAGCCTGGCTGGCCGTTCACACTAATACAATTGGCAGTATTAGAGGGTGGGAGAAGCTGGCGGGGTGGGTCCGGGTCGTTGTAAACAGCGACTCCTACAGTTCGGTCGGGGCGCCTGCTAAGCGCGGATAGGATCTAAGTGGGATAGTGTGATCCTTCCACACGCTACGCCCTCTCAGTGAGAATCCGCGCTGCCAGGTGAAAAGAAGCGGTTGATTGGCTAGACGTGTGTCGGAGGAAGCACGTGATAGCCTCCACTCTCCCAGACCGACTGTGGCGGGTAAGTGCGCAGCGACCAGGAAGGGGATTGGGAATTGGCATAACGACTAACATTGGGATGGGAGAAAAAATCGGAGGAAAAAGGAGGGGGGAAAAGATAAAAAAAATAAAAATAAATTACATTTGTTGCTGATCATCATTATCTTCACAGGTATACAATTCCAGTATGCAAGAGCTCTATACATTACGGTTCTCTTAAGTGCATTTGTTCTTGGTAGTCAAATGAAGACCCACGGCGTGTCTGGTGACATAGCCATGTCTAGTATTGGTGGGTTGTAGTTCTGACCATAAAGACTTTGGTTTACCAATTTTATAAATATTAAACAATATTTTTTTATGGTTGATGGGGTCGAGCTCTTGTCACGTTGTTTTAATATCCAATTATCTCCTCACAACAGAACAATAGGATTAAGGTTGAAAATCAGTGAAGTGGCCCTTTAATTCTCAGTGTAACCACTAACGTATCACTGTATAGGCCTACCTGCACGTTTTCACTGTGGATATACAAGGGGATTCATTTGCACTCCAACTCGGGGGGGGGGGGGGGGGGGGGGGTTACAGTAGCTTGAGTGCTTGTCTTGGGTCAGATTCTACCATGCTTGTCCAAAATGTTACCATTAGTGACTAGAACCAAGACTGGCTCAGGATCTGGAACTACCCAGGTGAGATCCCTCCACACCTGAATACACACTATCAAGACTACTTGTTCTGCATGGCTCGCTACTCTGTGACCCTCACACCTTTCAATAAAGTCATATGAGATATCACCCAATTATGTTCGCCTCGTTCTTTTAAGAAATACTGAACCCGTTGTCCTGTAATCACACCAGTGTAACAGCCGGAACACAAAAATCACTATCTGCTCAAAAATCACTCACTCACCCATCCACTCACTCACTCAGTCACGGATGATCTGGCAGGGACATTTTGTGACACAAGCACAGTAGCGATTTTCTCCTGCTCTGGCACAGCACTAACATAGTCTGGTGAGAGGTCAGACTAAGCAATACCTTTCTTTGCCAGATAGTAACAACACAAAAGCTGCCTGCAGCTGCTAAAAAGCCCTCCGGTGCAGCACGTCGGGATGGTTCATGGGTCCGTGCATCGCCAGAGGCAGCTTCACTCTTCCAACTTACCCTTTGTTATTCCTGTCAGTGATTAAGGTGAGAATCTTTCAGCTCATGTTTCTTCAACTCTAGAGCAACTTTATTTCCTGTTAACATGCATACCTTTGTGTACAGTATTTCCCAGTCTGTGCTTGTAAAATGAACCGATGAGCCGAGGTACGCTATAGCTTACAGGGAGCTGGACGTTTTCATGCCTGTTTCTACAGTTACTCCTGTAGAAACAAGCATGACTTTGACTATACAGATTGTTATTTGTGGTGAACTCGTCAGCAGAGCACTCTTTTCACATTATCATCGGTAGAAGCATCACATAGGAGTCTTGGCATTTGACTGTCTAGTCTAGTGTCTAGGAAGTGACTGTCCCACCCTAAAAAAAATGAATTAATAAATATATTAAGCCTGTCCCCGACTAAGGATTTGTATAGTCGACTTTGATTGGCCAAAATGTACCGATACCGAATGCAATTTTTATTATTTTAAATAAAGTATTAAATTATCATTCCGCTGTGGGGGGTGCTTAATTTCTGAAGGAGTCGACTGAAGGCTTCTTGTCCTCTGTGAAAGCATGCAATTGGTCCACTGATGGATACATCTTGATATTTATCTAGTGTGTGTGTTACGTACCCTGTTACGTATGGGGGTGAGTAGTAGTGAGTCCAATGGTGGAGGAGACAAGGAGAGACGGAGATAGGTTGCTATTTCTAAGGATGTGTCTTTATTAAAACACACAGAGCGGCGATAATCCAGGAAAGACGCCGGGCGGCAACACAGAGAACAGGCAAAAGTAATATAAGTGCATCGTGAGTGGCTCAGCAAACTCTGACCAACTCCTTCCCACACGAACGGTTTTCTGAAGCCTCGACAACAAGACAAGGGAACAGAGAAAGAATAAGTAGTCACCAACCAAACATTCCAATCAATTAGCAGTGACAGCAAATTGACAGCACAGTGACAGCAACCAGTGGAGAGTACCAATCAGTGACAACACAGGAATGTGGGCGTGACAACCAAAATGCAAATACCAACCACCAGGTGAAAACATTCCAGACTGACAGCTGGGTTCCCAGGAGAGGGAACCCAGAACGTTACAGTACCTCCCCCCGACGAACGGCAGCAGACGTTCATCTAGGGGCCTCGGGATGCAGCCGCTGGAAATCATCGATCAGGCTGGGGTCTAAAATATCCCTTTGAGGCACCCAAGACCGCTCTTCTACCCCGTACCACCAAGAACTGAAACCCCCTACCCCTCCGCCTACAACTCAGGATCCTTCGCACCGTATAGACAGGCTGACCATAAATAATGCGAGGCGGAGGAACCGCGGGGAGTGGCGGGGACAAGGACGATGAGAGGAATGGCTTCAACAGGGACACATGAAACGTCGGATGAACCCTCATAGAGGCTGGGAGCCACAGCCTGTAAGCCACAGGGTTCACCCGACGAACCACTTTAAAGGGGCCTATGAAGCGAGGAGCCAGCTTCCTGGACTCCACCCAGAGAGGGAGATCACGGGTGGAAAGCCAAACCCGCTGGCCAGGACGGAAAACCGGAGCCGGACGACGCTTATGGTTAGCCTGCCGCTGAGCCTTAACAGAGGCCTTCTGCAGCGCCGTCCGCACCCTGTTCCACGTCCTGCGAAAGCGAGCCACATGTGCCTGGGCCGATGGCACCTCAGCCTCCTGCTCCTGTTCGGGGGGAAAGAGGAGGTTGAAAACCATATTGACACTGAAAGGGAGACATACCAGTAGAGGAGGAGAGAAGGGTATTATGTGCGTACTCAGCCCAGGCCAACCTCCTCCAGGGCAACCGGTGACGTAGCACCTCAGGACACCCTCCAGATCCTGGTTGACGCGCTCCGTCTGGCCATTCGACTGCGGATGGAACCCAGATGACAGGCTGATGGAGGCGCAGAGGCGAACGCCTTCCAAAACCTGGAGGCGAACTGAGGGCCCCGGTCGGACACAATATCCACTGGAAGCCTGTGGACCCGAAAGACGTGCTGCACCACCAGGTCAGCCGTCTCCTGAGCCGAGGGGAGCTTGGGAAGGGGAATGAAATGAGCCGCCTTGAAGAATCGGTCCACTACCACCAAGATGGCAGTGAACCCATCCGACAGAGGGAGGCCAGAAATGAAATCCAGGGATATGTGCAACCAGGGACGTTTGGGAATAGGAAGCGGCCGGAGAAGACCCACGGTACACGGCGAGAGGTCTTACTGCGCGTGCACACCGGGCAGGCCGCTACAAAGGAGCGTGTATCCCCCTCCTCTGTTGGCCACCAAAACCTCCTACGGATAAACTCCAGGGTTCTGGCGGCCCCAGGGTGGCCGGTGAGAGAGGATGTATGCGCCCACTGCAGCAGGCACGAACGTGCAGCCTTGGGCACATACATCCGCCCCGGAGGACCCCCACCAGGATCGGGCTCCCGTGTCAGAGCCGATCTTACCACCCTATCTATGCCCCATGACACGGGTGCCAAAATCAAGGCCTGTGGAGTAATAGAGGGGCTTCTCCTCCCAGCCCGGAAGATCAAACTGGCGAGACAGTGCGTTAGGTTTGACGTTCTTGGAACCGGGTCGATAGGAGATGGAAAATCGAAATCGAGTGAAGAATAACGCCCACCTGGCCTGGCGAGCGTTAAGGCGTTTAGCCCCTTGGATGTAAGCCAAGTTCTTATGATCAGTCCAAACAATGAAAGGATGTGCCGCCCCCTCTAACCAATGTCTCCATTCCTCCAGTGCCAATTTGATCGCCAATAACTCCCGATTACCCACGTCGTAGTTACGCTCGGCCGGAGACAGACGGCGTGAAAAAAAGCGCAAGGATGCACCTTACCATCCTTTAAACATCTCTGAGAGATCACCCCTCCCACCGCGATGTCAGAGGCATCCACCTCCACAATGAACAGAGTCTCTGCATCGTGGCGGATCAGTACAGGGGCGGAGGTAAATCGACGTTTGAGGTCGCAGAAGGCCAACTCTGCCCTAGGCGACCATTCAAAGCCAGGGAGAGAGGACTTAGTGAGAGCTGTTAATGGATTGGCTAAGGCGCAAAAATTGCGAATAAAGCGCCTGTAAAAATTTGCAAAGCCCAAAAAACGTTGTAACTCCTTGAGCGACGAAGGCCGTGGCCAGTCCAAGACTGCACTCACCTTGGCTGGATCCATGCGAAGATCACCCTTCATCAACACAAAGCCCAGGAAGGAAACGGTGTCAGTCTGAAACACACACTTCTCTGCCTTAACAAATAGTTGATGCTTAAGGAGACGTTGAAGCACCTCACGAATGTGCAGTTGGTGTTGCACCATATCGCGAGAAAAAATTAGGATGTCATCTAAGTACACAAAAACTGACACCCCAATTAATTCCCGCAGCACGTCGTTAACCAGGGCTTGGAAAACTGCTGGAGCGTTAGCTAAACCAAAAGGCATGACTAAATACTCATAATGCCCGTTAGGCATGTTAAATGCAGTTTTCCACTCGTCCCCCTCCCTAATCCTGACCAAATTGTATGCATTATGTAAGTCAAGTTTAGAGAAAACCTGTGCCCCCTGTAAGCACTCAAAGGCGGTGTCCATGAGAGGCAACGGGTATCGGTTCTTGATGGAAACGTCGTTCAATCCCCTATAATCAATGCACAGCCGCTGACTCCCATCCTTCTTAGCAACAAAAAAGAAGCCAGCGCCTGCAGGAGATGTGGACGGACGAATATGCCCCGGACAGTGCCTCTCGAATATAAGTGTTCATGGACACTGTCTCAGGGCGAGAGAGAGAAAACATCCGCCCACGGGGTGGAGAAGTACCAGGTAGAAGATGAATGGGGCAGTCGTAAGGTCTATGAGGCGGTAGTGCGTTAGCACGCGTTTTACTAAAAACGTCCGCCAGGTCAAAATAGACTGCAGGCACTCCTACTAAATCGGGGTTGGGAGATACGAAGGAGTCTGCAACGCTCATCGTCAACCTGGAGAGAGACAAAAGAGGGGAGGGGGGGGGGGGGGCGGGTGAACTCTCGCCAGCATCAGCCTTGACGCCGCTTCCCATGGAGAGTTCACTCGTAGGGTTATGTAATGCGAGCCAGGGGTGGCCTAATACAATCAGAACAGGGCGACATGACAACAAAAAATCTCAACATTTCCCACCCATTACCCGCCACCTGCACCCGTAGCTGCCCGGTGCGTTGCGTAATGAGGCCACATCCCAGGGGTTGCCCATCCAAAGATTGGACGGGAATGGGTACCTCTAAAGTTTCTAAGGGGACCCCCCACTCGATAGCTAACCCCTCGTGCATAAGGTTCCCCGCCTCCCCAGAATCCACCAAAGCCCTGGTGGTTTTAACAACATCCCCCCACACCACAGAAATGTCAAATACAGTGTGATTGTCCTCAATGACTGGGAAAAAATGCCCCCCCGCTAGAAGCTTCCCTAAGCCTAGCGGGCCCCCACGTTTCCCGACTGTCCCTGACAGGCGGAGAAGCGATGCCCCGTGCGGCCACAACGAAAACACAGCTTCTCATCGATGTACTTGTGTCTGTCCGCCTCGGACAGGCTGAGGGCGCCGAGTTGCATGGGTTCGCCACCCAGGCTCTCTCTAGGGTGGGGAAGTGCGGGGGGTTTGACACCGAAAGAGGGGCGGAAGAGTGCCTGCGACGAGGCTCCCCTCTCGCGCTCCCTCTCCCGATGTCGGTTATCGACCTTGATGGCCAAGGAAATGAGGTGGTCCAGGCGCTTGGGTAGCTCACGAGTTGCCAGCTCGTCCCGCATGCACGCTGAGAGCCCCTGCCACTATGCGGAAATCGATTGCATAATCTGCAACAGTGTGAATGCCCTACCGGCAGGACAGGAGTCGACTGCCGGCCTCGTAAATGGAAATCATCCGGGAGGTATCAAATACATGACGCATCTCCCGGGTGAAGGCATCCACATTGTTGCAGATCAGCGACCCATTCTCCCATTCCGCAGTAGCCCAGGAGAGGGCCCGACCAGTAAGCAACGTGATGATGTAAGCTACCCAAGACACATGAGAGGGGAAAGTGCGGGGTAGCAGTTGGAAAATAAGAGAGCACTGAGTGACAAACTCACGACATCCCTCCGGTCTTCCTCCGTAGCGGTCAGGGGGTGGCAGCATTGGCTCCCGGATGATGTCCTCTCTCTGGTCGGGAAGTCCCAGCTCTCCTCCCCTGCTGGCCTGCGGCGCTCCAGTAGCAAGTCCCCTGGCTGCCTCCGTCTCGGCAGCGTTGGAGCGTTGACCGCCGCCAGCGCCGTGTTAGCCGTCTCCCGGGAGGATACCGACAGGTCTCCTAGCCTGCTCAACTCGACGCTGATGGCCGACTGGCGGTCAAGAAGAATCCATAGCTGGTCCCGCTGCGCAACCATCTCCTCTCGTATCTCCTCCATGGTACTCATCGTTGTGCATCGCGAGTGGCTCAGCAAACTCTGACCAGCTCCTTCCCACACAAACGGTTTTCTGAAGCCTCGACAACAAGACAAGGGAACAGAGAAAGAATAAGTAGTCACCAACCAAACATTCCAATCAATTAGCAGTGACAGCAAATTGACAGCACAGTGACAGCAACCAGTGGCGAGTACCAATCAGTGACAACACAGGAATGTGGGCGTGACCAGGGCCGCCTGGGAGAAATGCGAGGCCCTGTGCGAGATTTAAACGCGAGCCCCCCCCCCCCCCCCCCTAAAGGTAAAGAATTATAATAATAATAATAATTAATAATTTCATACAGTCAACATATTCTTAAATAATAGCGCTGCCCGAGGCTGGGCATGATGCAGTCAACATATAGCAAGAGAGAGAGAGAGAGAGAGAGCGAGAGAGCGAGAGAGAGCTCCCGTTCTACAGTCAATATACAGTGTTATCGCTGCACAGACCGGGCAATGCCCCTGACCAGAGGAGAGAGAAATATAATATAGTTATTAATGCACTATATAAGCTCAGAACACAGCTCAGAACACAACACATCTTAGAACACAGCTCAGAACACAGAACACATGCAGAACACAGCACAGAACACAGCTCAGCACACAGCTCAGAACACAGCTCAGAACACAGAACACAGCTCAGAACACATCTCAGAACACAGCTCAGAACACAGAACACATGCAGAACACAGCACAGAACACAGCTCAGCACACAGCTCAGAACACAGCTCAGAACACAGGACACCTCAGAACACAGCTTCATCTAACGAGGAGTCGCAAGGTTTAACTGAGGCTAACGTTAACATGATGGCACACACACAGTGGCACACCCTCCACCAGAGCAAGGCCAGAGAGAGAGAGAGAGAGAGACATTGGAAAGAAACAACCCAAAACCAGAGCAAATTGAAATGCTATTTGGCCCTAAACAGAGAGTACACAGTGGCAGAATACCTGAGCACTGTGACTGACCCAATACTAAGAAGATCCTTGACTAGGTACAGACTCAGCGAGCACAGCCTAGCCATCGAGAAAGGCCGCCATAGGCAGACCTGGCTCCCAAGCGAAGACAGACTATGCATTTACATTCACATTTACATTTAGTCATTTAGCTGACGCTTTTATCCAAAGCGACTTACAAGTTCTGTACGACAAGACAGCAAGAAGGGTACAACTGCACCAGTGGAGGCTGCTGACCAAATTTTTAGGTGAAGCACAAATTATTATATTATATTATATATTAAATCATATTTTTAAAACATCCCCCACTGTGTGTCAGTGGTCAGTGGACACAGATGAAAACATATTAACATTAGGTGACAGCGCACCTGACCAGATGAAATCATATTAGGTGACAGCGCACCTGACCAGATCAAAACATATTAGTTGACAGCGCACCTGATCAGATCAAAACATTTTAGGTGACAGCGCACCTGACCAGATCAAAACATATTAGGTGAAGGTGACAAGGAAGCCACAGACTCATACCCCCCCGACACTCAACTAACCGCCTCGGACAGTCCTTCATACCAGTGGCCATCAGGCTCCACAACAGAACTAATAGGAACCCAAGTAGGACAATAACACTACCTTATGCATACTGCACCTTATGTGGATACTGTGATACTGTGAATAATGAATAATGTATATTTCAGTTAGTTAGATAGTAAATTATATTGACATATTTGTTTACACTGCTTGTGTTGTTTTCACTACGTGTACCCCCCCCCCCCCCCCCTTCCCCCATGCTGCTATGATGCCTGAATTTCCCCAAGGGGATCAATAAAGGAATATCTTATCTTATCTTAAAAGGAAAGATGAAATTACCTACCTGGGTTCCATCCTATAGAGGCAAATCTTTCCTGTGACAAAATGGGATCCAATGTAATAAAACTAAGTCAACCAACGAACTAGATTCCTGTACCGGATCTCCTCTCTGGTAAACAAGAATACCTTGAAGACTCTAACAGGAGCACTCATTCAAGGGTACTACGACTATGCTTGCACCTCATGGTACCAAAGCACCTCAAAGGCACTAAAAACAAGATTACAAACATCACAAAACAAACTGGTCAGACTACTGCTTGACCTTACTCCTAAAACCCACCTCACCCCTGTCCACTTTGACAACCTAGGATGGCTTAGAGTAGACGACAGAGTACAGCAACTTGCAATGGGCCTGGTCTACAAGATACACTACACTACACCACTAAGATACCCATGTGCATGTTGAAATACTTCCCAAAGGTCAGTGAATACCACGACCACAACACCAGAGGGAGTTCCACAAATCATGTTCAACCCAGATAAAATAATTTAAAAAGTAAAAAAAAATAAAAAAAAATTAATAAAAGAAAATAGTCATAACTTAGAAATGAGATTGCATAGGTCTATGAATCGATATCGCGATTCTGTTTCGATTAATTGCCCAGCCCTACAGAGTGTACAGTAAGTTAGCTTGGTGATTATCATTGTGATGTAGGCTAAGCTGGCTAGCTACTGTTAGCATACAAGCACTGTAGCCTACTTACTTTTTCATCCACAACGTTTTTTCTGATCCAGATGCATAAGTCCACTTCTTCATGTTGCTCAGTTGCTGGTTTATACTTCGGTCCTAATGTTGGCGCAAAGTTTAATTTAGCCTGACTTGACTTGTTATAGCTGTACATCTTACTAACTACTAAACAACAACTTTCTCATAGTCTCAACTTTCACATAGTCAAAACGGGTCCAGCTGCATGTCCGGAGGATAGGTTTAGCTCGGGCCAATCTCAAGTTTCTCAAGTTTCTTTATTAGTTGTCATACAGAAGTATGCCCACCCGCTAGAAGCTTCCCTAAGCCTAGCGGGCCCCCCCGTTTCCCGACTGTCCCTGACAGGCGGAGAAGCGATGCCCCGTGCGGCCACAACGAAAACACAGCTTCTCATCGATGTACTTGTGTCTGTCCGCCTCGGACAGGCTGAGGGCGCCGAGTTGCATGGGTTCGCCACCCAGGCTCTCTCTAGGGTGGGGAAGTGCGGGGGGTTTGACACCGAAAGAGGGGCGGAAGAGTGCCTGGCTGCGACGAGGCTCCCCTCTCGCGCTCCCTATCCCGATGTCGGTTATCGACCTTGATGGCCAAGGAAATGAGGTGGTCCAAGCGCTTGGGTAGCTCACGAGTTGCCAGCTCGTCCCGCATGCACGCTGAGAGCCCCTGCCACTATGCGGAAATCGATTGCATAATCTGCAACAGTGTGAATGCCCTACCGGCAGGACAGGAGTCGACTGCCGGCCTCGTAAATGGAAATCATCCAGGAGGTATCAAATACATGACGCATCTCCCGGGTGAAGGCATCCACATTGTTGCAGATCAGCGACCCATTCTCCCATTCCGCAGTAGCCCAGGAGAGGGCCCGACCAGTAAGCAACGTGATGATGTAAGCTACCCAAGACACATGAGAGGGGAAAGTGCGGGGTAGCAGTTGGAAAATAAGAGAGCACTGAGTGACAAACTCACAACATCCCTCCGGTCTTCCTCCGTAGCGGTCAGGGGGTGGCAGCATTGGCTCCCGGATGATGTCCTCTCTCTGGTCGGGAAGTCCCAGCTCTCCTCCCCTGCTGGCCTGCGGCGCTCCAGTAGCAAGTCCCCTGGCTGCCTCCGTCTCGGCAGCGTTGGAGCGTTGACCGCCGCCAGCGCCGTGTTAGCCGTCTCCCGGGAGGATACCGACAGGTCTCCTAGCCTGCTCAACTCGACGCTGATGGCCGACTGGCGGTCGAGAAGAATCCATAGCTGGTCCCGCTGCGCAACCATCTCCTCTCGTATCTCCTCCATGGTACTCATCGTTGTGCATCGCGAGTGGCTCAGCAAACTCTGACCAGCTCCTTCCCACACAAACGGTTTTCTGAAGCCTCGACAACAAGACAAGGGAACAGAGAAAGAATAAGTAGTCACCAACCAAACATTCCAATCAATTAGCAGTGACAGCAAATTGACAGCACAGTGACAGCAACCAGTGGCGAGTACCAATCAGTGACAACACAGGAATGTGGGCGTGACCAGGGCCGCCTGGGAGAAATGCGAGGCCCTGTGCGAGATTTAAACGCGAGCCCCCCCCCCCCCCCCCCCCTAAAGGTAAAGAATTATAATAATAATAATAATTAATAATTTCATACAGTCAACATATTCTTAAATAATAGCGCTGCCCGAGGCTGGGCATGATACAGTCAACATATAGCAAGAGAGAGAGAGAGAGAGAGCGAGAGAGCGAGAGAGAGCTCCCGTTCTACAGTCAATATACAGTGTTATCGCTGCACAGACCCGGCAATGCCCCTGACCAGAGGAGAGAGAAATATAATATAGTTATTAATGCACTATATAAGCTCAGAACACAGCTCAGAACACAACACATCTTAGAATACAGCTCAGAACACAGAACACATCTCAGAACACAGCACAGAACACAGCTCAGAACACAGCTCAGAACACAGAACACAGCTCAGAACACATCTCAGAACACAGCTCAGAACACAGAACACATGCAGAACACAGCACAGAACACAGCTCAGCACACAGCTCAGAACACAGCTCAGAACACAGGACACCTCAGAACACAGAACACATGCAGAACACAGCACAGAACACAGCTCAGCACACAGCTCAGAACACAGCTCAGAACACAGAACACAGCTCAGAATACATCTCAGAACACAGCTCAGAACACAGAACACATGCAGAACACAGCACAGAACACAGCTCAGCACACAGCTCAGAACACAGCTCAGAACACAGGACACCTCAGAACACAGCTTCATCTAACGAGGAGTCGCAAGGTTTAACTGAGGCTAACGTTAACATGATGGCACACACACAGTGGCACACCCTCCACCAGAGCAAGGCCAGAGAGAGAGAGAGAGAGAGAGACATTGGAAAGAAACAACCCAAAACCAGAGCAAATTGAAATGCTATTTGGCCCTAAACAGAGAGTACACAGTGGCAGAATACCTGAGCACTGTGACTGACCCAATACTAAGAAGATCCTTGACTAGGTACAGACTCAGCGAGCACAGCCTAGCCATCGAGAAAGGCCGCCATAGGCAGACCTGGCTCCCAAGCGAAGACAGACTATGCATTTACATTCACATTTACATTTAGTCATTTAGCTGACGCTTTTATCCAAAGCGACTTACAAGTTCTGTACGACAAGACAGCAAGAAGGGTACAACTGCACCAGTGGAGGCTGCTGACCAAATTTTTAGGTGAAGCACAAATTATTATATTATATTATATATTAAATAATATTTTTAAAACATCCCCCACTGTGTGTCAGTGGTCAGTGGACACAGATGAAAACATATTAACATTAGGTGACAGCGCACCTGACCAGATGAAATCATATTAGGTGACAGCGCACCTGACCAGATCAAAACATATTAGTTGACAGCGCACCTGATCAGATCAAAACATTTTAGGTGACAGCGCACCTGACCAGATCAAAACATATTAGGTGAAGGTGACAAGGAAGCCACAGACTCATACCCCCCCGACACTCAACTAACCGCCTCGGACAGTCCTTCATACCAGTGGCCATCAGGCTCCACAACAGAACTAATAGGAACCCAAGTAGGACAATAACACTACCTTATGCATACTGCACCTTATGTGGATACTGTGATACTGTGAATAATGAATAATGTATATTTCAGTTAGTTAGATAGTAAATTATATTGACATATTTGTTTACACTGCTTGTGTTGTTTTCACTACCTGTACCCCCCCCCCCTTACCCCATGCTGCTATGATGCCTGAATTTCCCCAAGGGGATCAATAAAGGAATATCTTATCTTATCTTAAAAGGAAAGATGAAATTACCTACCTGGGTTCCATCCTATAGAGGCAAATCTTTCCTGTGACAAAATGGGATCCAATGTAATAAAACTAAGTCAACCAACGAACTAGATTCCTGTACCGGATCTCCTCTCTTGTAAACAAGAATACCTTGAAGACTCTAACAGGAGCACTCATTCAAGGGTACTACGACTATGCTTGCACCTCATGGTACCAAAGCACCTCAAAGGCACTAAAAACAAGATTACAAACATCACAAAACAAACTGGTCAGACTACTGCTTGACCTTACTCCTAAAACCCACCTCACCCCTGTCCACTTTGACAACCTAGGATGGCTTAGAGTAGACGACAGAGTACAGCAACTTGCAATGGGCCTGGTCTACAAGATACACTACACTACACCACTAAGATACCCATGTGCATGTTGAAATACTTCCCAAAGGTCAGTGAATACCACGACCACAACACCAGAGGGAGTTCCACAAATCATGTTCAACCCAGATAAAATAATTTAAAAAGTAAAAAAAAAAAAAAAAAAAAAAAAAAAAATTAATAAAAGAAAATAGTCATAACTTAGAAATTAGATTGCATAGGTCTATGAATCGATATCGCGATTCTGTTTCGATTAATTGCCCAGCCCTACAGAGTGTACAGTAAGTTAGCTTGGTGATTATCATTGTGATGTAGGCTAAGCTGGCTAGCTACTGTTAGCATACAAGCACTGTAGCCTACTTACTTTTTCATCCACAACGTTTTTTCTGATCCAGATGCATAAGTCCACTTCTTCATGTTGCTCAGTTGCTGGTTTATACTTCGGTCCTAATGTTGGCGCAAAGTTTAATTTAGCCTGACTTGACTTGTTATAGCTGTACATCTTACTAACTACTAAACAACAACTTTCTCATAGTCTCAACTTTCACATAGTCAAAACGGGCCCAGCTGCATGTCCGGAGGATAGGTTTAGCTCGGGCCAATCTCAAGTTTCTCAAGTTTCTTTATTAGTTGTCATACAGAAGTACAGAATACTTTTATACAAAATGCTTCTTTATGTTACATTTTGTATAAAAGTATTCTGTACTTCTGTATGACAACTAATAAAGAAACTTGAGAAACTTGAGATTGGCCCGAGCTAAACCTATCCTCCGTACATGCAGCTGGACCCGTTTTGACTTTGCAATGCAGCAATCTCTGATTGGATTTGCAAGGCTGCCAATCATATTCAGCCTCCGTGTATTGGATGTCAAGGGCTGTCAATCAATCAACCCTCCATTCAATGGCAAGAGTTTAACTGCACAGACCGTGCTTAGATGAAGTTAATAGCCTATTTTGATTCGCTGTTATTTATTATTTATTTAACAATGGGTCACACCTGTGAAGTTTTCTTCACGAATAATTACTGCAGGCAATACTGCAGTGCAGGCCTGCTCAGAGCTGTCAATTTTGGCCATTTTTGAAAAGAAAAAAAAATTCACTGGCATTTTTTTACAGAGGAAAACATTTATAATAAAAAAATAATAATAATAATAATTAAAAAAAATATATATATATATAGTTTATTTTTTTTACTTTTTATATATATATATATATATATATATATATATATATATATAGGTATATGTAAATTAATAATAATTATGAATTATGAGTGAATTTGTGTTTCACGTGTTGTCATAGAGAAACCTCCACTGAACTGCACCCACTGCACACAAGATGAGGTGGAAACCGAGCTCCACTTCTTAACAACCTGCCCACTATACCAAGACATATACTTCCCACAAATTGCAAACACCCAAAGAGACTTTGAAAACATGGACAATAACTCAAAACTCCCATACCTACTGGAAGAAATACAAGAATGTGAAATAAAGCCCATTTGAATTGAATTGAGTGAGAGAGAGAGAGAGAGAGAGAGAGAGAGAGAGAGAGAGAGAGAGAGAGAGAGAGAGAGAGAGAGAGAGAAAGAGAGAGAGAGATCTCCACGGCGGGAATAGAATAGATTGCATGAAAAACTCACCCTAACGCAGAATCAATGGCAAAGTTGGAAGGAGACGATGTCGACGCATTTTCCTACCGTGGAGATGAAAAGTACCAGTCCCATCCATGATATTGTCCCCCCGTTGGGATGAACTTGGGAGTCCTAGTTTATCTGCCACACGTTAGCACTCGATAACGTAGCAATTAGCAATTAGCTAAAGGCAGGGACAGGTAACTAGCGTTAGCTAATGCTAGCTAGCTAGCTAGCGTTAGCTAACACTAGCTAACTAGCGTTAGCTAATGCTAGCTAGATAGCGTTAGCTAGCGTTAGCTAGCGTTAGCTAACGCTAGTTACCTGTCCCTGCCTTTAGCTAATTGCTACTAGCCGACATAGCTATAGCCTGACTGAAGGTTCTAACATGCAACAACTTTCATCTTCAGTCCATCTGCCGAATGTCCTCTTCGTCTTGGCATAACCTAATCATACTTGGTATTGATAACAAGCTTATGGCACACAGTGTTATTTCTTCTGCTGCGATGCTGCTTTTCAAAAGACATCCACTTGCTCCTGTGGATAGCGCTGAATAGACCCTGTACCTGGCTGTAGCCCCTTCCCTCGTGGATCCGGTCTTCTTCACATCTCTCTACCGACTACCAGACCGACGCCAACCAGCTCGGCTCCCCCTAGTGTTAGTCCTCCAACGATGCTTTGGACAAAAGTAATTGAATGAAACCAATAGTATATCTGCAGAGCTCGGAACACTATTCTACAAACGTGTCTATCTGCAGAGCAGCAGAGCCGCAGAGCCCGGAACACTATTCTACAAACGTGTCTAATGTGAAATATATAAGCATGTAAGCAAAACAAGATTTTAGGTCTGTGATGAAAAAGGGCCTAGCAAAAAAATAAAAAAAATATTTTTTTTAGAGGCCCCCCTTCCCGCGAGGCCCTGTGCAACCGCACTGCTCGCACGCCCCCTGAGGCGGCCCTGGGCGTGACAACCAAAATGCGAATACCAACCACCAGGTGAAAACATTCCAGACTGAGAGGGGACCCAGAACGTTACAGTACCCCAGTAAGGGGACGCAACACAAGGCCACAGACAGGGTAGCTGGGGAAGACAGACCCAATAACTAAACAAGAATCAAACACAACAGGAACAGGCTAGGACAACAAACAGAATCAGAGATACAAACACAGAGAACAACCTAAACAGATAGCAATTGTAATATTAACAATAAATGCAACAACAGCATATTGTTCAGGAGAATTATCACCATAGAGTGCATCATCTGCAGGTGACCGCTAGATGGCGCTAAGAGACTACTGTTCCAGACACAGGATAACATAAGGAAGACAGTGCAGATAGTAGAGGAGATACAAAAGGAAGGAGGAAGTGCAGTATTAGTTAGCCTAGATGCAGAAAAAGCCTTCGATAGTGTAAGCTGGTTATTTCTATATAAAGTATTAGAGAGATTTGGATTAGACAAAAACGCTATGAAAACAATTAGGGCATTATATCAAGAACTGACGGCTAGGATTAAGGTGAATGGTAGTCTGACGGACCGGATTAAACTAGAGAGAGCTACCAGACAGGGTTGTTGTCTTTCGCCGACGCTCTTCGATGTATTCATCGAACCACTGGCCCAACTAATTAGACAGACCAAAGACATCAAAGGGGTGGAGATAAGGGGGACGGAACATAAATTGGGATTATTCGCAGATGACGTGATAGTATATATGAGACAACCAGACATAAGCTTCCCGACACTGATGGATCTGCTGACAGAATATGGATATTACTCAGGGTATAGACTTAATGTGACAAAGACACAGACATTAGCACTGAACTACACACCAACGATAGAGATCAAAGAAAAATACAAAATCAAATGGGACATGGACAGGATCAAGTACCTAGGGGTGAACATCACAAGAGGGGGGGAGGGGCTATACGATGCAAACTATACACAGATACATCAGAAAATCAAGAGAGATCTAGAAAGATGGACAGTGATGCCCCTAGATTTCAGTTCAAGGATCGAAATCATTAAGATGAACATATTACCAAGGTTACTATACCTATTTCAATCCCTACCTATATTAATACCACAAAAACAATTTAGGGAATGGGATAGACAGATATCAAGATTCATTTGGGGGGGGAAAAGGCCAAGGATCAGATATGTGACTCTACAATTACCAAAGGAGAAAGGAGGGATGGCAGTACCCAGTTTAGAAAGCTATTACTATGCAGCACAGCTTAGAACAGTAGCATGCTGGTGCAATGTGAACTATGAGGCCAAATGGAAAGATATAGAAACCAAAAGAGAGGGATTCAAAGTGCAGACACTGATAGGAGATATGGAGCTGTTCAGAAGACAGGAACAACTACTAGATCCAATTACCAGATTCACTATAAACATATGGAACACAATAGTAAAGAAATACAAGCTAGAAAAAGAATCTAAGATACTGAGATGGATAGCACACGACAACAAATTCAGACCAGGGATAGAAGATCATGGGTTCAAGAGGTGGGAACGGGGGGGTATAACAGCAATGTGCACGATGACGGAAGGAGGGGAGATGCAGACTCTACAAAAATTGAAAGAAAGATACGGACTAGAGAATAGGGACCACTTTAGATATTTACAGATTAGGGACTACTATAACAAAGAAATAAAACAAGATAGAGACAAAGAACAGAATGGGGTAATTAAGATAATGGTAAAGTCATACGAAGGACGGAAGGGGAGGGTGATATCAGCACTATATCAGGCAATAATGGACAGTAAGGGAAATACAACATTGTATGTGAAAGAAAAGTGGGAAAGAGAGTTGGAAATAGAGATAACAGAGGAGGAATGGTATGACACATGTAAGACACAACAAACAACCACAGGATCAAGGATATGGAGGGAGTTTGGGTGGAAAAATATAATTAGATACTTTATAACACCAGAAATACAGGGCAATTACACACCAGCAAAGAAAACATGTTGGAGGGAGTGTGGACAGGAAGGGGCGAACCATACACACATATTCTGGGGATGTCAGAAGATAAGGCACTACTGGGAAGAGATAGGAGGGATAATAAATGAAATAATAGGATACGAAATACCCCAGGGAGGCCAAGTGTTGTATTTGGGGAATCTGTCACAGGAAGGAATCCAAGGGGAAGACAAATATTTGATTAAGATATTGATAGTGGCAGCCAAGAAAGCTTTAACTAAACTGTGGTACAAGGTAGAAGTTCCGACAAAGGATCAATGGATAGAGTTGGTAGAGGGGATACAGGAAATGGAGAGAATCACACATCTGCTGAGGCTGCAAGAAGAAAAGTTTGAATGGAAATGGGGAAAATGGGAAGAATACAGGAGGGGAAGTAACGACATCACAGAGGTTTGAAAAGGATACAAGGAAATGAATAAAAATGTAAATAAATAATGCAAATGTAGAAGGGACCGAAGGACCCATGTCACACTTTTTCTTTACCCATTTTTTGTCTATTTGTTTTAATTTATGTACTGTGTATTGTCTATGAATGTTGTCTATGTATGTTGTTGAAAAAATGAAAATAAAAATTTAAGTTTAAAAAAAAAAGAGACTACTGTTCACATCGTTCATACTGTCTGTTCCTTGTCTGGGACAGTGAGGCTTATTGTTCACACTGTCTGCTCCCCGTCTGGTACAGCAACGCTCACTGCCCGGGGACGGGGACAGAGGCCCGGAGAGGGGGGCAGGACCCGGGGACAGAGGCCCGACGAGGGGGGGTGGGGATGGGGACAGAGGCCTGGAGAGGGGAGGCGGGGAGGGAAACAGGGGGCCGGTCAGGGGGCCTGGAGCCAAGGGGCAAGGGTAAGGACCCCGGAGCAGGATCCCGGACGAGGGACCCTCCAGCCGCCGGACTAGGGACCGGATCAGGAGAGCCGGAACGGAGGTGCAACGGCGACGACCCCCGGAGTTGGACCCAGTGTAGACCACGGCGAAAACCACGGCGAAGACCACGGCGAGGACCAGGGCGCCGGTCACGGCGTAGGGCTGGACCAGAGGAGAAGCCAGGACCAGTCGAGGAGCCAAGAACCGGCGTTGCAGCCGGACCAGTCGCAGAGGCTGGGCTGGGCGTGGAGGCCGGACCGGTTGTGGCGACAAAGTGTGGCGTGGAGGCCGGACCGGTTGTGGCAACGAGGTGTGGCGTGGAGACCGGAGGGGGAGCGGTGGCAGCCGGGGCTACACCGACCGGAACCAGGCTGGCAGCGAAGACCGGGCCAGCTGTGGAGGGCTGGCTAGCCACAACAGCCACGCTAGTCCTCCGAGCCTTGCTAGCTCTCAGAGGTCTGCGAGCTGCAGGGGCTAGGCTGACGGTAGAGGCTGGGTTAGCCGTGGAAGCCTGGTTAGCTGCAGGGGCTAAGCTAGCAGACGGGGCTGGACTAGCTGTGGAAGCCTGGTTAGCTGCAGGGGCTAAGCTAGCAGACGAGGCTGGACTAGCTGTGGATGCCTGGCTAGCTGCATAGGCTAAGCTAACAGACGGGGCTATGCTAGCTGTGGAAGCCTGGTTAACAGTAGGGTCTAAGCTAGCAGTACGGGCTACACTAGCCATCTCCATGAGAGTACAGACCTGGTCAGCCATAGCTCTCATCTGTGGCTCCTGTGTCAGACTCTCCTTTGCTACATGTAGTCTATCATCTTCAGCCAGAAGACCCACTTAGCAGGAGTGTAGTTTACCAGATCCCCATCTATCATGCCATGCACGATGGCCCACGTCTCCTTCACTTTGTCCGCTGAGTTCTTGAGTGGTGGCGTCATTCTGTTACGATTGGGGTGAAGAGGGAAGGTGATGAGAACTCAATATGCAGACAAGGAAAATTACGGAGACGGTGGTTGCTCTACTCAATGGCGTGTCTTTCTTTAATCGAAGAACACGGGAGCAATTCTGATAATAACAGAATATACAAAACAAAAGGCAAAGGCACAGCCGGGCTGGCGCTGGAGAAAACACGGACTGTATATGAAAACAAAGAGCACCAAACAGGAACGAACACACTCAACAGGACTAGTGATATCCATTCATTTTCATCCATCCAACCTGATGTTATCGTTGGGAATGAGTCTGAGCTCGCAAAAGGGCAAATACCGCCGCCTATCGTCTCCCGGATGGTATTGCACATCATTGGATTGGATTGGCTGGGACTGTGCATCAAAAAAATAAGTCTGGTCCAGGTTTTACTTCTCGGGCATGCAGCTGGATACTATTGCATTGAGTCCCCCCACTGGGAGCATCGTGGATCATTGTGTTTTGGACTATAACGTTGGATCAATGGACGCAATCGATATTTGGAATGGCGATCAGGAATTGGATTAATCTTTTTGCATGACATCAGATGTGAGGTAAGGCCTTTATGTTACGAATCTTGCGGTAATCAGATGTTCCTATCACCGCCATCGGAGCGTGTGTGTGTGTGTGTGTGAGGTTCGCACCGACCAAAGTACAGAGAAGCGATTTTTCAGACCCCGCTTCTCTTCGTACATAAGGACACATATACTATCGATAATCTAGTGTTTATTTCGAAACTATTCATAAATCAGCCGAAAAATTACAACGTGTTTTGTGTATTCCACTAAAGGTCTATTATTGTGTCTTTCTCTGGAATTACTAGAAATCTCCAAAACGCACAATTACTGTTTTAGAAAAGAAATGTTCTTTTTATATATATATATTTTTTTTACTAGACTTCACTCAGGTGTATTATTGATATCTGTATTATTGACTCTCATTGATACTATGTTTGTTTCTGACTCAAATGGTGCTTTTCCACTGCATGGTACCTACTCCTCTACTCTACTCGGTATTTTCGGTTTTCCATTACCAAAGTACCTGGTACCAGGTACTTTTTCGGGTACTTTTTTAGTCCCTGTTCTGTCCTGGTTCCAAGCGCGAGCCAAGCGGGTAGAACTGGTACTAGAAAAGTCATGTGAAACACTGCAGACCACTGATTGGTCAGAAGAGAGACGCGTAACTCGTTGTAGAGTCTGAACGAAAACAGAAAGCCGCCATCTTTAATGTCTCGCATAGGATTTCATTCTGTTTGCAGCAGGCACAAGTGCAATAAACAAAGGATACAGTCACTGTGTATTCTGCCTCATTTATTGATTAAACAAAACCGACATCAACACAATTTGCCACCGAGCGGAGAGTTTAGTCTCGCAAAAAGATCGCTGACTTGTTAAGGCTTAAGCTTGTTGCTAGGTTAGGTGCTAATGTTGTGCTAGCGTTTTAGCATGGCTATCGTACATAGCGTGATCAATATAACTCGCTATTGATTGTTTGTATGAGTAACGTTAATGCTAGTAGAATAGACACAACGTGAGGTAATCACCATCCATTTTAAACCGGTTATTACCTAATGCTAACGTTAGCAAATAGACGCGACTGGTAACGTTACAGCTTGTTAGCCTAATGCTAACGTTAACGTTAGCATAGACAGCCTAGCTAACGTTAACGCTTGTAGAATAGACACAATGAGAGGTAACGTTAGCGTTAGCAGAATAGACACAACGAGAGACTCGTTAATGTTGTTATTGATTGATTGAAAACTGTGTTTTACTCTGGCTTGCGCCAAGCCCTCACGGACATAGCTATGCTGGAGCTCTCACAGAGCTATGGTCCGGAGCTCTCACAGAGCTATGGAGCTCTCAGCTCATTACAATGTGTGTGTCAATACAATTAAATAACTAACTACACATTATAACGGGCAACATGTGTCCCCATCATACTTAAAACCAAATGAGATCTCACAATAAAATAAATGCTAAAATACAACTGTCCTTCTGCAACACAACAAAAAAAAACATTGAAGCTCCACCCAAACAAAACAAAAGTGTCCATACTTCCATTCAACACATATATCTCAGCAAGAACAACATATGAGCAACCCAAGAGGGGTCCCGTCAGTCCATTTTTGTCCGTTTTGATATTCAGCGCATGAAATAGATCCCCTTCATCAGGACCCTCCGTTCCACTGAAATAATCCTGCAACAGGTACTGTCCCCCGATGCTCCGCGCTTCAGTCCAATCGTCCAAACAGATTCTGTTGTGACACGCTGTCCTCAGCCCCAATAAAGAAGCCACTTCCTCTGCGTGGCGAATTTCTGACCCGGCTACATCCACTACATCTTTCAGTTTCATTGTCCCAACTGAGTGCAGACGCTGTCCAATCCCAGGTCTACGCCCTTCCTGAATGTCCAGCCAGGCTCCATACATCAGAGGCTCCATAATCTCCAAAAGGAGTGCACAACAGATTAAAAAACACAGGATCTGTCCTAAAATACTTGAATTATGTTTACCCTTCATTATCCATTTTATTGAGCTTCTGTACAATTTTCCTCAGTCTAAAAACGTCCTGGGAAGTGTACCCCCATTGTTCTTCAACCTCATTTGAGTCCTTGCTGAAAAAATAAACATCTCCTTATCTTCAAAAAAATCTCCAACTTTGACATTCTTCAATTTTTTTGTTGTGTGCAGGAACTTCTGTATCTGCCTGACTGCATACACTTTTTTTTGTGAATCAGACACTTGAGAAGCATTGGGAAACTCATTTTCCTCAGCACTTGGGAAGTGTGTCCCCCATTGTTCTTCAACCTCATCCTCATCCATACTGGACTGAGAGGAAACTGTGCCTTCTACATTCTCCTGACTCTCTTTGACCAAACTTGTCACTCCTTCTTTATCCTGAAAGCCACTGTTGCCACTTTTTTTTTCCTTTCCAAATAATAAAAGTACATCTTCCCCCACCCCTCCATCACTTCCCACCATGTCATCCACTGTCTGACTGTTTACATTATCCACCACATTCAGCTTTTTACCTATTACTTCACTGTCACTTGTCATATTTTCTTTATTCCTTTATTTACTCAGACGCAGTGTTGGGCTTGGGGGGACCAAAAAACCTCTGCTCTCCCCTGTTACCTCACCACTTGTTGAAGGGGGGGCAGCATCTCTGACTCCCACCTCTGTACCTGCACTACCACTGGTTGAGGGGGGATCAGCGTCTCTCACCCCTCCCTCCTCTGTACCTGCACTACCCGCAGCCTTGCGCTGCCGAGCCCCGTCTCTCACTCCCTCCTCTGTACCTGCTGCACTACCACTGGTCGAGGGGGGAGCAGCGTCTCTCACCCCTCCCTTCTCTGTACCTGCTGCACTACCCGCAGCTCTGCGCTGCCACACTCCTCCCTCCTCCGTACCCACACCACCACTGGTCGAGGGGGGAGCAGCGTCTCTCACCCCTCCCTTCTCTGTACCTGCTGCACTACCCGCAGCTCTGCGCGTCCACACTCCTCCCTTCTCCGTACCCACACCACCACTGGTCGAGGGGGGAGCAGCGTCTCTCACCCCTCCCTCCTCTGTGGTCTGCAGCTCTGCGCGCAGCGCTGCGTCCCTCCCAGGGCTGAGATTGTGCGTCTCTCCAATCTTCCTTCACACAATCGCGGACCAAATATCCTTCCTCTCCACACTTGAAACACTTTGAGTTTCCAGAGTTCACAAAAACGACATAGTCAAAATCATCAACTCTTAATTTTAAAACCAAATCGAGCTCTTCTCTGTTGTTCTCGAGAATCATTAAAACCTGGCGTCTATGTGAGACAACATGTTTTAACAGCGGAGATTTGCATCCAGACGACAGTTTCCTTATCGGGGAAATTATCCTTATATCGTGCAAGTTGACTTATCAGTATTTCGTCACTTATGAACGGCGGGATGTTATTTATATTAATCCTTTTGCCTGGTGTGGAGAGAGGCGCCACGGCAATAAACACATCCTCGATACTGAGTGTGTGTGTGTGTGTGTGTGTGTGTGAGTGAGAGAGGGGGGGTGGGGTGTGTGAGTCGTCAGCCCTTGTGTGGGTGAATGTAACAAGTTCCTAACGTTTTCTTTCCCCTATTATTTCATGCACACTTTATTCATTGTTTTAAATTATTATTTTCTTTTAAATTATTTTGTGCATCACTCTGTTTTGAATTTGATGCACATTTGCAATGCATGAGGGTCATCCTTTTGTGTTAAATGGCTGCATAAAGCAAGCATTTGTTGACTCTCATGTTGATAGAGGGTGCCCCAGCTCTGGAAGACCTCCTGCATTGTCCCGGTGCCCAAGAAGGGACGACCCAGCACCCTCAACGACTACAGGCCAGTCACTCTGACGTCACACGTCATGAAGACGTTTGAGAGACTGGTCCTGCAACACCTCAAGCCCCTGGTGCGTGACTCCCTCGACCCCCTGCAGTTTGCATACCAGGCAAACATTGGGGTGGAGGATGCCATCATCTACATGCTCCACAGAGCGTACACGCACCTGGAGAAGCCGCGCAGCTCAGTGAGGATTATGTTCTTTGATTTCTCCAGCGCCTTCAACATCATCCAGCCGTCACTGCTAGCGGAGAAGCTCTCCGCGATGCAGCTGGAGCACGGCTTGGTGGCCTGGATCAAGGACTACCTCACTGAGAGGCCGCAGTACGTCAGACTAAAGGACAGTCAGTCTGACGTACTGGTGAGCAACACCGGCGCCCCCCAAGGAACTGTGCTGTCACCCTTCCTCTTCACCCTCTACACCTCAGACTTCTGCCGCAACTCAAGCGGGTGCCACCTGCAGAAGTTCTCAGACGACTCCTCCATCGTAAGCTACATCACCGACGATGATGAGGAGGAGTACAGAGCCTTGGTGGAGAGCTTCGTGGGGTGGAGCGACAGCAACCACCTCCAACTCAACACCAGTAAGACCAAGGAGCTGGTGGTGGACTTCCGGAGGGGCAAGAAGAGGCCCCCCCCGATTCCCATCTCCATCCGAGGGGTGGATGTGGAGATGGTGGACTCATATAAGTTCCTTGGGGTACACCTGAACAATGAACTGGACTGGTCGGATAACACAGAGGCCCTCTACAGGAAGGGACAGAGCAGGCTGTTCTTCCTGAGGAGACTCAGGTCCTTCAATGTGTGCAACAGACTGCTGCAGTCTTTTTACCAGTCTGTAGTGGCCAGCATCCTCTTCTATGCTGTGGCATGCTGGGGAGGCTACATCAACTCAAGGGACACCAACAAGCTCAACAAGCTGGTGAGGAAGGCTAGCTCCGTGGTGGGAGTCGAGCTACCTAGACTTGAGGTGATGGCAGAGAGGGGGATGATAAGGAAGCTGGCTGGAGAACCCCTACCACCCCCTCTACGACGAGCTAGTCAAGATGAGAAGCTCGTTCAGCCACAGACTCATTCCCCCCCGACACTCAACTAACCGCCTCGGACAGTCCTTCATACCAGCGGCCATCAGGCTCCACAACAGTGGGCAGCGACTAGCAGCCTCCAGGCTCCACAACAGGGGGCAGCGACTGCTACCAGACATTGACCTGGGACTTATAGGAACCCAAGGAGGACAACCTACACTACCTTAGGCTTACTGCACTTTGTGGATACTGTGATACTGTGATACTGTGAATAATGTATATTTCAGTGGATACTGTGATACTGTGAATAATGTATACTCAGTAGATAGTAAATTATAACACTACCTTATGCATACTGCACCTTATGTGACACTGTGAATAATGTGAATATTTTCTTCAGCTAGTAAGATAGTAAATTATATTGACCAAATTGACCTAATTGTTTACACTGCCTGTGTTGTTTTTTACTACCTGTACCAATCCAAGTGCTCCTGTCCGTCTTCGTCAAGGACGCCACAGCGTTAGCGATCTGTTGTTGTGCATGTTTTTCCATTGGGTTTATCTTATCGGGGGGGAAACCCTTGCGAGCACGGGGAGAACATGCAAACTCCACACAGAAAGGCCTGGGAGATACCCCACCTGGGTACCTGGCATCATGGAAACCTGGTCCCCAAGCGGGAACCAACCCTGGACCTTCTTGCTGTGAGGCGACAGTGTTAACAACTACACCACCGTGCCGCCCAATTGATACAGTAATAGCTATTAGCTGGATTGCAGCTCAAGCAGCAGAGCAGCCCTGCCTGAAGCCTTTTTATCAAATCGATATGAAGATATCTAATGTACATGTATAAGAACACCATGGAAAACAGGAGATATGAGGATATCTAGAGATGCATACAGTGATGACAAATATTAAATGTATTATTATTTGGTCCAAATCGCTGCTAAAATAATTATTTCAATAACATTATTAATATAGTATGTCTTAATTTAAATAATGATTTGTGGTAATCAAAAACAAGATATTTAATGAATAATTAGAATATTAAATTATGAAATAAATTTATTTCAAAAGACATAGCAATATAGAAATACTCATGCATGAAATAACATAGGAAATTAATACAGAAAATTGTTTTACCCATGTTGCACATTAGTGGGGGTTTGCATAGCTTGCAATTCACACCAAAGGGTTAAAAAGTTACTTGGACTCACGGTGGCGTTGTGTCTCTCATTCCACAGCATGTTTCCCTGGCGATGTGATTACAGTAAAGTATGGGGAGAGATGTTCCATGTGTCGTTCTACTGTCAAAGCTTTCCCAGCGTGGATGCATCCCATTGACTGCTCAACTTCCAAATAAAGGCCCATGTACGCTGTTCTGAAGCTGGTTCAATGTGAGGTTTTAAGACTATTTCAAACTTGTGGTACCAAGTCCGTGTGTTGGGCTTTTAATGTTGAAGTTGTGCTGCCGTGTGAGAAGGTGTTTATACAAGGCAGGGAGAGTTCTTAGGCAGAAAATCTGCTTTTCCATCTTGCTGGTTCTGTATACAGTATGTTAGTATCACTATGTTTTGCTCGCTTCATATCACAGCCGGGCAAATTAACATAAACTGAAATTGACTTTTGATGTCCCAGACTCATCAAGGTACGTGATGTGATTTAATTGTACTCACTTAGAAGCATTTTATATTACCTAAACATAAAATCTTATTTGTGAAAATACGGTCCTCAAAATTGTTGTCTGTTTGTCTTGTCTGTTTACTGGGCACTGCCATGATGAAATGCGGCTTGGGAGTAAAAATAACAAATGTTACATTTCTGAGGCAAAGATGATCCAGAGTTCTGGGACAAATGTGGGTGAAGTTTATTCCAGACAAAAGCCAAGGAGCAGGTGACATCACTACACTAAAACTCTACAGTGGGTACAACCTTTATTGATAAAAAAATGTAAATTGTCCAATGAAAATACAAGTAGGTGATGACACACTTGTAGAAGATTCAGTTGTCTCAAGAAGGGAGGAGGAGCAAGTTCTGACCTTGAACTCATGTGACCCTCTTCCTAGACCTATCAAAGTGTGTCAAGAGGTCAGAGGTCAGCAGAGCACATACTGATCAGCACACATCTGCAGCCAGAGAGGAGCTGTCTGACACATGAGGTGTGCAGACTCATGTAGCGTATATAGGCCTACACCACATAGTAATCAGGTATACAGAGTAGATGGGTATTGTTGATGACACACATTTTGCTTCTGCACGCTGTCGCAACCCGGTTTATAGGAAAGACTAAAGGATAAGCAAGAGAGAGTAAAACAAAACATGAATGATTGTTAATTATGATGAATTGACAGAATGACAGTGGTAGCTTGTAAAGCCAGCAATGTAGGTGAGTGGAGGCATGGACTGCTGCTAATAGTTGGAGAACTTGAGAACTGTTAGGCACGGACACGGGCACAGTGTGCTACTACTATATGTAGCAGGGTGGATTATCCCTGCTTCGTGGGAACGGGTGTGCACCGTCACTGGGTAGCAGGACACAGTAGAGCTCCGTCTGACTGCACCCTCGTCTTTGGGCCTGGAGCGTCAAACTGGAGGCCGGCAGTGAGAGTGGATGGGGCCCGGGATTTACCAACCTGGTCTGGTACTCTGGTCTTCCTCGCCTCTCCGGGGCGGTCAGCAGTACTCCCCAACTTGCTCTCACTTCCCCCAATACCTCCGTAACCCTCCCACACCTAGTGACTGATAGATGAATAAATAGATTTGTTTCCCCCCGCAAGCAGTACCCTCCCTTGATGACCACTAGAAACCTTAATGACTGGAAGGGGAAAGTTGGATAGGAAGGGGTTAATTGTATTAACGTTACCCACACCAAAAGAGTTAATAATAGGCTCAGGAATGGACACGCACTTTGTACTGTTCAGTTACAAAGATTTAACGACAATGTTTAAATAGGATGGAATTTTACCATTACCCAAGTTGTAACTCAATACCTTCTAGACACTTATATTATACCCCAATGTGCTTGACTCATCACCCACGTCTGGGTTAGTACCAGGAATAAGACCTCTTTCAGGCTTTAATTATATGGTATTGATAATGATATATGGATATGATAAATTATTTGCTTTACACTGTTTATTGTATTCGATTTTTGGATGGATTGGTTGGATTCTTATTATATATTATTACTATTGTATTATGCACATCGTTGCGGGCAATTTCATTTTATAAATAATAAAAAAATATATATATCAGAATGGGTGGGATTCAAACCCCGGTCGTCGGCTTGAGAGGTATGAGCATAAACCACTAAACCACGGTACAAGACAAAATAGATCCATTATATTACCGCTTTGACTGCATAAACGCGGATCATTGTTCAGCATTCCTAAGCAATTCGCCGTCATTGTAATTTAAAGGTTTAGAACGCCTATTCACATATACGCCTGTAGACATATGGTATGGTATTTATTCTAGACAACAAAACATCAGATCGTTATACAGTATATACTGTGTAGGACGTTGTATCGTCCGTCTAATGACTTTGCGCCCCCTGGCGGCATAAAATAGAACAGCAGCCTGGGTTCCTAATTAATTTCAATGACGTGATATCACCGTGCGCGCGTCGCGGCAAAGCGTCCATGAAAACTAAAGGCTTCATCTGTAGTCTCACAAACCAAAAACACAAGTGAACCACTCACATCCACAATAGAACAACTTACAAAAGATAATATGGAAGGAAGAGGACAATTATCCAAGTTTTATGATGTGTTGTTATCAGGATCGGAAGCGAGCTCTTTGAGCCGTTTGCGGGCATGGGAGAGAGACATGCAGGTGGACATAACAGGAGAGGATTGGGAACAAGTATGTGAAATGTCACAGACCCTTTCAATTAATACCAGATGTAAACTTCTACAGTACAAATGGGTCCATAGAGTATACATGACACCAGAGAAATTACACAAGTTTTATCCCATGATACCAGATGAATGTACTAGGTGTGGGAGAGAGGTGGGGACACTGTACCACTGTGTGTGGGAATGTGACAAGATGCAGGAGTATTGGAAAGAGATTCTGGAGCTCATCTCCGATCTGACAGAGATAGAAGTTCCGATCGACCCTAAGTTATGTGTATACTACACATATACCCAGAGAGCTTTCCAGCTAAGACTAGAAAGAGGAAATTGATAAATTTGTGTCTGTTACAAGCCAAGAGAGTGGTTGCTCTAAACTGGAAGGAGATACAGAGACCAGAATCTAAACAATGGTTAAAGGAAGTGTCAGAGAACTTGGCAATGGAAAAGCTAACCTACATACAGAACGGAAAAACAGAGCAGTTTGAAAGGACGTGGGCGACATTTATGAGATTCTTGAAGGGTATGAGAGTTTGAAGGAAAGAGATGGGAGAGGTGAGGGTTGGGGGATAGGAAAAGAAGACAGATGGGGTGGAGAGGTCGAAGAGGGTTTTTTATTTTTATGATTTCTTATAATTCATTTTACTGTATTTTTTTGTTAAAGTTTTATGTAAATGTCAATTTAAATTATAATTAGGGAATGGAGGGGTTTGAATGTTTTTTTTTGTCCTGTATTTATGTTATGTATGTTCATAAAATAAAATAAAAAATGCAATACAAATATTGTTTTAAAAAGAAAAATGCTTTGGGTCGAGTGCCTTGCACAAGGACACTTTAGCAGTGGTTGTTTAGGCAGGGGAGAGCATTTCTCGTATGTTGCCACCAACCAGACGTTCCCAGTTGGTCCAGGGATTAGGAAGTAGCCTTGTGATTTTATATCCATCTTTCTAAATATTACACAACAGGTGTCCCTATTACTGGAGTACAGGAGGTACTCTTCCGGCCACCTGAGACGACTCCTCTTCGGGCTCCTGGGGGGTCATTAAAACAAAGCAGGTTATTCTCTGTCCTGGCTCCACGGTGGTGGAGTGAACTTCCCGTCACCACAGTCAGGACAGCTGAATCCAGCACAATTTTCCGCCATCAACTAAAAACACACATTTTCAATCAATATTTATATACAAAAGAAAATAATTGTATATGCTACTTGTCTATACTACTATCTACTATGTACTATTCTACTATGTCTATACTACTATCTAATATGCTACTATGTCTATATTACTATCTACTCTATATTATGCTACATGTACTATGTCTATATTACTATCTACTCTGTACTATGCTACTTGTCTATACTACTATCTACTATGTACTATGCTACTATTCCTATACTACTACCTAATATGCTAATATGTTAATACTACTATGCATTTAGAGTGTAGCACTGCTATGAACAATATCACTTACCCGTAGCTGCCAGAGGTGAACCCCTCCTGCTGACAAATGTACGCAATTTGTAAGTGGCTTTGGATAAAAGCATCAGCTAATGACTTAAGTGTAAATGTAATGTACTGTACTTGACTGGTGTGGATAGTATACAGTGTGACATTGGCCTTTGCCACAACCGCTGGAAATAAGTCCACAAATGTCAAACCATGTGCACATTATCAATCATCCACACTAAATAGTATTTTGTTCCATTTTATTTGCTCATCTTTATAACCAAAGTGGAAGATACTGTTCATGTACTGTACTGTACTGTGCATTATGATTCACAATTCTGTCCAGTAAGCAGCTTATCTGCACGATCATGTATACAAAGTATGGCTTGCTCGTCAATTGGCAAACCAATGAAAAATGACAACAAGAGAACAATCTCCCTTCTGATTCAGACAACGAAATGAGCAGATGCCCTGAAATCCCTAGTGAAACACAATGTCAATTCAGCAAACACACTGAGAGACGGAGCCACTGGCGACTGAAGGCCAAGGCCACACAACCCCCCCCCCCCCCCAGAGATTTAACACTCCTAGCATACAATCACCTGGGTTACAAGGCTAGCCTTTTGCATCTCTCTCTCTCTCTCTCTCTCTCTCTCTCTCTCTCTCTCTCTCTCTCTCTCTCTCTCTCTCTCTCTCTCTCTCTCTCTCTCTCTCTCTCTCTCTCTCTCTCTCTCTCTCTCTCTCTCTCTCTCTCTCTCTCTCTCTCTCTCTCCCCCTCTCAGGGTCTGACTTCTATAACCTCTCATATTTCTAAATCAATACCACACATGAAATAGAACAACAATCCCGCTGGAACGCAGTCATCAAGAAGATGAAAGAAAAACCAAGCCGGAAATAGCGCTTGATTATAGAGACAGTCGTAACCGAAAGGAACGGGGCTGTCGGAGATAAATAAAGCTTTCCAGGGCTCGTGGGTTGACAAGAGAGTCTCTCTCTCTCTGCCTGGGTGGAATTCAAATATAAATACACAGAATATCTGGCTTGCAATCAATTCTGCTGCAATTCATGTGATATACTGAGCTTGAATTGTGTTTTCCCACTTATTTTTTGTATGAGTAAGTTGCATCATCACCTCGGGGAAACTAAATACTTTCAAAATAGCTTTTCTTTTACATGGCTCGCTTAGTGACTAAGAAATGTATTTTCCATAAACAGAGCAAACTCAAGATTGTTTGTAAATAATAAGCAGAACATACCATCCATATTGTGGCTTTAGATTACATTACATTACATTAGATTTGATTAAAATGTATTGTCATTATACAGCACAAGTACAGTACAACGAAAATAAGTTGGCATCTAACAGCAAGGTAACAGTAAAGTGCATAACAATATACAGTGCAACAAGTGATTCAATGTAATAATGTAATATATATATAAAACATAAAAGGGATGTACCAAGGATGTAGTGGTTAGCAGTGGTGCGTTGGTGATTTCATACCTGGTTGCACTGTGTTTTAATGACGCCACGTGCGCGCGCTCCCGCGCATGCGCATAAATGTCCCCTCGCGTGCACACAGAATAAAGACAATGCCTAATTTCCTCTAGGAATGGAATGTATGTAACACATTTCATTCACAAGTTTTGTGTGAATGTATCTGAGGATGTATTTGAACACACCTGAGCAAGGCCAGATTAAGACTTCAGAGGCCCCTGGGCCAGATTCTTGTGGAGGCCCCCCCACACACACATACACGTGCACGCACGCACAGTGGCGTTTATATATGTCACTTTAAAAAAATATATAGAATATTTAGAAGTGGTGGGCTCTGAGGGCCAAGCTAAAAGGACTTTGATCACCCCTGCCCACTTTGACAACCTAGGATGGCTTAGAGTAGACGACAGAGTACAGCAACTTGCAATGGGCCTGGTCTACAAGATACACTACACGACCAAGGTACCCATGTACATGTCAAAATACTTCCCAAAGGTCAGTGAATACCACAATCACAACACCAGAGGGAGCTCCACAAATCATGTTAAACCCAGATTCGGCTCAAACAAGGGACTAAACACGTTTCGCAATTATGCCACATCAATGTGGAACGCCCTACCCAAAGCTGTAAAGGAATGTGAATCACTACCCACTTTCAAAAACACTCTCAAAGAACACCTACGGGAGACTGCAATTCGAAACTGGCCCCTGTAAATGTCCTAACACAACCCCCTCCAATGTACAGTAAATTACATTGGTTTTGTCAATATTCCAATGTACAGTTTTGCTTGTACAGTTGTACAGTGTCCCCCACCCACCCACCCCTCACACCCACCGAACCACCTCCAATGTACAGTCCCCCCCACCCCCCCAACCCCACCCCACCTACCCAACCTCCTCCAATGTACAGTTTCTACGTATACTCTCTTTTCTGGACTCTTTTCGTATCACAAACAGTACTGTATTTGCAAATCTGGTATGTCATAAATGTATAGATGTAGCAGTACTGTCTATCTGTATGTCATGTATGTCATATATATTATGATGAATTGAAAATGGGGGACCCTGATGTAAACAAGACGAAAGTCTTTCTCTGGTCTGCATCCCCTTAACAATTATTGATCTGTACTGTACTGTACTGTACCCATTCTACAATCTGTTAATAAAGTTTTCAATCAATCAATCAAGAAGAGAAAAGAAACACATCATGTTTAGATGGGGAAATGGCGCCATCCTCAGGAAGAAAAAAAACATGCACAAACTTTGGAGACAAGAATATAATATTAGAATAGTAAGCTTACTTTTACGTGAATGTCAATTTAAATTATAATTAGGGAAGGGAGGGGGTTGAAATGTGTTTTTGTCCTGTGTTAATGTCTGTGAATGAATGAATTAATGAAAATTGTATTTAACAGATTGCAGAATGGGTACAAATAATACAGTACGGCTCAATACACACAATTGTTAAGGGGATGCAGACCAGAGAAAGACGTTTGTCTTGTTTACATCAGGGTCCCCCATTTTCAATTCATAGTGACATGTATGACATGCACAACATATATGACATCATGACATTTATGGCATACAGGTATATAGTACTGTTACATTTGTGACATATATGATATGCAAATATACAGTACTGTTACCCATAGATCCTGACAGAGAGTATATACATATGATGGGGAGGGGACTGTACATTAGGAGGGGGTGGGTGGGTGGGAGAGAAATATACATACGGTGGGGAGACATTACATACGGTGGGGAGGGGACTGTCTATTAGGTGGGGGTGGGGCTGTATGTATGTATGTATGTATGTATGTATGTATGTATGTATGTATGTATGTATGTATGTATGTATGTATGTATGTATGTATGTATGTATGTATGTATGTATGTATGTATGTATGTATGTATGTATGTATGTATGTATGTATGTATGTATGTATGTATGTATAAAAGAAGAAAAAATACAATAGAAATATTGACTGACGTTTCTTAAGCGACTCTTTCGAAGTTGGTTAAGGTTAGAGTATGGAATCAGGGCTGGTGTTCTATCGCCCTGCTCTAAGACAAACTCTAACCTTAACCAACTTCGAAAGAGTGCCTAAGCTTAACCGGTGAAAGAAAGAGGCGTCACACGATTGGCGCTACCAGAAACGTCAGTGGCCAATCAGAGCGCAGAGCGCAGAACGCGAACGCGGAACTGGAAATCCGTTGGTATTCAGGCGTCAGGGCTGGGATGTGGAGATGCAAACCTCAAACTCTTATGAAGAGGAGAAAAAATACTCAAGATTAGCCACTTGCAGACAGCAGGGTGTGACGTACTGTATATTTTAGTTGATGAAATATTTTTGTTGACAAAATATTTTAGTTGATATGTTTTCATTTCAGTGTCACAGTATGACATCGATCTCCAAAATAAGAAAAAAAATTAAAATAAAATGTGGGGCCTCTAGTGACAAGAGGCCTCCAAATTTTTTTTAAATAAAAGTAAAAAAAAAATAAACAAATATTTGGGGCCTCTAGTGACGAGGGGCCTCCAAAAGGCCTAGAGTGACGAGGGGCCTCCAACATTTTTTTAATTATTATTATTATTTTTTTGGAGGCCCCTCATCACTAGAGGCCCACGGGCCGCGGCCTGGACGGCCCGGTCGTTAATCCGGCCCTGCACCTGAGCTATTGTTATGCAAAGTATCCAGGTGGGTACTTGGCGAGTTGGCGCATCAGTCGAGTGCAGAGCATTCTTGTGTGCACGCACGTGCACATCCGTGCATGTGCGCGCGCGTGCTCCTGCTCACAGACCTGGTTGAACGGCATGCAACTCCGTCCCATGACCAACGCACCACTGACCGTGCCCATTGAAGCTGGGGGGGGGGGGCACGTGAAGAGAGAGGCGAGCCCCAAACTGCTCCAGGGGAGCTGCAAGGCAGGCGATCTGTGCTACCACTGGTCATACTGTATATATTGTGGCAGACCGGCTGGCGTGGTAATAGAAGGCAGCTATGCATAGGCGGCGGGTATATAAGGCCAGGGGAGGCAATGCCGACCCAGTCTGCGCATTATTATAGGCAGCCTAGGCTACGATATTGTGTGTGTGTGGGCTGCTGCAGCCCGGTGGTGACAATACGCAAGGGTCGGCCAACCAAGGTGTCAATGGCAGTAGGTGTGGTGGCCGTTAACATTCCAGACTGCAGGCAGTAACCAATTACGCCGCATCATCAAACTAACCGATGCCAGTCTGGTCTTCAAAACCCTCCATGGTCTAGCGGCTCTAGCCCCACCCCCACTTTTTCGATTTTTCACCTCCAGGTTCGCATGTAGTCTTTTACCAACAAACTTGCAGTTCCGCGTTCAGGTTCAGAACTGTTGTACCGGGTGACTTGGCTGTTCCATTAAGGACAAGTACATTTAGCAAATCAGCCCTCTCCGTGAGAGCTGCCAAGACCTGGAACTCCATTCCAAGTTACATGCCGCCTGGGCATAACACGGATCACCTGAGGCCGAGGGCATGATGAGACTGAGTCAGAGTTAATCAAACCGTGGAAACTTTTTAGAGCTACTATGTACATTGTTTTCAAAGCATGATGAGATCCAAATTACGGAAAACGTTTCCTTCATTGCCGTCGGCACCGCAACTTGTGAACAGCCTTTCCCAATGAGGCGCATCCGAAACTGGCTAAAAGAACAACAATATGCGCCAGGAGAGACGGTCAACTCTGAGTCCGCTTCACATTGAAAGTGATCTCACAGACCAACTTAAAGCAGAAAAGATCATTGATGCGCGAAACATCGCATTTTTTTTGTTGCATTAAGGTAAGACAATTGTAACTGAGGGGTACAATTCCCTGACTGTATTGAGAGTATGGTATCATTAAACCACTACTTAGTTATGTACTTTAATTACTGGCCATACAGTACACGGTATATCTGGTGAACACCCACACAAGAATACGGCTTAACAAAGAAAGTTCTATTTGGAAGTATTTATTATTAGAGCAGCAACAATAGGTTACAATATTGAGAATTATGAATTGCGCTTATATGGCGAAGAACACTTAAGTAGGTCAAGAGCGTAAGTCCATGAGCATCATAAGATGGGTATAACTGACCACCTGTAGCATAAGAATTACATAAGGCACACTCGTAGTCAGCTGGAGATACTAAGGGGGTTCCCTCCGGTTGTAAGCCACCAGGGGAGAGGAATGGTCGGGAGCAAAGTCTGGATCAACGAGGAATAAAGAGACTCCAGATACAGGAGACAGTGGAATAATCCTTTGGTCCGTAGACAAAGCAACAGCTATACTCCGGTATGCAAGACAGCATGGAGGAAAGCTAGCCAGCCTCTGTGGGTCCTAGAGGCGGGCTCGATGGTGCTCCTCACAGGGTAGATCCCACACAGCAGTGGGGTAGACGGTTCTCTGCTCCAGCAGCCACAGTACCAAAGCAATATAATCCAGCCGGAAAAGGCTCTGCATTCGCCGGTGTAGGTTCTCCGGTGTACATATCCAACGGTTCTCGTCTAGGACTCCTCGGATGGCGGCACGAGTTTAGGCCGCCCAGCCTGGATAAGTGCACTAGCTCGGTACGACGAACCGGTGGTAATGCTGGTCACTGTAGAACGGTAGCCGCACGATACACTATAAATAATAGACTATTACTTTACAATAGAATAAGTCGAACTCGACGATACAGCGTTAAACTCTGACACTTTAGCTATCTATTCGCACGCGGTTCTCAGGGCTCTATTTAGGGGCAAAAGGGGCCCACTTCACGGCACGTTGTATCGTGGTGAAGGCTTCAACGTTTTGGTCAACCAGGTTTTAGGCTAAGAGCTTCTGTATCCACCTGCGACGTATTTATACGTAAGGTGAATAATCTAGTGCCAACCTCAGTTCTGTCTCGTATTACTGCGCAAACCTGGACATGTTGAGACATGTCTTAGCGGTAGCTTTGAACTTGCCATTGGGGGTATGGCCGTTGGCGCCTAGGGGTCGCTGTCCAATAGGAGAACGAATATTATGGTCTGGCCTGTACCTAGGTAAAGGGATATTCCGTGTATATATACAAAGAATATACAATGGATATCAGACGATATACAAATATTATACAATATATCTCAATAATAAATATATATATTCGGTTTAATCTGACCCTTTGTAACAGCCGCCTCCTAATTAGTCTGCACCTAATTAGATAAGCAGGGACAGATTAACCGTCTTGTCCACTACTCAATGTCCGTTGTGAGGAGTCGGGCAATTCACAAAGTCAGTGGGTCATGGTCGTCAGCAAGGGAGTCAGGTAGCCTTGGCAACTCTATCAGCCTCGCCACGGGTCGGGTGTATGTCCGTCCCTGGACGAGCACTTCTGCCGCTCTGACCTTTCCGTCGGCACCAGTGATCACTTTGCTTACGCGGCCAGCCGGCCACTTAGCTCGGGGTAGTGACTGGTCTATGATCATGACGACGGTGCCCTCCGTCAAATTGTCTCTTTCTTTTACCCATTTCTGGCGGGTCTGTAGAGACGGTAGATAGTGGAGGAGGAAACTGTTCCAAAACTTGTCAGCCAATACTTGACTGTACCTCCACATTCTTCGGCCGTTCGCTTCCTCAGGTCTGTACACTGTCTGTGGGAGCGCGGGGTCCAGCCGCACCATCAAGAGAGTGTTGGGGGTGACTGGGTCGACATCTGCTACATCACTTGAGACGTAACCGAGGGGCTTTGAGTTCAATACTCCCTCGATCTCTGTGAGGACCGTCATGAGGACTTCTTCCGCCATGGTCTGGGCCCCAAGCACGGCGTACAGGGCTGTCTTTATTGAACGTACTTCTCGTTCCCAGGTTCCCCCGAAGTGAGGGGCGTTCGGGGGGTTAAACTGGAAATCAATCTGAGAGGGAGCGAGGTGGGTCTTAAGTTCTGGGCCCATAGCTTGGAAGCTCTCTCTCAGCTCTCTTTCTCCGCCTTTGAAGTTTGTCCCGTGATCAGACAATAATATAGACGGGTTTCCTTTCCGCGCTGTGAATCTCCGGAAGGCCATAAGGAATGAGTCCGTACTCATGGTTGGAAGGAGTTCTATGTGTATCGCTCGGGTGGTCATGCATTTGAATACAATACCCCACCTCTTCTCCGTCCCTCTTCCTTTATTCACATACAGCGGGCCGAAGCAGTCCATACCGGTGGAGTGAAAGGGCTTGTCGCCGAGTCGGAGGCGACAGGGGGGTAGGTCAGCCATCCTGGGTATACTGGGCTGTGCTCGCCACTTGCGACAGTCTAGACAGGTCCGCTGGAAGCGTCGTACTGCTTCTCTTCCTTGCAGTATCCAATAGCGACGTCTGATCTCAGCGAAGACTCTCTCTGCCCCAGCGTGGTGCACGTCCTCGTCGTATTTCTTTATGATGAGCTCTGTGACCTTGTGTCGGCTGTTGAGGACTATAGGGAACTTGACGTCATCCGTTAAGTCCGGGGCCCTTCTCAGACGACCACCCACTCTGATGAGATCATGGGCGTCGCGCTCAGGGGCCAAGTGGAGCAGTCTGCTGTCTGACGGGACTGGCTTTGATCCCTGCAGACAGTCTAGCTCGTCGGGGAACGAGTCTCTTTGGGCTCGCTGTAGCAGAAGGAGTTCTGCTTCTTCGTAATTAGCTGCATTAATGTCAGTAGTGGAGGGGACCTCAGGGTGGTGCCACAGGAATGTCTTTAACTGCGCACTCTCAAGGGTGGGGCAGTCGTCTATGTTGGGGTCTGTGGGGACTGGTGTGTGCGTCAACCCACAGAACATAGATTTCTTCATCTCTGCCTCCTCTTGACTAGCCTCCCGTGGGGTGGGGTTAGGCCACTCTTCTTCCGGGAGCTTGAGGAACTCGGGACCGTCACTGTAGATATTGTGACGTGTGAGGTCATCCAGGGACATTCCCCGTGTGATGACGTCTGCTGGGTTCTGTTTTGTGTCCACGTACCTCCAGCATGCTGATTCTGTTAACTCTTGGATCTGACTCCCACGAAGACCTTGTATCTACACGAATCGGACTGGATCCATGTGAGTACGGTCATGGAGTCTGACCACAGGATTGTTCTTTGCACCGGGATGGTGAGTTCACGTTGGATTAACGTGGCGAGTTGCGCTCCTACTAGGGCTGCGCAGAGCTCTAGACGCGGGATCGATTGTTGCTTGCGGGGGGCTATCCTTGAACGAGCCAGGATGAAGGCGGTATGTATTTCTCCTCCCTCCTCTCGGGCCCGCAAGTAGGCCACCGAACCGTAGGCTACTTCGGAGGCGTCGCTGAAGACGTGCAGGTCCATCTGGCACGTCTCCAGCCGCACTGTGGGTGGGAAGTAGCGGCGGCGTATGTTGACACCTGGGAGCGAGTTGAGTTCTGTTTCCCACTCTCTCCATGTGGAAGCAAGGTGGTCGGGTATGGGGTCGTCCCAGCCCTGGTCCTTGTCCCACAGCTCTCGCACAATCATTTTTGCCCTGGTGGTGTAAGGTAGAATACATCCCAACGGGTCATATTGTCTGGCGAGTGTTCTGTATACGCTCCGTCTGGTGGTCGGTAGTGAAATCGACCTTCCCTGCTCCTTGGTCAGGGGTGTGTGTCTATAATGGAGCGAGTCTGTTTTGAAGCGCCAGACTAGTCCTAATGTCATTTCTTGGGCTTCACCTGGGATGGTCGCCATCCAGGTCTCGCTGCTTGCTGCCTTGTCCTCTGGGGAGAGGCTACGCAGTACTTGAGGGTCGCTGCTGACCCACTGCCGGAGATCAAAGCCGCCTTTGATCAGGGAGGCGCGGAGCTTGAGTAGGAGGGCCTCGGCCTCTTCTGGCGTCGAGACGCTTTGCAGACAGTTGTCCACGTAGAAACTCCTCTCTACACTTTGTCGGACCTCCTCGTCGGCTGCTGGGTCCTCTGCGACGTGTTTTTGCTGTGCGAACGTAGCACAGCATGGGCTGCATGTGGTTCCGAAAGGGAGGACTTCCCATTGATAGATGGATGGTTGCTCATCCCCGATCCTCTCTCTCCATAAGAACCGCAGCAGGGGCTTGTCCTCTTCCACTAGTCGCACCTGCAGGAACATCCCTTTGATGTCGCCGCTGATGGCCACCTTGTTCTGGCGGAAACGTAGCAACACGCCTAGTAGAGAGGGGCCGAGTGTTGGACCGGGCAAGAGTTCTTTATTCAGATTTTGTAATCCGATCTGGTAGCTGCAGTTAAACACAATACGATCCTTGCCGTTGTGGTGGACCTTGTGGTGGGGCACGTACCATGATTTGGTCGTCTGATCGGCCTCTTGAATGTCAATTTTCTTTATGTGTCCCGCTGTGATTAGCTTGTCAATCTCAGCGCGGTACACAGTGGCTTGAGCGGGGTCTCTGGCTAGACGCCGCTCGGTGTTCAGTAGATATCGCTCCGTCGCTTCTTTTGAGGCGTGGAAGGTGGGCATACCCTCTCGCCTCAAGAGTGGAGTTGCGTATCTCATCACTCCATTGACCTCGACTCTCTTTGTCCTCTGCTCGAGGAGGGCTATGGCATAAATGTCTTCCTTGGAACGAATGTGTTTCTTTTCGTTCTTAAAGGGCATTGTCTCTAGTGTCCATAGCCTCTCGACGTGCTGTAAGAGGGTGGTGTCTTCTTCTGTCACTCTGGAGTGGAGGCAGCGAGTGGCTGCTGGTCGGTTGGGAGACCTGGAGAGGGGGCCTTGTAGTGTCCATCCTAGGCGGGTCTCGACTGCTGCTGGACAGCCTCTGGGCCCGATGTGGACCCTGTCCGTTGGGACGATGAGGTGTGCGTGGTCGGATCCTATGAGCAGGGTTGGGGTGGCGCCGTCGGTGAGCGGTATAGGTAGTTGACGCAGGTGCACGTATTTTTCCATCAGCTTGGAGATGGGGTAGGTGTACCGCGACAGGCCTATGTCTTGGCTGGTGAAAGCGTTAGTGATCCTATACCGCCTCTCTGGCTGCCCGCTTGCTGCGATAGTGAAGGAGACGTTTTCACCCTTTATTGTCTTCAGGTCTCTTCTTATAGTACGAATTGTCATCGTTTCTTCGCTCCCCCGCAGACCCAGCTGGGCTGCAGCGGATGCGAGGAGGAGAGTCTTCTCTGACCCGTCGTCAAGGACTGCGTAAGTGTCCATGACCTTGTCCTCGTAGCTTAATGTCACTCGGACCACTTTCAAGAGCACTCGGGAGCTCCCGCTGCTGGCGGGGTCAATATACATGACGCTTACTCTGGTGCTGCTTGGGGGTGCGAGTTTCTTCCTGTTGCTGTCATGCAAGACGTCCAAGTGGGCGCCGTCACACCGGCTGCACCTCTTCTTCAAGCGGCACTCGGCTGCTATATGGCTGCGCGCACAGCGGTAACAGCGGCGGTTGGACTTTATCCATTGACTCATCTCGTCGGCGGTCATCTTCTTGAAAGTGTCACATTGTGACAGCCAATGTTCTTTCTCGCAGTACTGGCATACAATCTTCCACTTCTCTTTCGTCGAGGGGGTGTTGTGGTTCTTGTTCCGCTGTACTGATTCGGCTTGGTGCATGACGGTTACCAGCCTGCGGTTATCGTTGGATCTCCGAGGTCCATCTCTGGGGCTTGGTCCACTCCGCACGAACGTATCCAGTCGTAGGCTGCTGACTTCTCTCGCGAGGAAGTCGGCCAGGTCTAGGAGGGATGGCTCGGGACCGTCGGGATCACGGTGGTCTCTTTGCCGCCTGAAGCGCTCTTGTCGGGCGGGAGGGAGCTTCTCTAATATCCTTTCTACATTAGAGTTAGCGTACAGTTCGTGTCTACCCTTTTCCTTTTGGGACCCCAGCATCCCTACCAGGGATTGTACCTTGATAGAGAGGTCATCCAATGAGCGATTGTCTGTGGCTGGGGGGAGACGGTCGATATTCCTTATCTCTTGTATCACGTAGTCCCATATGCGTCCATAACGCTGGTCGAGGGCTACTAGAGCGGCGGTGTATGGGGTACTTGAGTTGGAATATGCCAGCGCTATATTATGCGCTCTGCGCACCTTCAGGTGCTTGAGGAGGATAGCATATTTGTACGACTCATCAGGGACGTCGGACATCATAGTCTCTAAGCACATCCGTAATTCCGTGTACTGTGCTCTGTCCTCGTGCGTAAAATCCGGGAACGTCGGTGTGCCAAGGTACGATGCCATGGATGGCTGGCGCATCGGTGAGCGTTGGGGGAGAGGCCTCCTGGGCGAGTCTCCCCGTACGTGTCGTCGTGGGCTGGTTCTTGGTGGGTACCAAAGCCCGGGTACCCAGGTGCTGTTCCTTGGGGCTGGCTGTGCGTCAAACTCACCCTTGAGTTGAGTCGGGGGTCTGTAACGCAGGGCCTCGGGGGTAAAGTCTGGGCTGTACTGGACCTCCTGGTCCTGTGGAGTACAATGCTGCTGGTGGGCTTGACCTTCCTCCTCTTCCTCTTCCTCTGCTAGGTCTTCTAGATCTTGGAGTCGTCTATTCAGTCTCTCGGCGACATAGGCCGGTTCTTCCCGGTCGGGGAGGGGGTTCGGAGACGTGGATAGGCTCTTTCTGTTGGCCGGGCTCCGGGTCACTTGGTCGGGTAGGGGAAGGTGCCCTAGACCCTTGTCGTGACGATGCCCTGGAGCTCCGTGCGGAGAGAGGGGGTGTCGCCCTGGCAATCAATTGCTCCATTATCTGCGCTTGTAGCCGGTCGCGCTCTGCTTCGCGCTTGATGTGAGCGAGGTTGCGCTCTGCTTCGCGCTGGGCTTGGGCTGCGTCGCGCTGTGCATTGGCGGCGTCGCGCTGTGCATCGGCGGCGGCGCGTTGGGCATCGGCGCGGTCTCTTTCAATATTCTCTTCCATCTGGAGGCGTCTGGTCTCCAGGCGTATGCGGTCGTCATCACTCCTTGGCTGCGCCTGGAAGCGCTCTCGCTGGGTTGCAGAGTGTTCGCGTTCACTAAGGGCTTGCGCTTGGAGTTGCGCGTGAAGGCGCTCTCTTTGGTCTGCAGATTGTTCGCGCTCACTAATTTGTTGAGCCTGCAGGCGTTCTCTTTCCATGGAAGAATGTTCGCGCTCGCTAAACGTCTGTGCTTGGAGTCGATCGCGTTCAGTGGAGGCTGCCAGGGTGGCGATGAATGCCTGCGCCAGCATCTTGTCCGCCTCGCTGGGGGAAGACACTGATGGAGGTGATCGGCTTCTGACAGTGCTCGTTGGAGATCCGTTCTCCTGGCGCGCTCCGAGGAGGTCTATCTCCTGGGCGCGCTTCTCTTCTGGTAGTAGGTCGGGTTCCGTCCCTGGAGCGCTTTCTTTATCCTGGAACTCTCCGGGGACCGTCCCGTTGCCGTTGTCGGGGGGTATAGTCATGTCATGTCCCTCCTGGTCCCCCCCGTGAGCTTGGTCAGTTACGTTAGAACCCACTAGGGTCTCTACTGGCAAGGTCGCCTGGTCGGTAGGGTTTGACATGCTTTTACTATCCGCTTTTCCCGCATTTAACGTCTGTATAAAGCTAGGTATTAGACTGGCAGCGTAGTCCTCTAGGTAAGGAGGTGGCTGACGTCTGCGCTGCGGGCGTTCTAGCTTAGGAGAGCCGTTTGTGGAGTGTTCACCGCTGGCCATGGTTAATATCAATATTATATTTAGATATTACACTGATATTCATCCGGCTCGAAGGACCAATTGTAACTGAGGGGTACAATTCCCTGACTGTATTGAGAGTATGGTATCATTAAACCACTACTTAGTTATGTACTTTAATTACTGGCCATACAGTACACGGTATATCTGGTGAACACCCACACAAGAATACGGCTTAACAAAGAAAGTTCTATTTGGAAGTATTTATTATTAGAGCAGCAACAATAGGTTACAATATTGAGAATTATGAATTGCGCTTATATGGCGAAGAACACTTAAGTAGGTCAAGAGCGTAAGTCCATGAGCATCATAAGATGGGTATAACTGACACCACCTGTAGCATAAGAATTACATAAGGCACACTCGTAGTCAGCTGGAGATACTAAGGGGGTTCCCTCCGGTTGTAAGCCAGCAGGGGAGAGGAATGGTCGGGAGCAAAGTCTGGATCAACGAGGAGTAAAGAGACTCCAGATACAGGAGACAGTGCAATAATCCTTTGGTCCGTAGACAAAGCAACAGCTATACTCCGGTATGCAAGACAGCATGGAGGAAAGCTAGCCAGCCTCTGTGGGTCCTAGAGGCGGGCTCGATGGTGCTCCTCACAGGGTAGATCCCACACAGCAGTGGGGTAGACGGTTCTCTGCTCCAGCAGCCACAGTACCAAAGCAATATAATCCAGCCGGAAAAGGCTCTGCATTCGCCGGTGTAGGTTCTCCGGTGTACATATCCAACGGTTCTCGTCTAGGACTCCTCGGATGGCGGCACGAGTTTAGGCCGCCCAGCCTGGATAAGTGCACTAGCTCGGTACGACGAACCGGTGGTAATGCTGGTCACTGTAGAACGGTAGCCGCACGATACACTATAAATAATAGACTATTACTTTACAATAGAATAAGTCGAACTCGACGATACAGCGTTAAACTCTGACACTTTAGCTATCTATTCGCACGCGGTTCTCAAGGCTCTATTTAGGGGCAAAAGGGGCCCACTTCACGGCACGTTGTATCGTGGTGAAGGCTTCAACGTTTTGGTCAACCAGGTTTTAGGCTAAGAGCTTCTGTATCCACCTGCGACGTATTTATACGTAAGGTGAATAATCTAGTGCCAACCTCAGTTCTGTCTCGTATTACTGCGCAAACCTGGACATGTTGAGACATGTCTTAGCGGTAGCTTTGAACTTGCCATTGGGGGTATGGCCGTTGGCGCCTAGGGGTCGCTGTCCAATAGGAGAACGAATATTATGGTCTGGCCTGTACCTAGGTAAAGGGATATTCCGTGTATATATACAAAGAATATACAAGGGATATCAGACGATATACAAATATTATACAATATATCTCAAGTAATAAATATATATATTCGGTTTAATCTGACCCTTTGTAACAACAATGGTTAATCATATTGGATGCCTTCATTTGAACAATTAATTTGCACTATATGAAATGAGTGGGGCTCGCTGTAGTAGCCTAGTAGACATGGGTGTGTGTATTGTGAACCTGGACAGCACCGTTTGCGTGCAAGCAAAAAAGAAAAAGGGAAAATTTTGCGCGCTCAGCGCGGGGTCCCATCCCATTGGTAGCCTACCCTAATGTTCAGCTAACCGCCGCCTATGCAGCTATGTATCAGCCAAGGTACTGGGGCATATGCCCATATTAGGAGATCCGAGGACGCGCCCGGGACAGGTGAGCGCAATCACCACACAATCAAGCAGCATAGAAAATGGAGACAGAGAGACAGAATCATTGGAGTAGCTGAGGCGAAACCTATATGGAAAGAGAGGACGTGAGTAAGAGAAGAGAGAGTGAGAAGAGGATCAAGATGATTATCTTGCTTTATGGACTGGCTGACAATCTCACTAACCTCTCCTTTTCCCCTAAACAGCAATAAAACTGCTAGGTTTATATATTTCATATATATATGTAGCACCCTGAAAATATGGCTATTATTCAGAAGTGCTGACTTGCCTTTTATCTCCCCTTTGTACACAAAGACATGTTGACTAGTTTCCATTGATATTCTCCCGAACAATGACGCGGGCTCCTCCTTCTTCTACCGGCTGGAATATGGATTATAAACAGTATCTCTGGATCATATTCACCCATCCTTTTCCCTGTGTGACTAGTTGGCGGTACCAGCAGGGGGCGGTGGCAGGCAGAGAGTGTACGGGAGAGAGGCAGGCAACGAGGAAGAGGGAATCACCTGGAGGTGGGAAGAACCGGAAGCTCTCTTCGGCGTGGGATGTAGCCGTGAACGGTCGCAGCTACAACGGGAGGTGCTTTGGAATAGCCCCGTTAAAGAACCACCAGAGAGCCCCGCCGGAGCGAGCGACGGGTGACGAGACATACTTGCTAGTGACGGGTTATTCTAGAAGTATCCGTGATAGTGCATGAGTAAGAGAAACTGACGCCAGGACTAACGTCCATAGGTATCGTGTTATAGTAGCAGTGTGACGCTATAAGTAGCATGCTGCTAACGGCTATATTGACTCCAGTGTACGCCGAGCGAGAGGCGCTGAAGAAGAACGGTGGTATAGTCAGCCACGTTGCGCAACAGTATAACCGTGTAGCAGTTGGGCTGTTTGGGACCCAGAGAGTATCGTCGCGCGTCGACCCAGAGCCGGCTGTCAACAACCAGGCTTCGCCGGCGTTCGACAGCTGATCTGCACCGGCTGTCTTCAGAGCACGGGAGTTCTTCCGTCCAGCAGAGGTCGCCATCGCCCAGCACACGCTCTTAGCCAGCTACTGCCCTCTGCTCCAGCCCCGCTTGCTGGCGCCCATGACGAGAGCGTTCGACGCCATCTTGCTACCCGGACGGTGGTGGTGCGGCGAGGCCGCCATCTTGGTTGAGTACATTAGGGCTTCGGTGCCCAGGATCTTATTGCACAGTACACAGTGTGTCGCGGCCTAAAGGGCGAAGAGAATTGTTGTTTGAACCGAACGCTAATCCACCCTGCTACATTTGGCGTCACGAACAGGATCAACATCCTAACTTGCTCCCTTGACCGAGACCCGTAGAGAGACCCACAATGTCCGGGGAGGAGACCCACGCCGAGCAGGAGATGGCGGCGAAGTTTGAGGAGCTGCAGGAGGAGTGTCAGACTCGGGCGGCACTAATAAAGCAGCAAGTCGCAGCGATGAAGGAGTCGACCGAACAGGCACTCCAAGAGAAACGCTACGCTCAGGCGGCCCTACAGGAGCAACGAGAGGAGACCCACGCCGTGCAGGAGAGGGCGGCGAAGTTTGAGGAGCTGCAGGAGGAGTGTCGGACTCAGGCGGCACTACTGACGCGGCAAGCCGAAGCGATGAAGGAGATGACCGAACAGGCACTCCAAGAGAAGCGCTACACTCAGGCGGTCCTAAAAGAGCAACGAGACGGCCAGGACGCCGCCACCGAGGTAAAGAAAGAGGAGGCCGAAACCATGGAGGAATTGACAGCACAAGTGAAGGCCCTGGCGAACAGAGCCCACACACAAGCCGGCCTCCTGGACCGACAGGCGCTGGCCCTGGAAAAGACCCAAGCCGCCCTCGACAGGGAAGGTCGCGAATCCCGCGCGGGCCCCTCGACCGTGTATGTCCAACGGGACTGAAAGTGCAGCGAGTTCGGAGGGGGAAAAGAGAGAGGAGAGCCGCTGATGGAGGACTGGATCCGAGACATGAAAGCGCATTTCCGGATCAGCAGAGTGCCCGGCGACGAACAGGCGGAGTTCGTACAACAGCATCTAAAAGGCGAGGCTAAACGGACGGTGCGCTTCGTGATAGAAGGGGCCGCCCCAGAGCCGGACGCCGTGTTCCGATTGCTGCAGGAGACGTACGGGGACAAGACCCCAGTCAGTGTTCGCCTGGGAGAGTTCCTCGACCGCCGACAAGCTGATGGGGAGAGCATACGGGAGTTTGCATATGACCTGCAAGAGCGGATGCGACGCATTCAAGACAGAGACCCCGGACAGGTCCCCGGTCCTGCCGCCCAGCTGCAGGAGCAGTTCGTGCTCGGCCTGAGGGACCAGATGCTGAGACGGGAGATGCGGAGGTATGTGAGGGAGGACGGGACGCGGACGTTCCCCCAAGTGATGCTGGCGGCGATCGACTGGTCCGAAGAGGAGGTGGTCCTGCCCCCAGCGAGGGGTGCCGCCCGGGGCATGATACGCGGCATCGTCGTGGAAAGACACGAGCCACCTCTGGACATAGCCGCACTCCAGGAGTCCATCCGACAGCTCTTCGCCGGCCAGGAGCGGTTGGGCGCGCGCCAGGAGCAGCTCTTCCAGGCGTGTCGACAGGAGCGAGACACGCCCCAGAGAGGCTTCGCCGGAAGCCGACGGAGGGGAGACGGGCCCTCTACCCCGCGCAGACTACCCCGCCGGAGCGAGGATGGGAGACTGATCTGCTACACCTGTCAACAGCCCGGCCATATCGGCCGCGAGTGCCCCTGCGCGATGGGAGAATCACGCCCGACGGAAGCACCGGGCGGTGAGGTTCATCTCCCACCAGTACAGGACGCCACCCACACAGCAGCAGGCGGGTCGTCCGACCTGGCGACCGCCAGACCATGGTCTGATGGGGGAGGTGTGGTAGCGTGCCGTAGGATTCGATACCACTGCGGCCGGCCCGACGGAAGCGCTGGCGCCCGGCCACGCATCCCGATGCGGTCAGAACCAGAGGCTGTACCTACGGAGAAGGAGCGACGGAAGGCTGCTGCGGAGGCCGCGGGAGCCCCAGCGAAGCGGATCCATGACCGAAAGTCCAGGGGGGAACCTACGCCCTACCCGGTGGTTACCCCGAGCCACGAGGGGACGCCGGTGTTCGTTGTCCGGCCCGAAGACAGAGGCCCGGAGAGGACTGTACATCGGGACCAGCTCAAGCCCCGTTCCTTCCCAACTTCCGATCGGGGAGGGCGTGCGCAGGTCCGCCGGAGGGCTCCTACCCGCTCGCGGAGCTCGTCTGGGACAGACGGGGAGCCCGCCGGCTATTGTCCTCGGGAACCGGGTCCCAGGGCGTGTAACCCACCCGGGCCCCTCGGGTCGTCACTGAAGATGCGCCGGACGAGGGAGGGGAGGTGGAGTCGGACCCCTCGGGAGAGGACGACAAAGACGAGGGGCGAAGAGGGGGCCGCTGGCGGCCAACCGATGGCCCCAGAGGGAGAGGCCGTAGTCAATGACCCGCCAACAGGCACGGAAGGATCTGACGCGGAGTCAGACGGGGGGGGAGTCGAACCAACCCGGCCCCAGAGGAGCACCAGAGGTCGGCTACCCGCTCGGTATCGCCAGGACTACGAGCTGAAGAGTGTGTTTGTTGAACAGTGTTTACAATTCATGAAGGAGTGTGTGAAACTGTTAGCATAATGTGTGATTGTCGATCTATGTGTGAAACTGTTGGTCTCAGGACCGTTTTCATGCATGTGTTGGTTGGTGTTTCATTGAGTTAACTTGCAGAGGACTTAGCAAGTTCAAAGTGGGGGGAAATGTAGCACCCTGAAAATATGGCTATTATTCAGAAGTGCTGACTTGCCTTTTATCTCCCCTTTGTACACAAAGACATGTTGACTAGTTTCCATTGATATTCTCACGAACAATGACGCGGGCTCCTCCTTCTTCTACCGGCTGGAATATGGATTATAAACAGTATCTCTGGATCATATTCACCCATCCTTTTCCCTGTGTGACTAGTTGGTGGTACCAGCAGGGGGCGGTGGCAGGCAGAGAGTGTACGGGAGAGAGGCAGGCAACGAGGAAGAGGGAATCACCTGGAGGTGGGAAGAACCGGAAGCTCTCTTCGGCGTGGGATGTAGCAGTGAACGGTCGCAGCTACAACGGGAGGTGCTTTGGAATAGCCCCGTTAAAGAACCACCAGAGAGCCCCGCCGGAGCGAGCGACGGGTGACGAGACATACTTGCTAGTGACGGGTTATTCTAGAAGTATCCGTGATAGTGCATGAGTAAGAGAAACTGACGCCAGAACTAACGTCCATAGGTATCGTGTTATAGTAGCAGTGTGACGGTATAAGTAGCATGCTGCTAACGGCTATATTGACTCCAGTGTACGCCGAGCGCGAGGCGCTGAAGAAGAACGGTGGTATAGTCAGCCACGTTGCGCAACAGTATAACCGTGTAGCAGTTGGGCTGTTTGGGACCCAGAGAGTATCGTCGCGCGTCGACCCAGAGCCGGCTGTCAACAACCAGGCTTCGCCGGCGTTCGACAGCTGATCTGCACCGGCCACCGGCTGTCTTCAGAGCACGGGAGTTCTTCCGTCCAGCAGAGGTCGCCATCGCCCAGCACACGCTCTTAGCCAGCTACTGCCCTCTGCTCCAGCCCCGCTTGCTGGCGCCCATGACGAGAGCGTTCGACGCCATCTTGCTACCCGGACAGTGGTGGTGCGGCGAGGCCGCCATCTTGGTTGAGTACATTAGGGCTTCGGTGCCCAGGATCTTATTGCACAGTACACAGTGTGTCGCGGCCTAAAGGGCGAAGAGAATTGTTGTTTGAACTGAACGCTAACAGCAGCGTGGAGGGGCAACCCCAAACATTAGAAGCCGGCTTTAGCTAGGACTTTTGTTTGGTAAAGTGGGCCCACCTTTTCATTTTCTTTGAGTGTGATAACGTGTTTGGTCTTTAATTATATTTTCCCTTTTAATTAACCCTTTCCCTGTGGGTAGGTTACAGACCTGGTGCATCATAAGTAAAGCCTTAGGGAGGTATTATTCATGCCATATAATTAAAGCCTGATAAGAGGTATTATACATAGTACTGACCTAGACGTGGGTGAGGAGTCAAACACATTGAAGTATATTAGCCTGGTACCAACCCAGAGGTGGGTGTATAATATACGTGTCTATAAGATATTGAGTTACAACCAGAGCCATGGTAAGACCTCATTCTAGATGACCATTCTTATTAAATCCTTGTAACAGTACAAAATAACAGTAAAGGCTTAACTGGGGTTCTGTGTGCGTTTCCATTCCTGTGCCTAGTGTTAACTCTTTTGGTGTGTGTAACGTATATACTATTAACCCCTTCCTACCCAACTCTCTCCTTTTCATTGTAAGGTTTCTAGTGGTCATCAAGGGAGGGTACTGCTTGCGGGAGGAACGAATCTAATTGTGCATATCAGACACTAGGTGTGGGAGGGCTAAAGGAGGTATTCAGGGAAGTGAGAGCGAGTTGGGGAGTACTGCTGACCGCCCCGGAGAGGCGGGGAAGACCAGAGTACCAGACCAGGTTGGTAAATCCTGGGCCCCATTCACTCCCACTACCGGGCCCCAGTTTGACGCTCCAGGCCCAAAGACGAGGGTGCAGTCAGACGGAGCTCTACTGTGTCCAGCTACCTTGTGACTGCCAGCAACCGTTCCCACAAAGCAGGGATAATCCACCCTGCTACATATATATATATATTAGGACTGACCCCTATTAGTCGATTAGTCGACTAGTCGGTCGAAAGGAGCCGTAGTCGACTGCCAACCTCTTAGTCGAATACAAAAAATATATATATTTATTAAAAAAAAAATATATATATATATATTTTTTTATCATTCTTTCCAAAAGAAAAGAGGCCTAGAAGCGTGGCTAACGCTAATGGCACGCATACCAGAGGCTAACTGCCTAAGAAAACCGGCACAGAGGCACTGAAAGAGGATTTCACCCATCTAATGAACACACTAGACTATAGGGTTGCACGGTATACCGGTATTAGTATAGTACTGCGGTCAGGGCCGCCTCAGGGGGTGTGCGAGCAGTGCGGTCGCACAGGGCCTCGCGGGAAGGGGGGCCTCGCAAAATAATAAAAAAATAAAAATAAAAATAAAATATTCTTTATTTTTTTTTTTTTTTTTTTTTTTTTTTGCGAGGCCCCCCTTCCCGCGAGGCCCTTTTTCATCACAGACCTAAAATCTAGTTTTGCTTATATGCTTATATATTTCACATTAGACACGTTTGTAGAATGTGTCTGACTTGTTCCTGGGTCTGCAGTGACATACTCACTATTGGAGCTCTGGGGCTCTGCAGCAGACATACTATTGGTTTCAACGAAGGGAGTGGTTACTTACATCATGTGTAGTACGCCGGCGTGAGTCAGCTGCGTTTGACTATTTCGCGCGTGCAGCTTTTGACTATTATGCTTAGTTATGCCAGCCAAGACGAAGAGGTCGGTCATTATCAGTCGGTCGGTCACCAAGGAACGTTGACGAAAGGCCTCTCGCTGGCGGGACAAATGGCCGGAGCCTTGTCATGATGCAGTCGGGATATAGCCATGATGATGTCGGCTAGTAGCTAGCTTAGCTAAAGGCTAACTAGCGTTAGCTAACCTAGAGACATGCAGCCAAGATGAAGAGGATGGTCGTTTGGCAGATGAACTTCGTCAACTCCACGCGGTTGTCTCCATCCTCTTGGACGTTTGGTGAGTTTTTAACCTATTCTATTAACTCTATTCTATTCCCGCCGTGGACATCTCTCTCTCTCTCTCTCTCTCTCTCTCTCTCTCTCTCTCTCTCTCTCTCTCTCTCTCTCTGGAGCTAAACTGGCCGACTAGCTGTTGTAGTACTACTAGTAGCTAACGGTGTGTGGCCTGGTGTCAGCACCTGTATGTAGCCGCATAGCTTGCTTCTGCGTTAGCTAATGGTTAGCGATAGCCTGGTTGAGCTAACTGTTAGCCAGTTAGCTGTTTAGCTTCGACGTTAGCTGCCGGCTGCGCTCGGCTGGGAACGTTCGTTTGATGCTATCAGTTAGCCTTGAGTTAGCTGTTAGCTTGTGCTACGACCATTGACATTAGCCGTGAGAATAGCAGGGGGTTCTGGCACTCTGACTACGACATCATCTTTGACAGAAGATGTAGTCGGGCCTGCACCATGACAAGGCTCTGGCCATAGCTTATTTTTGTCCCGACAGCGAGAGGCCTTTCGTCAACGTGGAGACCTGTGTTGCGGCCTTTCACCCTGCGTTCCTTGGTGCAGGTAAGATTAATGAAAATGTCATGACATTACCCCACTCTTCCTTCCTTCCCCTCCCGAATGTTTTGCTAATAACGATGTTTTTTTCCAGGCAAAACATATGTTACTTCACAACATTTGGAGATACGACATGTGCTGTGTGTGAATTAATTTGTTCGTTTGTGTAGCTTGGGTAGCGTTGGGCCGTTGGCCAAAGCTGTGTGTGGCCTGGTGTCAGTAGCCTACCTGGCTAGCCTTTAGCTGTCGGCCATTGGCTCCTTGCTGCTTTGTTTTCTCTGGTATAGACCCTCTGTTATGGTTTATAACCGACCCCAATCGCACAACACAAGACAGGTATGAGAGTAAGCCAAGAACTGGGCATTTATTGAAACACACAGAAAACGGCACTGTCCCTTTAAGGGAGAACACAAATTACGGGGAAACAAGAAATGGGAAAATAGGCACAGTGCCTTTAAGAGGCGAGCTGGCTAAGGGGAAGGCTAAGGGAACAGGACCAGGGCAAGGGACAAGGGCAGGAACAGGGAGGACTAGGAGGACTGGACGGGATGACTAGGAGGACTGGACAAGGAGGGCTAGGAGGACAAGAGAGGGGAAACAGGGACAGAGGCTCGCTGAGGCGGGCAGGGGAGAGGGAGGACTGGAAGGACTAGAGAGGGAGGACTAGGATGACTAGGAGGACTAGGAGGACTGGACAAGGAGGGCTAGGAGGACAAGAGAGGGGAAACAGGGACAGAGGCTCGCGGAGGCGGGCAGGGGAGAGGGAGGACTGGAAGGACTAGAGAGGGAGGACTAGGATGACTAGGAGGACTAGGAGGACTGGTCAAGGAGGACGGAACAGGGCGAAGGCTGGAGCTGCTTACAGGGACAGAGAAAACAGACAAAGCCTGGGATACAAGCATTAGAAGAATGTTGCTGCTCTGCAGCTTCTCCCGGGAAGGTTCGTCTGAGGAATCTGACAGTGACGTCAGAGCCGCTCTGCAGAAACCTCTCGGCAGCTCTCCGAGGTGGTAACGGGACAGAGAGAGAGAGAGAGCGGGTTAGCTCAGAGTACAGTTGGGAACAGACAGGTGACAGGAGAAGTGACTTGTCCCAAACAGATAATCCTAGTGACTGAATCTTCGGTGTAAATACACACTGTTAGCAATGTCCCAACAACAATCCAAATGGTAAGATCTTCAGTGCGAATACACACAGTGAGCGAAGTCCCAATAATAATCAAAGTGATAATATCTTCGGTGTGAAAACACACAGAGAGCGATGTCCCAATAATAATCCAAGTGATATTATCTTCGGTGTGAATACACACGGTGAGCAAAGTTCAAACAAATATCATCCCAATGAACAATCCAAAAAGCAGGCACAGGATGAGTGACAGACTGAACAAAAAACAGGATCTCTTCAGTGTTTACACACACGAAAAATGATAGGGTCAAAAGACAGTCTTGCAAAACTCACCCAGGCGCTGTGCGTAAAGAGAGCAGAATCAAACAGGGCGAGCGCGTCGTTACCGGGAACGGGTTGTCCAAGCGGAGGTCTGAGTGGTGCGCGTCTGTTTGGAGTACGCGCCGGTACGGAGAACGCATCTGGCGCGGAGTCAGGATGCGCGTCTGGAGTGCGTCTGGATGCGCGTCTGGGGTGAAGAGCCCGTCAGGCTCGGAGGTCTGGATGCGCGTCTGGAGTGCGTCTGGATGCGCGTCTGCTGCGCGGAGGTCTGGATGCGCGTCTGGATGCGCGTCTGGAGTGAAGAGCGCGTCTGCTGCGCGGAGGTCTGAAGTGGAACACTGGAATACATCCCGTGGAAGTTTAGAAAGCGCAGTCCAGTGTCTCTCTCCAGGCAAACGGCGACAGGAGGCGAAGGTTAGAGCGCAACTCACGCCGGAGATGAACACAGCATAACAGACAGAAACAGAAACTCCCGTAGGAGCCTCTAGACAGAGAACCTCCCGAAGGAGTCTTGGTGATAGGGATATGATACGGAACGACCCGACAAGGACCGAGGGGAAGAGCGAGGTACTTAAAGCCCACAGGGGAACTAATTAGAATAAACCTCAGGTGCGTGAAGGTAATTGATACTTGAAACTAGAAGTGTGTGTTCGGCACCAGACCAATCAAACACATAATGACAGGTAGTCCAAGGGTGTGGCTGCTGAAGAGCAAACGAGAGCAATTGAACGCGAGGGTGGGGGCTAGTGAGGTGAGGAGACAGGGAATTAAAGGTCAAGGGAAAGGCGAACCTTACAGTACTCCCCCCTCCACGGGAGCCACCGGGCGACCCAAAAACAAAGACAGAGGGGCAGGGGAAAAAACAAGGCAACAAACAAAAAGTACTGGGCCATGCTAGCAGGGGAAGCCACAACAAAAGCGGGGCCAGCAACTGGGGCAGGATAGCCGAGGGGTAACTAGGGAAGCCGAGGGGTAACAAGAGGAGCTGAGGGGTAACTAGGGTAGCTGAGGGGTAACTAGAGGAGCTGAGGGGTAACCAGAGGAGCTGAGGGGTAACCATGGTAGCTGAGGGGTAAGTAGGGTAGCTGAGGGGTAACTAGAGGAGCTGAGGGGTAACTAGAGGAGCTGAGGGGCAACTAGAGGAGCTGAGGGGTAACAGCCAGGGCACTGATAGCTACAGGGCCTATGCTAGCTGTAATGCAACATTAACAAAGAGGCTGCGCTAGCTGCCGGAGCTAGGCTAGCAGACAGGGCTGGAACAGGGGCACTGGAGAGGGGAACAGGGAAGGGACTAGCAGAGGGAAAGGGTAGCTGCCAGGGCACTGATAGCTACAGGGCCTATGCTAGCTGTACTGCTACATCAACATAGAGGCTGCGCTAGCTGCCGGAGCTAGGCTGGCAGACAGGGCTGGACCAGCATGAGAGAACAAGCTAGCTGGAAGGACAGTCCTAGCTGTGGGGAACCGACCTTGCTAGCTGAAGGGGCAGTCCTAGCAGTGGGGAAAACTGACCTTGCTAGCTGAAGGGGCAGTCCTAGCAGTGAGAGAAAAACTGACCTTGCTAGCTGAAGGGGCAGTCCTAGCAGTGGGGCAAACTGACCTTGCTAGCTGAAGGGACAGTCCTAGCAGTGGGAGAAAACTGACCTTGCTAGCTGAAGGGGCAGTCCTAGCAGTGGGAGAAAACTGACCTTGCTAGCTGAAAGGGCAGTCCTAGCAGTGGGAAAACTGACCTTGCTAGCTGAAAGGGCAGTCCTAGCAGTGGGAAAACTGACCTTGCTAGCTGAAAGGGCAGTCCTAGCAGTGGGAAAACTGACCTTGCTAGCTGAAAGGGCAGTCCTAGCAGTGGGAGAAAACTGACCTTGCTAGCTGAAAGGGCAGTCCTAGCAGTGGGAAAAAACTGACCTTGCTAGCTGAAAGGGCAGTCCTAGCAGTGGGAAAAAACTGACCTTGCTAGCTGAAAGGGCAGTCCTAGCAGTGGGAAAACTGACCTTGCTAGCTGAAAGGGCAGTCCTAGCAGTGGGGAAAACTGACCTTGCTAGCTGAAAGGGCAGTCCTAGCAGTGGGAGAAAACTGACCTTGCTAGCTGAAAGGGCAGTCCTAGCAGTGGGAAAAAACTGACCTTGCTAGCTGAAAGGGCAGTCCTAGCAGTGGGAAAAAACTGACCTTGCTAGCTGAAAGGGCAGTCCTAGCAGTGGGAAAACTGACCTTGCTAGCTGAAAGGGCAGTCCTAGCAGTGGGGAAAACTGACCTTGCTAGCTGAAAGGGCAGTCCTAGCAGTGGGAGAAAACTGACCTTGCTAGCTGAAAGGGCAGTCCTAGCAGTGGGAAAAAACTGACCTTGCTAGCTGAAAGGGCAGTCCTAGCAGTGGGAAAAAACTGACCTTGCTAGCTGAAAGGGCAGTCCTAGCAGTGGGAAAACTGACCTTGCTAGCTGAAAGGGCAGTCCTAGCAGTGGGGAAAACTGACCTTGCTAGCTGAAAGGGCAGTCCTAGCAGTGGGAAAACTACACAAAAAGTGGAGGCCATGCAGAGGGACCGGGTTAGCTGCCTGGGCATGGCTAGCTACAGGGCCTATGCTAGCTGCAAGGGCTGCATTAACATAGAGGCTGTGCTAACAGCCGGGGCTAAGCTAGCAGACTGGGGCCATGCAGAGGGACTGGGTTAGCTGCCTGGGCATGGCTAGCTACAGGGCCTATGCCAGCAGCAAGGGCTGTATTAACATACAGGCCGTGCTAGCAGCCGGGGCAAAGCTAGCAGACTGGGGCCATGCAGAGGGACTGGGTTAGCTGCCTGGGCATGGCTAGCTACAGGGCCTATGCCAGCAGCAAGGGCTGTATTAACATAGAGGCTGTGCTAGCAGCTGGGGCAAAGCTAGCAGACTGGGGCCATGCTGGTAGTAGAGGCCTAACAAGCTGCAGGGGAGCTAACGAGGCTAACAGGGAAGAAAACAGGGGAGTCAACAGGCTAACAGGGGAGCTAACAGGGGAGACTAACAAGCTAACAAGGGAGCTAACAGGGCTAACAGGGAAGCTAACAGGGCTAACAGGGGAGCTAACAGGGAAGCTAACAGGGAAGCTAACAGGCTAACAGGGGAGCCAACAGGGCTAACAGGAAAGACTAAACAGGCTAAACAGGGGAGCTAACAGGGGAGACTAACAAGCTAACAGGGGAGCTAACAGGGCTAACAAAAAAAAAAGGCAAACTCAACATACACCGTCTGTGCTGGCTGGGGTCGTCGATTGGTCGGGTCGTACTGTTATGGTTTGTAACCGACCCCAATCGCACAACACAAGACAGGTATGAGAGTAAGCCAAGAACTGGGCATTTATTGAAACACACAGAAAACGGCACTGTCCCTTTAAGGGAGAACACAAATTACGGGGAAACAAGAAATGGGAAAATAGGCACAGTGCCTTTAAGAGGCGAGCTGGCTAAGGGGAAGGCTAAGGGAACAGGACCAGGGCAAGGGACAAGGGCAGGAACAGGGAGGACTAGGAGGACTGGACGGGATGACTAGGAGGACTAGGAGGACTGGACAAGGAGGGCTAGGAGGACAAGAGAGGGGAAACAGGGACAGAGGCTCGCAGAGGCGGGCAGGGGAGAGGGAGGACTGGAAGGACTAGAGAGGGAGGACTAGGATGACTAGGAGGACTAGGAGGACTGGACAAGGAGGGCTAGGAGGACAAGAGAGGGGAAACAGGGACAGAGGCTTGCGGAGGCGGGCAGGGGAGAGGGAGGACTGGAAGGACTAGAGAGGGAGGACTAGGATGACTAGGAGGACTAGGAGGACTGGACAAGGAGGACGGAACAGGGCGAAGGCTGGAGCTGCTTACAGGGACAGAGAAAACAGACAAAGCCTGGGATACAAGCATTAGAAGAATGTTGCTGCTCTGCAGCTTCTCCCGGGAAGGTTCGTCTGAGGAATCTGACAGTGACGTCAGAGCCGCTCTGCAGAAACCTCTCGGCAGCTCTCCGAGGTGGTAACGGGACAGAGAGAGAGAGAGAGCGGGTTAGCTCAGAGTACAGTTGGGAACAGACAGGTGACAGGAGAAGTGACTTGTCCCAAACAGATAATCCTAGTGACTGAATCTTCGGTGTAAATACACACTGTTAGCAATGTCCCAACAACAATCCAAATGGTAAGATCTTCGGTGCGAATACACACAGTGAGCGAAGTCCCAATAATAATCAAAGTGATAATATCTTCGGTGTGAAAACACACAGAGAGCGATGTCCCAATAATAATCCAAGTGATATTATCTTCGGTGTGAATACACACGGTGAGCAAAGTTCAAACAAATATCATCCCAATGAACAATCCAAAAAGCAGGCACAGGATGAGTGACAGACTGAACAAAAAACAGGATCTCTTCAGTGTTTACACACACGAAAAATGATAGGGTCAAAAGACAGTCTTGCAAAACTCACCCAGGCGCTGTGCGTAAAGAGAGCAGAATCAAACAGGGCGAGCGCGTCGTTACCGGGAACGGGTTGTCCAAGCGGAGGTCTGAGTGGTGCGCGTCTGTTTGGAGTACGCGCCGGTACGGAGAACGCATCTGGCGCGGAGTCAGGATGCGCGTCTGGAGTGCGTCTGGATGCGCGTCTGGGGTGAAGAGCCCGTCAGGCTCGGAGGTCTGGATGCGCGTCTGGAGTGCGTCTGGATGCGCGTCTGCTGCGCAGAGGTCTGGATGCGCGTCTGGATGCGCGTCTGGAGTGAAGAGCGCGTCTGCTGCGCGGAGGTCTGGATGCGCGTCTGGATGCGCGTCTGGAGTGAAGAGCGCGTCTGCTGCGCGGAGGTCTGAAGTGGAACACTGGAATACCTCCCGTGGAAGTTTAGAAAGCGCAGTCCAGTGTCTCTCTCCAGGCAAACGGCGACAGGAGGCGAAGGTTAGAGCGCAACTCACGCCGGAGATGAAAACAACATAACAGACAGAAACAGAAACTCCCGTAGGAGCCTCTAGACAGAGAACCTCCCGAAGGAGTCTTGGTGATAGGGATATGATACGGAACGACCCGACAAGGACCGAGGGGAAGAGCGAGGTACTTAAAGCCCACAGGGGAACTAATTAGAATAAACCTCAGGTGCGTGAAGGTAATTGATACTTGAAACTAGAAGTGTGTGTTCGGCACCAGACCAATCAAACACATAATGACAGGTAGTCCAAGGGTGTGGCTGCTGAAGAGCAAACGAGAGCAATTGAACGCGAGGGTGGGGGCTAGTGAGGTGAGGAGACAGGGAATTAAAGGTCAAGGAAAAGGCGAACCTTACAGTACTCCCCCCTCCACGGGAGCCACCGGGCGACCCAAAAACAAAGACAGAGGGGCAGGGGAAAAAACAAGGCAACAAACAAAAAGTACTGGGCCATGCTAGCAGGGGAAGCCACAACAAAAGCGGGGCCAGCAACTGGGGCAGGATAGCCGAGGGGTAACTAGGGAAGCCGAGGGGTAACAAGAGGAGCTGAGGGGTAACTAGGGTAGCTGAGGGGTAACTAGAGGAGCTGAGGGGTAACCAGAGGAGCTGAGGGGTAACCATGGTAGCTGAGGGGTAAGTAGGGTAGCTGAGGGGTAACTAGAGGAGCTGAGGGGTAACTAGAGGAGCTGAGGGGCAACTAGAGGAGCTGAGGGGTAACAGCCAGGGCACTGATAGCTACAGGGCCTATGCTAGCTGTAATGCAACATTAACAAAGAGGCTGCGCTAGCTGCCGGAGCTAGGCTAGCAGACAGGGCTGGAACAGGGGCACTGGAGAGGGGAACAGGGAAGGGACTAGCAGAGGGAAAGGGTAGCTGCCAGGGCACTGATAGCTACAGGGCCTATGCTAGCTGTACTGCTACATCAACATAGAGGCTGCGCTAGCTGCCGGAGCTAGGCTGGCAGACAGGGCTGGACCAGCATGAGAGAACAAGCTAGCTGGAAGGACAGTCCTAGCTGTGGGGAACCGACCTTGCTAGCTGAAGGGGCAGTCCTAGCAGTGGGGAAAACTGACCTTGCTAGCTGAAGGGGCAGTCCTAGCAGTGAGAGAAAAACTGACCTTGCTAGCTGAAGGGGCAGTCCTAGCAGTGGGGCAAACTGACCTTGCTAGCTGAAGGGGCAGTCCTAGCAGTGGGAGAAAACTGACCTTGCTAGCTGAAAGGGCAGTCCTAGCAGTGGGAAAACTGACCTTGCTAGCTGAAAGGGCAGTCCTAGCAGTGGGAAAACTGACCTTGCTAGCTGAAAGGGCAGTCCTAGCAGTGGGAAAACTGACCTTGCTAGCTGAAAGGGCAGTCCTAGCAGTGGGAGAAAACTGACCTTGCTAGCTGAAAGGGCAGTCCTAGCAGTGGGAAAAAACTGACCTTGCTAGCTGAAAGGGCAGTCCTAGCAGTGGGAAAAAACTGACCTTGCTAGCTGAAAGGGCAGTCCTAGCAGTGGGAAAACTGACCTTGCTAGCTGAAAGGGCAGTCCTAGCAGTGGGGAAAACTGACCTTGCTAGCTGAAAGGGCAGTCCTAGCAGTGGGAGAAAACTGACCTTGCTAGCTGAAAGGGCAGTCCTAGCAGTGGGAAAAAACTGACCTTGCTAGCTGAAAGGGCAGTCCTAGCAGTGGGAAAAAACTGACCTTGCTAGCTGAAAGGGCAGTCCTAGCAGTGGGAAAACTGACCTTGCTAGCTGAAAGGGCAGTCCTAGCAGTGGGGAAAACTGACCTTGCTAGCTGAAAGGGCAGTCCTAGCAGTGGGAAAAAACTGACCTTGCTAGCTGAAAGGGCAGTCCTAGCAGCGGGAGAAAACTGACCTTGCTAGCTGAAAGGGCAGTCCTAGCAGTGGGAAAAAACTGACCTTGCTAGCTGAAAGGGCAGTCCTAGCAGTGGGAGAAAACTGACCTTGCTAGCTGAAAGGGCAGTCCTAGCAGTGGGGAAAACTGACCTTGCTAGCTGAAAGGGCAGTCCTAGCAGTGGGAGAAAACTGACCTTGCTAGCTGAAAGGGCAGTCCTAGCAGTGGGAAAAAACTGACCTTGCTAGCTGAAAGGGCAGTCCTAGCAGTGGGAAAAAACTGACCTTGCTAGCTGAAAGGGCAGTCCTAGCAGTGGGAAAACTGACCTTGCTAGCTGAAAGGGCAGTCCTAGCAGTGGGGAAAACTGACCTTGCTAGCTGAAAGGGCAGTCCTAGCAGTGGGAAAACTACACAAAAAGTGGAGGCCATGCAGAGGGACCGGGTTAGCTGCCTGGGCATGGCTAGCTACAGGGCCTATGCTAGCTGCAAGGGCTGCATTAACATAGAGGCTGTGCTAACAGCCGGGGCTAAGCTAGCAGACTGGGGCCATGCAGAGGGACTGGGTTAGCTGCCTGGGCATGGCTAGCTACAGGGCCTATGCCAGCAGCAAGGGCTGTATTAACATAGAGGCTGTGCTAGCAGCCGGGGCAAAGCTAGCAGACTGGGGCCATGCAGAGGGACTGGGTTAGCTGCCTGGGCATGGCTAGCTACAGGGCCTATGCCAGCAGCAAGGGCTGTATTAACATAGAGGCTGTGCTAGCAGCTGGGGCAAAGCTAGCAGACTGGGGCCATGCTGGTAGTAGATGCCTAACAAGCTGCAGGGGAGCTAACGAGGCTAACAGGGAAGAAAACAGGGGAGTCAACAGGCTAACAGGGGAGCTAACAGGGGAGACTAACAAGCTAACAAGGGAGCTAACAGGGCTAACAGGGAAGCTAACAGGGCTAACAGGGGAGCTAACAGGGAAGCTAACAGGGAAGCTAACAGGCTAACAGGGGAGCCAACAGGGCTAACAGGAAAGACTAAACAGGCTAAACAGGGGAGCTAACAGGGGAGACTAACAAGCTAACAGGGGAGCTAACAGGGCTAACAAAAAAAAAAGGCAAACTCAACATACACCGTCTGTGCTGGCTGGGGTCGTCGATTGGTCGGGTCGTACTGTTATGGTTTGTAACCGACCCCAATCGCACAACACAAGACAGGTATGAGAGTAAGCCAAGAACTGGGCATTTATTGAAACACACAGAAAACGGCACTGTCCCTTTAAGGGAGAACACAAATTACGGGGAAACAAGAAATGGGAAAATAGGCACAGTGCCTTTAAGAGGCGAGCTGGCTAAGGGGAAGGCTAAGGGAACAGGACCAGGGCAAGGGACAAGGGCAGGAACAGGGAGGACTAGGAGGACTGGACGGGATGACTAGGAGGACTAGGAGGACTGGACAAGGAGGGCTAGGAGGACAAGAGAGGGGAAACAGGGACACAGGCTCGTGGAGGCGGGCAGGGGAGAGGGAGGACTGGAAGGACTAGAGAGGGAGGACTAGGATGACTAGGAGGACTAGGAGGACTGGACAAGGAGGGCTAGGAGGACAAGAGAGGGGAAACAGGGACAGAGGCTCGTGGAGGCGGGCAGGGGAGAGGGAGGACTGGAAGGACTAGAGAGGGAGGACTAGGATGACTAGGAGGACTAGGAGGACTGGACAAGGAGGACGGAACAGGGCGAAGGCTGGAGCTGCTTACAGGGACAGAGAAAACAGACAAAGCCTGGGATACAAGCATTAGAAGAATGTTGCTGCTCTGCAGCTTCTCCCGGGAAGGTTCGTCTGAGGAATCTGACAGTGACGTCAGAGCCGCTCTGCAGAAACCTCTCGGCAGCTCTCCGAGGTGGTAACGGGACCGAGAGAGAGAGAGAGCGGGTTAGCTCAGAGTACAGTTGGGAACAGACAGGTGACAGGAGAAGTGACTTGTCCCAAACAGATAATCCTAGTGACTGAATCTTCGGTGTAAATACACACTGTTAGCAATGTCCCAACAACAATCCAAATGGTAAGATCTTCAGTGCGAATACACACAGTGAGCGAAGTCCCAATAATAATCAAAGTGATAATATCTTCGGTGTGAAAACACACAGAGAGCGATGTCCCAATAATAATCCAAGTGATATTATCTTCGGTGTGAATACACACGGTGAGCAAAGTTCAAACAAATATCATCCCAATGAACAATCCAAAAAGCAGGCACAGGATGAGTGACAGACTGAACAAAAAACAGGATCTCTTCAGTGTTTACACACGAAAAATGATAGGGTCAAAAGACAGTCTTGCAAAACTCACCCAGGCGCTGTGCGTAAAGAGAGCAGAATCAAACAGGGCGAGCGCGTCGTTACCGGGAACGGGTTGTCCAAGCGGAGGTCTGAGTGGTGCGCGTCTGTTTGGAGTACGCGCCGGTACGGAGAACGCATCTGGCGCGGAGTCAGGATGCGCGTCTGGAGTGCGTCTGGATGCGCGTCTGGGGTGAAGAGCCCGTCAGGCTCGGAGGTCTGGATGCGCGTCTGGAGTGCGTCTGGATGCGCGTCTGCTGCGCGGAGGTCTGGATGCGCGTCTGGATGCGCGTCTGGAGTGAAGAGCGCGTCTGCTGCGCGGAGGTCTGGATGCGCGTCTGGATGCGCGTCTGGAGTGAAGAGCGCGTCTGCTGCGCGGAGGTCTGAAGTGGAACACTGGAATACCTCCCGTGGAAGTTTAGAGAGCGCAGTCCAGTGTCTCTCTCCAGGCAAACGGCGACAGGAGGCGAAGGTTAGAGCGCAACTCACGCCGGAGATGAAAACAGCATAACAGACAGAAACAGAAACTCCCGTAGGAGCCTCTAGACAGAGAACCTCCCGAAGGAGTCTTGGTGATAGGGATATGATACGGAACGACCCGACAAGGACCGAGGGGAAGAGCGAGGTACTTAAAGCCCACAGGGGAACTAATTAGAATAAACCTCAGGTGCGTGAAGGTAATTGATACTTGAAACTAGAAGTGTGTGTTCGGCACCAGACCAATCAAACACATAATGACAGGTAGTCCAAGGGTGTGGCTGCTGAAGAGCAAACGAGAGCAATTGAACGCGAGGGTGGGGGCTAGTGAGGTGAGGAGACAGGGAATTAAAGGTCAAGGGAAAGGCGAACCTTACAGTACTCCCCCCTCCACGGGAGCCACCGGGCGACCCAAAAACAAAGACAGAGGGGCATGGGAAAAAACAAGGCAACAAACAAAAAGTACTGGGCCATGCTAGCAGGGGAAGCCACAACAAAAGCGGGGCCAGCAACTGGGGCAGGGTAGCCGAGGGGTAACTAGGGAAGCTGAGGGGTAACAAGAGGAGCTGAGGGGTAACTAGGGTAGCTGAGGGGTAACTAGAGGAGCTGAGGGGTAACCAGAGGAGCTGAGGGGTAACCATGGTAGCTGAGGGGTAAGTAGGGTAGCTGAGGGGTAACTAGAGGAGCTGAGTGGTAACTAGAGGAGCTGAGGGGCAACTAGAGGAGCTGAGGGGTAACAGCCAGGGCACTGATAGCTACAGGGCCTATGCTAGCTGTAATGCAACATTAACAAAGAGGCTGCGCTAGCTGCCGGAGCTAGGCTAGCAGACAGGGCTGGAACAGGGGCACTGGAGAGGGGAACAGTGAAGGGACTAGCAGAGGGAAAGGGTAGCTGCCAGGGCACTGATAGCTACAGGGCCTATGCTAGCTGTACTGCTACATCAACATAGAGGCTGCGCTAGCTGCCGGAGCTAGGCTGGCAGACAGGGCTGGACCAGCATGAGAGAACAAGCTAGCTGGAAGGACAGTCCTAGCTGTGGGGAACCGACCTTGCTAGCTGAAGGGGCAGTCCTAGCAGTGGGGAAAACTGACCTTGCTAGCTGAAGGGGCAGTCCTAGCAGTGAGAGATAAACTGACCTTGCTAGCTGAAGGGGCAGTCCTAGCAGTGGGGCAAACTGACCTTGCTAGCTGAAGGGGCAGTCCTAGCAGTGGGAGAAAACTGACCTTGCTAGCTGAAGGGGCAGTCCTAGCAGTGGGAGAAAACTGACCTTGCTAGCTGAAAGGGCAGTCCTAGCAGTGGGAAAACTGACCTTGCTAGCTGAAAGGGCAGTCCTAGCAGTGGGAAAACTGACCTTGCTAGCTGAAAGGGCAGTCCTAGCAGTGGGAAAACTGACCTTGCTAGCTGAAAGGGCAGTCCTAGCAGTGGGAGAAAACTGACCTTGCTAGCTGAAAGGGCAGTCCTAGCAGTGGGAAAAAACTGACCTTGCTAGCTGAAAGGGCAGTCCTAGCAGTGGGAAAAAACTGACCTTGCTAGCTGAAAGGGCAGTCCTAGCAGTGGGAAAACTGACCTTGCTAGCTGAAAGGGCAGTCCTAGCAGTGGGGAAAACTGACCTTGCTAGCTGAAAGGGCAGTCCTAGCAGTGGGAGAAAACTGACCTTGCTAGCTGAAAGGGCAGTCCTAGCAGTGGGAAAAAACTGACCTTGCTAGCTGAAAGGGCAGTCCTAGCAGTGGGAAAAAACTGACCTTGCTAGCTGAAAGGGCAGTCCTAGCAGTGGGAAAACTGACCTTGCTAGCTGAAAGGGCAGTCCTAGCAGTGGGGAAAACTGACCTTGCTAGCTGAAAGGGCAGTCCTAGCAGTGGGAAAAAACTGACCTTGCTAGCTGAAAGGGCAGTCCTAGCAGCGGGAGAAAACTGACCTTGCTAGCTGAAAGGGCAGTCCTAGCAGTGGGAAAAAACTGACCTTGCTAGCTGAAAGGGCAGTCCTAGCAGTGGGAAAACTGACCTTGCTAGCTGAAAGGGCAGTCCTAGCAGTGGGGAAAACTGACCTTGCTAGCTGAAAGGGCAGTCCTAGCAGTGGGAGAAAACTGACCTTGCTAGCTGAAAGGGCAGTCCTAGCAGTGGGAAAAAACTGACCTTGCTAGCTGAAAGGGCAGTCCTAGCAGTGGGAAAAAACTGACCTTGCTAGCTGAAAGGGCAGTCCTAGCAGTGGGAAAACTGACCTTGCTAGCTGAAAGGGCAGTCCTAGCAGTGGGGAAAACTGACCTTGCTAGCTGAAAGGGCAGTCCTAGCAGTGGGAAAAAACTGACCTTGCTAGCTGAAAGGGCAGTCCTAGCAGCGGGAGAAAACTGACCTTGCTAGCTGAAAGGGCAGTCCTAGCAGTGGGAAAACTACACAAAATGTGGAGGCCATGCAGAGGGACCGGGTTAGCTGCCTGGGCATGGCTAGCTACAGGGCCTATGCTAGCTGCAAGGGCTGCATTAACATAGAGGCTGTGCTAACAGCCGGGGCTAAGCTAGCAGACTGGGGCCATGCAGAGGGACTGGGTTAGCTGCCTGGGCATGGCTAGCTACAGGGCCTATGCCAGCAGCAAGGGCTGTATTAACATAGAGGCTGTGCTAGCAGCCGGGGCAAAGCTAGCAGACTGGGGCCATGCAGAGGGACTGGGTTAGCTGCCTGGGCATGGCTAGCTACAGGGCCTATGCCAGCAGCAAGGGCTGTATTAACATAGAGGCTGTGCTAGCAGCCGGGGCAAAGCTAGCAGACTGGGGCCATGCTGGTAGTAGAGGCCTAACAAGCTGCAGGGGAGCTAACGAGGCTAACAGGGAAGAAAACAGGGGAGTCAACAGGCTAACAGGGGAGCTAACAGGGGAGACTAACAAGCTAACAAGGGAGCTAACAGGGCTAACAGGGAAGCTAACAGGGCTAACAGGGGAGCTAACAGGGAAGCTAACAGGGAAGCTAACAGGCTAACAGGGGAGCCAACAGGGCTAACAGGAAAGACTAAACAGGCTAAACAGGGGAGCTAACAGGGTTAACAAAGAAAAAGGCAAACTCAACATACACCGTCTGTGCTGGCTGGGGTCGTCGATTGGTCGGGTCGTACTGTTATGGTTTGTAACCGACCCCAATCGCACAACACAAAACAGGTATGAGAGTAAGCCAAGAACTGGGCATTTATTGAAACACACAGAAAACGGCACTGTCCCTTTAAGGGAGAACACAAATTATGGGGAAACAAGAAATGGGAAAATAGGCACAGTGCCTTTAAGAGGCGAGCTGGCTAAGGGGAAGGCTAAGGGAACAGGACCAGGGCAAGGGACAAGGGCAGGAAGAGGGAGGACTAGGAGGACTGGACGGGATGACTAGGAGGACTAGGAGGACTGGACAAGGAGGGCTAGGAGGACAAGAGAGGGGAAACAGGGACAGAGGCTCGCGGAGGCGGGCAGGGGAGAGGGAGGACTGGAAGGACTAGAGAGGGAGGACTAGGATGACTAGGAGGACTAGGAGGACTGGACAAGGAGGGCTAGGAGGACAAGAGAGGGGAAACAGGGACAGAGGCTCGCGGAGGCGGGCAGGGGAGAGGGAGGACTGGAAGGACTAGAGAGGGAGGACTAGGATGACTAGGAGGACTAGGAGGACTGGACAAGGAGGACGGAACAGGGCGAAGGCTGGAGCTGCTTACAGGGACAGAGAAAACAGACAAAGCCTGGGATACAAGCATTAGAAGAATGTTGCTGCTCTGCAGCTTCTCCCGGGAAGGTTCGTCTGAGGAATCTGACAGTGACGTCAGAGCCGCTCTGCAGAAACCTCTCGGCAGCTCTCCGAGGTGGTAACGGGACCGAGAGAGAGAGAGAGCGGGTTAGCTCAGAGTACAGTTGGGAACAGACAGGTGACAGGAGAAGTGACTTGTCCCAAACAGATAATCCTAGTGACTGAATCTTCGGTGTAAATACACACTGTTAGCAATGTCCCAACAACAATCCAAATGGTAAGATCTTCAGTGCGAATACACACAGTGAGCGAAGTCCCAATAATAATCAAAGTGATAATATCTTCGGTGTGAAAACACACAGAGAGCGATGTCCCAATAATAATCCAAGTGATATTATCTTCGGTGTGAATACACACGGTGAGCAAAGTTCAAACAAATATCATCCCAATGAAAAATCCAAAAAGCAGGCACAGGATGAGTGACAGACTGAACAAAAAACAGGATCTCTTCAGTGTTTACACACGAAAAATGATAGGGTCAAAAGACAGTCTTGCAAAACTCACCCAGGCGCTGTGCGTAAAGAGAGCAGAATCAAACAGGGCGAGCGCGTCGTTACCGGGAACGGGTTGTCCAAGCGGAGGTCTGAGTGGTGCGCGTCTGTTTGGAGTACGCGCCGGTACGGAGAACGCATCTGGCGCGGAGTCAGGATGCGCGTCTGGAGTGCGTCTGGATGCGCGTCTGGGGTGAAGAGCCCGTCAGGCTCGGAGGTCTGGATGCGCGTCTGCTGCGCGGAGGTCTGGATGCGCGTCTGGATGCGCGTCTGGAGTGAAGAGCGCGTCTGCTGCGCGGAGGTCTGGATGCGCGTCTGGATGCGCGTCTGGAGTGAAGAGCGCGTCTGCTGCGCGGAGGTCTGAAGTGGAACACTGGAATACCTCCCGTGGAAGTTTAGAGAGCGCAGTCCAGTGTCTCTCTCCAGGCAAACGGCGACAGGAGGCGAAGGTTAGAGCGCAACTCACGCCGGAGATGAAAACAGCATAACAGACAGAAACAGAAACTCCCGTAGGAGCCTCTAGACAGAGAACCTCCCGAAGGAGTCTTGGTGATAGGGATATGATACGGAACGACCCGACAAGGACCGAGGGGAAGAGCGAGGTACTTAAAGCCCACAGGGGAACTAATTAGAATAAACCTCAGGTGCGTGAAGGTAATTGATACTTGAAACTAGAAGTGTGTGTTCGGCACCAGACCAATCAAACACATAATGACAGGTAGTCCAAGGGTGTGGCTGCTGAAGAGCAAACGAGAGCAATTGAACGCGAGGGTGGGGGCTAGTGAGGTGAGGAGACAGGGAATTAAAGGTCAAGGGAAAGGCGAACCTTACACCCTCTTCTCTTTGGATTTATCGCGTTTAAATCTCGCACAGGGCCTCGCATTTCTCCCAGGCGGCCCTGACTGCGGTACTAGAGTGTTCGAAATTATACTATACTGCGTTTGGGAAAAAACTGTACTTTAAAAAAAAAATGTATTCATTTATGCATGCGAATGCCTTCCTATTGGAGCACAGCGCTGCTGTCAGTGGTGATGTTGCGCTAGTTTACCGGAAGCAACCTTCTGGAATGAAGAACAACAAACTCTAGTCACGAGAGCTAGCATAGCTCGTCCAACAAATGTTGGCATCAATGACATGACTACAGTACTTATAGGAGCTACTGTAGCACGTAACGTTAGTTATCACAACCATCTGCAATCGCAGTGAGGATCTTTATTGATTAACGTTAATAAGCTATACATAGCCTAAACTGCTGTGCTGAAAGCTAGTACACACAGCATCTCTATGGCTTAGTCACAAACGTGATTTATAGAGAGACATTTGACAATTGCCCATTAATGGTTCATACATACTGTATAAAGACAACAGAAATCAATTTTATTTTTGTTAAACAGCCTACAATATGACATAACCTAGTTCTAGATTATGATAGGCTATAATCAGTCTCACTCATCAAAATGTTTTCTAGGTAACTTATGGTATCTCAAACTAATTAGGCCCTCTGCTATGACAAATGTATAATAATACAATCATACTTTTTCTACCCCTTGAATTTTTTTTAACTACAGAAGTCTGCTGCATTTGGCTCACAGAGTGACTCTCCCCACTCAGAAGCAACCTAACCTCCGCTTTTTTTAGCAGCATATTAAGTACACAAATTAGTCCAAAGATGATAAAAGGATCAACAGGGCAGTCGCAGAGTTCATCTGTATGGACCAAGTTCCAATATATATACAGTTGAGAAAGCTGGGTTCAGAAACCTTGTACAGCAACCGTTTTGAGTGCAAACAAAGTTCTCCAGCATTTTGAATGCCATTGCTTTTAATTAAATTTATTTATTCTTGTCATTGTTCATTGTTGTGTTTTAAAATAAAGAACAATAATGACATCTGAGAGTGTTTCCCTGATTTTGAGGTAAAGTATCGAAAAGTATCAAAATGTATATTGGTATAGTATCGAAACAAAGATTTTGGTATCGTGACAACCCTACACTAGACTAGACAAATATCAAGATGTATCCATCAGTGGACCAATTGCATGCTTTTGCAGAGGACAAGAAGCCTTCAGTCGACTCCTTCAGACATTAAGCACCCCCCACAGCCCAAATGGAATGATACAAAAAAAATAGTCGACTAACGGCAAATTTTGGCCAATCATAGTCGACTATCCAAATCCTTAGTCGGGGACAGCCCTAATATATATATAACCACTATACCATCCTTGGGCGTCAGTACAACCCTTTTAAAAAATGCACGGTCTTCCTCAACCTGAATTTTCTTTTATTTCTTTATATTTTGCTACAAATCAGATGTTTCACATTTAGGTTCTCATCCGCAGCAGCAGCAAAAAAGAAGATTTCATCATCATAAGCTTCTGAATTTTTTACATCTCTGAACAACCACTCATTGGAACAAAAATGTACCAGACCCACCTTAGTGGACACGCCACCGCTCTCTCTCTCTCTCTCTCACCCCACTTGCTATTCCTGATCAAAGGTAAATATTAGCAGAGTGGCGAGAGGATGGAGGAAATGACACATTTGACCGTGACACACGGCAAGGCTATTTCCATGCAGGAGCAGCCTATGAGAGGGGGGGTGGAGGTAGGAGGGGGGTCTGACATTGGAGGACATAACACATTATACTCTTTAATTTGATTTACTAGGGCTGGGACTTTATCGCATTAATTTAGATTAATTAACTACAGAAAGAATTAAAAGTAAAAAAAAATTATGCATTTCGCAGGATGATTTTTCTTTATTGTGTAAGAATGTTACCTTTCAAAGGAGACTAGACTCATGCATGTGCTATAAGTATAACGTATAATAAATCACAAATAACTTTTTTTCTTAGTCTGGTTTGTTCATAAAAAATATTAAATAAGAGAAATTGAGATCAATCAAGAGTTTTTTTCCCCCAATGGTCAACTGTTCTGGAATGTACTTGAAAGTACTGCGTTTTACTTTTACCTCGAAAGTGCTTGAGTTTACAAAAGGTCCTTTGCGCTATATATTATTCCTAAAATTGCTGCACTTTGTTAAAAATGTCATTGATCTGTTGGTCTGTGTAGTAGCTAATACAGGATTTTGCTGCTTAAACGTATGTATAATGTATATTCATTAGGGATGTCCGATATTATCGGCCTACCGATATTGGCATTAAAATGTGAAATATCGGTATCGGTTTTCAAAAAAAAATATATATATATCGGTATCGGTAAAAAAGCCAATATCGAGCATCCCTAATATTCATTGATTCACTACACGAAAATTCATTTGAATTGAAAAATTTTGCTTTTCGCATCAAATATTGATATGCGATTAAAATGTGATTAATTTAGATTAATTAACTATAAAGTCTCGAATTAATTCGATTAACATTTTTAATCAAGTCCCACCACTACTCTTTTCACTAACACAGTTATCTGGAAGTTAGATACCAATATCCTCTCTTGTGCGTTTAGTAGAAAGATATCCATCTGCAAGCTAGCCTAGCTTAGCACAAGTAAATGGAAGCGGGTAAGGACCACTAGTCTATCTTAAAACTCCAGGAGAGGTGTTTTTGGCCAACAACTAGGCTAGCTGGGCCCTATTCCCCGTACCTGGTTCAACTAAGTCGATCAAGAGTCCCATTATCCAGATTCAGTTAACCCGATGTTTGAAGCCGGGATTTTCCTGTTCCTCGAAGGTGGATTCAGTCTCGTTAACTCGATCCAGACTTGAGACCCAGGATAAGTGCGCGCGGCCGCTTCAGTTGAAAAGCCAGCACGTATCGATAGCAGAGATCCTGATTCTCTAACGGCATTGATTGATTAATTGATTTAAAACTTTATTAACAGATTGCATTACGGCTCAATCGCCTCGCCGACAAGTTAAATGCGTTATCTATAGGCTAATTTTAAGTCCCTCATTACCCCAATCAATCAGATTATATTTCTTTAAACTTGCCTGCTGGCAGTAGGTTTATGGAATGGATAATCAAATGAGATCTTGCTAGCGAAAATAATTATACAATTATACAGAATAAGGATACGGCTCTCTTACCCATTGATTGATGTATGGTGGATCTTTTACTTATCTGCACTGTGGTGTAACGGGTTCTTCTTTTGACTTTCACGCAGACGACCGGGGTTCGAATCCTAGTCTTTTCCTTCTTTTTGCAATGTAGGAATAATTCAATTTGGTGCACGTTGAGAGCTATATAAAGAATGACATCCTCAATGCATGTAGATTTATAATATTTTAACTTAAAACTAGGCTACTAGTTAATATATAATTAATATTATATTCAAAAAAATTATATTGGAAAAGCGGGGTCTCGAACTCAGGTCGCCCGGTTGCCAGGATTGAGCACTACCGCTGCGCCACTGTGCCAGACGGGATAGATTCATTGTTTATACATTAATGAACGAGAGACCCGTGTTTAGAATGTTTTTGCTTTTGAATGAAGTTTTATCTCTTTATTCTCAAATGCATTAATGTGACGTCAACGGCTCATTCAATTTCTCAAATCCGTCAAACAGCGCATCTCATCAGACATTTTAATCCCAGTTACAATATCACACAAAATCCACAATCCACGCATAGACGCTTCAATTTTATGCTTGAATGAAACAAAATCCAGGCGCTCCTCTCCTTCCTCGCTCCTCATCCACAGCGGAGAATATGAAAGGAATCAGAGCCAAACGAGCGATAGGTTTCAATCATTAAGGATATCCCCGCGGGATTCACATTTGCAATGCTGCGCGTTGTTAAAATAACCACATAATGTGTACATCGCACCTAGCGAGCGCCACGGTATATATAACGTGCATTATTTAGGACAAAGTGAATTTAGTATCAGCATTTTGGGTATATTTTACATTTCAAAAGCCCCCTCTGGAAGAATGGAGCACAAAAACGTAATTCAGAATGGTATAATGCAGATCCTAGACTGTGAGAATCATTTCAGGAAACGAGCTGTCACTTCTTTGCGGGGGCGTGGCCATGGTTCATCCGGCTAACTTGAACTTAACCCTGCTCCCGACCAGGCTCAAACTTTTTGATCTGTTGTCATGGTGATTTAGACAATCGAGCTTCGGGGAACGGGAAGGTCCGGCTTAAGTCAGGCTTCACCGAAAGTTATCCGGCTAACTCAGTTATCCAGGTACGGGGAACGGGGCCCTGGTCCGTATCCACTTCCATTAATACAAAAATATGATAAGCAAATATTTTGCTTAACTCTATTTTATAAAACCTAGAAGTATTATCCATTAGTACCTACCGTACAATTTCGGACACAAACTTTTTTCAACCAGAAACCCCAAAAATATGCCATCATAACGTGCAGCCAATTGATGAGAGGTGACAGAGATAATGATTCCAGAAGACTTGCAAGGAGGAATCAGTTGCTCGTATGGAGAGTGACAAGAAAGACAGAAGTTTATCAGCAATTTCATACAAATAGACACAAATAAGAATTAACAAAAAAGAATCAGCTAAGACAGTTACAAGTTGATACACAGTGGTCGGAGATCATACTTTTAAATGCAGCAAAAGAAGGAAGACCCTTCAGCTTCAGTTGGAGGGCATTCCAGGTGTTGGAAGCATCCCCCCTTGAATTGGCCCTTCTAAGGTTTCTCTCCTCCACATTGCTTGTGGTGCATTTTTTTCCTATTGTTAGGTTTTAGTGAGTTTTTCCTTACCTTCGTGTGGGGTACGTCTGGGAGTGTTGCATGCATGCATGCATTTATTATTTATTTTGAGTTTATGGACCTTATGGTATTCTTGTTTTTCTTGACTTACTGTGTTTTCTTTCTTCTTGACTTGTTTAAAGAAGACGTGTCTCTGTTAAGCACTTTGAGTTGCACTCCGTGTATGAAAGGTGCTATATAAATGAAGATTATTATAATTTTTTATTTTTTTATCAACTTTTTCTCCCATTTTCTATTTTTTCTCCCATCCCAATTTCGTATCGTCCAATTCTACCCTCCCCTGTCTTGAACGCTGTTAGGCCATGCCTCCCACAAGCCGGCTGCAATGTGGACGAAGCCTTACATCACGTGTCCCCTCCGGTACTCGAGGAAGCAGCCGTCGCATCTTTTCACCTGCACAGCGCGATCTCTCAGCGTCGGGGGTCTGCGTGGGAGGGACACGCCGCCCCCGTCGCTTCCTGATTCTGCTGCGCAGGCGCACCAACCGACCTGTAGGAGTCGATGTCCACAACGTCCGATCCCCACCCATCAGCTTCCCACCCCCTAATATACTGCCAATTGTATTAGTATGAACGACCAGCCAAGCTGATAGCAATGGGGAGAGCTGGGTTCGAACCCAGCGTCTCCTGCATTGGTGGCGAGCGCCTTGCCCACTACACCAACTAGCCGCCCAGATTATTATTATTATTAAAGGAAAAAGCAGTTATAATTAGGGATGCTCGATATTGGCTTTTTTACCGATACCGATATTCCGATATTGTCCAACTCTTAATTTCCGATACCGATATCAACCGATATCAACCGATACCGATATATGCAGGGTTTCCCACCCCAAAAAACGGAATAATTTCAGGTAACTAATCATTTCACTGGATATATATATAACAAATATTGTTATTGTTTTTTTCTTTTTTTAAACCGATACCGATATTTTCCGATATCACATTTTACTGCCGATATCGGCCGATAATATCGGTCGGCCGATAATATCGGACATCCCTAGTTATAATTCAACTGGCTACTGCTTTCTGCTTCGCTATGGGATGTCCTCTGCGCATGCGTGCACCTACTTGAAACTTCTCACATGTATTGTGTGCTCTGACCAGACATCTCTACGTGTAAGCTTCGGCGCCAGCAAGACAAGCCAGACACCGCTGCTGGGCGTGTGTTATTTGGACGTGTTTTGTGGAGAGACGTCCAGAAGAGCTTGGCCGCCTTCATCTAAGGAAAGGAGCGTGACCATCGGCAGGTGTACATCAAAAGCCCCAGGTGTGTGCATGCTTATGTGTAAACTTCAAGTTTCAAGTTTCTTTAATAGTTGTCATACAGAAGTACAGAATACTTTTATACAAAATGCTTCTTACTGTTACGCTCCAGAGACTGTGCTAGACAAGATAAGTATGAAATAAAATAGTATAGCATGTCAAATAGAAGTAAAAATAGAGGTCACAGTGTTTAGTATAGACATATGTACAATGTTCGATGCAGAATAGAAGTAACTGAGTTACCATACAATATACAATATACTATGCAATGTACTAATATACAATACTATATAGTGCAGAGCAGAAATGGGATGAGGTACAATTTACAGTAAGGTGTACGAGTTGTAGTGCAAATCCTTTACCAATAAATATAAAGTGTAAAGTGTGTTTAGGTGATCTAAAGTGTGGAGAGTGGGTGCTGCAGTGTGTTGTTTGTTTAAGTGAGTGTGTGGGTGTGTGTGCTGTGTGCATTTGATGGTTGTTGCATAGTGTTTATTGTTCGTTGAGCAGCCTGATGGCCTGGGGATAGAAGCTTCTTCTGAGTCTTTCTGTGCTCGCCTTAAGACTCCGGTATCGCTTGCCTGACCGCAGCAGTTCAAAGAGGCAGTTGTTCGGGTGGCTGGAGTCCTTGATGATTCTCTTAGCCTTCCCCCTGCACCGCTTGTTGTAAATGTTCTGGAGGGTGGGAAGCCCCCCTCCAATTGTGCGTTCGGCTGAACGTGTCACTCTTTGTAGTCTGCTACGGTCTTGTGCAGTGCTATTCCCAAACCAGGAGGTGTGTGTCCTTTCTCTCTCAGGAGAATGGACCGCCCGTCATTTCCTGCTGTGTCTTCTTAGCCATTGCATAGAGAGAGAGAGAGCACATAATGTTGCTAAGTGCTCTGTTTTGGGTGTGCGTGTCCGTTCTCTCTCCCGGGAGAGTGGACCGCCCCAGCATTTCTACTGGCTTGGTGCTCTGTTGTTTCCTTGTGACCGCTGACCGCACTTCTTAAAGAGTAGCAACGGCCTGGTTTTCTCCCTGTGTTATATCACGACAATGGGGAATTATAGATTTAGACATATATATATATATATATATATATATATATATATATATATATATATATATACACAGTAAATTTCGCTGAGTACATTTGACTAAAACTGAGTAAAATTTTACTCACTTGGGCTCAAATGGACTCAGTTTGAGTAAAATTTACTCTGCGAAATTTACTGTGTATATATATATATATATATATATATATTAAACTAGATAGGACTCGTGCACATCTGGTTGGACCCCGACTGGAGGTGCAGGTCAGCGCAAGAGAGATAAATAAACTAAAAGGAGAAAACCTTCAAAGGAAAGAAGGGACCGCACACTCCACAGGACTCGTTTTTGCTTATTTATTGTTTGCACAACGCGTTTCGCTGTCGCTTCCTCAGGTGCTATGCATAGCACCTGAGGAAGCGACAGCGAAACGCGTTGTGCAAACAATAAATAAGCAAAAACGAGTCCTGTGGAGTGTGCGGTCCCTTCTTTCCTTTGAAGGTTTTCTCCTTTTAGTTTATATATATATATATATATATATATATATATATATATATATATATATATATATATATATATATATATATATATATATATATATATATATATATATATATATGGTAAATTGAAAATGGGGTACCCTGAGGTAAATAAGTCGAATGTCTTTCTCTGGTCTGCATCCCCCTAACAATTGTGTGTATTGAGCGGTACTGTATTGTACCCATTCTGCAATCTGTTAATACGATTTTCAATCAATATATCATACTGGCTCGCGTCTTGCGTCACCTGTTTTGAATAAGGTGAAGCGCTGCAGAGCCATGCAGTGTGTCCACACTCCCCACTCTGTTGTCAGATGTGTACCAGAACTTGTTGGACGTCCCTCGACTCTAGGTTCGCCGTCCCTCGGGGTTACCGAGGGCGAGGCTCAGTACACAGGAGGAGGTGAGTTTGTCGGAATAAAGCGTTACGCTTACCCCCCGTTATGTACATATTTGTTGTGTTGATGTTGGTTGTTAGAACGCCATACGTTCCCCCCCCTCACCATTGTGTATGTAATTTTGTGTTAAAATGGAGTTGGGTGGTGTTGGAAAATGAAAAGTCCACTCTGAAGCCAGACCGGCAGTTTTCTGTTCAACAAACGTGCCACTATGTACGTAACTTTGTTACGCTGTATATATTGTTTGGCTGACGTTGATGTTGATGTTAATCATTTCCTCCATAAATATGTCTAGGATATGGTGCCAAACGGCGAGTACACCACGTTACCATTCCTGGTTTGGGAAGGTAGGTGGTAGACATTTTGTATCAGCAGGTTTTTTAACTGACTGATGTCTGTTCAACAAACGTGCCATGATGTACGTAACTTTGTTACGCTGTATATTGTTTGGCTGACGTTGATGTTGATGGTTCGAAATAAAAATGTCCGGCTAGAACCGGCAGTTGTCTGTTCAACAACCGTGTAACCATTTCCTCCATAAATATGTCTAGGATATGCCAAACGGCGAGTACACCACATTACCATTCCTGCTGGGAAGGTAGGTGGTAGACATTTTGTATGTCTTTTTTCAGCAGGTTTTTAACTGACTGATGTGTGTTAGATTCTCTGGCGACCCCCGCTGTTTTATTGTTATTTAATAAAATTTGGAGCCGCTGTCTCTTGTGGCATATGGCCCAGAGCCAGCGAGCAGTGCTTGGTTCCATTTTTCAATTGAAACTTGGAACTAGCGTTACACCTGGGGGTCCCTGAAATCTACTCATATATGTTGTGATATGACGTGCAGTCATCTCCTCCATAAGTATGCCTGATATGATGAGCCAAGCGGGTACACCACATTGCCATTCCTGCTGGGAAGGTAGGTGGTAGACATTTTGTATGTCTTTCTTTTCAGCTGGTTTTTAACCGACTGATGTGTGTTAGATTCATCCAGGACCCCCGCCTTCATATTTGTTATTTAATCAAATTAAGAGCCACTGTCTTTTGTGGCGTATAGCCCTGAGGGCGGTGCTTGGTTCCATTTTTCGATTGAAACTTGAAAAATGGAGTTACGACTGGGGGGGTCCCTGAATCTGCTCATATATGTTGTGATATGATGCTGTCTAGAGAGAGAAAGCCCCCCAAGGGGGTGTTTCTCTTTCATCAAGGCAGAGCCTGGCGTTGAACATGGTAACGAATGAAACTCTGGTTTTTCACCTGTGTGTTAAACTGGGGAAGGGGCTTCGTTACGCTCCTCACGTAGTGACGTATGTACGTAGAAATCCCACCCAGGCAGGATGACCTGACGCTGTGTTCGGCGCCAGAGCTGTATTAGCATTATCTTTCTTGTCATAAGGGAGGTTCCCCGCTATCCGCCGACCCGGATGTGTGGGGATCCTTGCTAGCCCTGGCATTAGCAACCAGGGGAATTGCGTGCGCACTTCCCTGGTTGGGTTTTTTTTACTCAAGGCTCATTTTCGTCATGCGCTGTTACGAACCTGGCTCTGCTATGATAAAGCAGATGTCACAGCTGCGACAACCTTGGCCAGACAAAATCTATTTAATTTTGGCAAAATAAGTCAGTTTCGGTCCCAGTAATGGGACCTAGTGTGAGGGTCTGCCGTACCGCGGGGTCAGATCCGTACCGCGCATGTCTCCCGATCGGTTGATTTTAAGAGGAGACATGGTGAAGGTTTCCATCCTCGGTGTAGGATGCTAGGCAGCCCCCCCCTGCTCAAAAGGGGGATGCCGTCTGCCCAGGCTGTGGCCCTGCTCGTCGTCCGAATGTAGGGAGGAAGAACGCACAGTGGTACTGTGGTACGTTTTTCCCCCGACTCATGAGTGGTTGGATGGCAAGTAGAGTTTTAGACTGAGATCCCACATAGGGCTGCACGATTTTGGGAAATAATCTAATTGCGATTTTTCTGACAGATATTGCGATTCCGATAAAATTTGCGATTATAATTATAATTTTTTTAAGCAGCCCCACAGAGGTTTATTGTAAAATGCGGCTTGAACATTTTTCTTTTTACCTGGGAATCGATACCGGTACCCAACGGTAAATTTTTTTCCTGTACTTTACTCTCCCTCTCTGAAGTCTAAACTTCACAACACACAATCTAAAACCCCTTACCTCTCCCAAACCGATCTTGTATCTCAATGGGACTTCCTGGTTAAATACATTTAAAAAATTAAAATTAAAATAAAAAAAAAGATTTGCGATTTTTGTTGTTGTTGCTATTTGCTAATTGCATCATTCCAAATCACGATTTCGATTTAAAATCGATTAATCGTTCAGCCCTAATCCCACATCTCTGATCATCTTCATTATGAGTTGGAAATGGGGGGCCCGGAGGTAAACAAGACGAAAGGTCTTTCTCTGGTCTGCATCCCCCCCTTAACAATTGCGTGTGTTGAGCGTACGGTGTGGTACCTGTTCTCCAATCTGATAAATAAAAAAAATATATATATATAATAATTTTCAATTAGCTGTGTCACATCTCACATGGCGGACTTCACCGATTCCCCCTGAAGTGGGGTGTCGGGCCAATACGGTGGGGAGGTAGTGGGCCTATTCTGCCTCCCTACAGCCTAACGTGTTGGTAGTTGGAGTTCAGTGCTTCCTGGTTCCGGGTGTTTTACGACACTGCCGTTAGGAACCTGCACACCCCCAGATCTGTCAAAACAGCATGAAACTGCGTTTTCTATGTGTACAGATGGGAAGGAGGGTTTTTTCCCCTCTTCCAGGCGGACAATCGAGCTTTGCTCTTACTAAGGTATTGGTCAGCCTGTAGGTCCCTGAAACCCCGGGGGGGCTCTGTGAGAGGGCTCGTCTGGTTAGACACAGCCAGGGACCCCCAAGAGGGGGTAACGGGGCAGGCCTGTGGTCACAGGGGGGGGCCCTGTGATGGTCATGAAGGGGACCTCAGGGGGTGCATTTGTCGGGGCTACGTGCCCTGCTTCGCCCGTTGCGCGCCCATAGCGAAGCAGAAAGCGGTAGCCAGTTGAAATATAACGAAGGTTATCCGATTACCCTAGTTATATGATCGTAGCTTTCTGCTTTTACCAGCCCTGAGGACCCTTGGCTGTGTTTTGTTTGAAATTCAGACTCGGAAGGGGGAGCTGATCACCACACCTGGGCTATATGCTGGCCGGAGGTGGGCGTGATCAGACAGATGAGAAGGTACGTGTGAGAAGTTTCAAGTATGTGCACGCATGCGCAGAGGACATCCCATAGCGAAGCAGAAAGCTACGCCAGTATCATATAACTAGGGTTGTCGGATAACCTTCGTTTTTCCTAGTTCAGAGCAAACTCGAGGACCTTAAGAACCAACCCTCTTTCTAATAATCATGGGTAAGCTGGATCTATTTCTGTATAGGAAGCCAATTTTCTGTCATAGCTTGGAAGCAAGAATATCCACATGGAACACTCCCAGCATCAAAACAACCTGCACCTGATAACCAAATCTCTCCAGCCTGTCACACTCCCAGCATCACAACAACCTGCACCAGATAACCAAGTCTCTCCAGCCTGTCACACTCCCAGCATCACAACAACCTGCACCAGATAACCAAGTCCCTCCAGCCAGTCACCCTCCCAGCATCACAACAACCTGCACCAGATAACCAAGTCCCTCCAGCCAGTCACCCTCCCAGCATCACAACAACCTGCACCAGATAACCAAGTCTCTCCAGCCAGTCACCCTCCCAGCATCACAACAACCTGCACCAGATAACCAAGTCCCTCCAGCCAGTCACCCTCCCAGCATCACAACAACATGCACCAGATAATCAAGTCTCTCCAGCCTGTTACACTCCCAGCATCACAACAACCTGCACCAGATTACATTATGAGGGTAGTCTGTTGTTATTGCGCTGTAGAAACCCAATGCCAGGGCCCTATTCCCCGAACGTGGCTAACTGAGTTAGCCAGATAATCTTCAGGATAACTTGACATAAATCAGACTTTTCGGTTCCCCGAAGCACGTTTGTCTAAATCACTATGGCAACAGATCGAAAAGTTTAAACCTGCTCCAGTGCAGGGTTTAGTTCAGTTAGCTGGATAAACTGATCATGCCCTCGCAAAAAAAATGCCAGCTCCCTTCCTCACAGATCTCATTATACCATTCTGAATTATGTTTTTGTCCTTCATTTTTTCTTGAGGGGGCTTTTGAAATGTAAAATAATAGACCTAAAATGCTGATAATAAATCATATTCAGCCTATGGATTTACTTTGTCCTAAATAATGCACGTTATAGCTATACGGCGCTCGCGAGTCGCTATTGTGGTTATTTTAATAACGGAGCATTGCAAATGTGAATCCCGCAGGGATATTTTTAATTAATTAAACCTATCGGGCGTTTGGCTCTGATGCGTTTCATATTCTCCGCTGTGGATGTATTTGCTTAACGGAGCGCCCGGATTGTGTTTCATTCAAGCATAAATTGAAGCGTCTTTATGCATGGTTTGTAGATGTGAATTACGAGGAATCTGAATCTGTGGATTGTTGAATTGTATCACTGTCACTCACACGTTATTGTGATATTGTAACTGGGATTAAGATGTCTGAGGAGATGCGCTGTTTGACGGATTTGATGACGTGGAAGTGAATGAGCAATTGCAAGCCTTTGACGTTTTGATGAATGAATTTGAGAAAATGCATTTATCTGTTCAAGCACTGTTATCTGATGATGAACAAGAGGGTGATGAACATGACTGGTATAAACCAAAAGTTAATCAATTCAATGCATGTATGGATGATGTCCGAAACAGATTCAAACCTGATTAATAGTGAAACTTTAATAGCCTCCAAGCCTCTCTGACACCGTTATTTCGGGGGTTGCGCCTTGAAAACTTTGGGAACCATGTATTTATATAGTACATGATACCTAAGCGCATACAGTACAGATATCCTCATACGTATCTATTAATTCTTATCAATTAGATACTCTTTAGGATATCTACTGTACTTATTCTGAAAGAGTTGAACTAATTATTTTCGCTAGCAAGATCTCATTTGATTATTCATTCCATTAAGCCTACTGCCAGCAGGCTAATTTAAAGTAATATAATCTGATTGATTGGGGTAATGAGGGACTTAAAATTAGCCTATAGATATGCATTTAACTTGTCAGCGAGGCTATTGAGCCGTACTGTATTGTACCCATTCTGGAATCTGTTAATAAAGTTTTCAATCAATCAATCAATCAATGCTGTTAGAAAATCAGGATTTCGGTGATCGACACCTGCTGTCTTTTCAGGTGAGGCGGCCGCGCGCAATTATCCTGAGTATCAAGTCTGGTTCGAATCAGGGGCGTATCTAGACCCAGCACCTCACTAGGGCACAGAAGGGCACCAAAATATATATGAAAAAAATTTGGCCGGTTTCGGCCGGTTTGTGGGCGAAAATGGGTGGATTTCGTAACTATTTTTTTAACTTTATTTCGGTTTTAGGGTTAGGTTAGGGTTATGTTATTTAATTATTTTGGGGAGCCAGCCCCCCAAACTCCTGAAATGCATAGAAATCTATGAAATAAATAAAACAATCTGACATTTATATTAAAAAGAGCTAGCCCCCCAAACCCCTAAAATACATAGAAATCTATGCATTTTGGAACAGTTACTATATATATAGTCAAGAAAGCATTTAGTCATACTTAAAGTTTAAAGTGCTTTACTTGCATTGAACACCTCTTGCACTTTGCACTTTGTCTGGAGCAACATGAAAATAATGTTATATATATATAGGAATATTGATTGATTCAGTTTTAAATAGACAATAAAAAGAGCAAGATAAAATAGAGTAAAATAGTGCAATAGTGCAGTGCAATAAAATTGTAGAATAGAATAGATTTAAAAAGATATATAGATAGGAATGACATGCTTAGACATGCATCATACAGACATGACATCACATCACAACACATCACATATACCATTTACTATTTATACATAACAGACTCATAAACATGCAAGGGTGCCTTTTTGCTGAGTGTCTAGGTTAATTATAGTCCCTTTTGAGCCTTGCCCATCATATACTCTGTCAGGATCTATGGGTAACAGTACTGTGTATTTGCATATCGTATATGTCACAAATGTAACAGTACTAAAATACCTATAATGTCATGTATGTCCCTATGTCATAAATGTCACTATGAATTGAAAATGGGGGACCCTGATGTAAACAAGACAAACGTCTTTCTCTGGTCTGCATCCCCTTAACAATTGTGTGTATTGAGCCGTACTGTAGTGTATCCATTCTGCAATCTGTTAAATACAGTTTTCATTCATTCATTCATTCATTCATTCATTCATTCATTCATTCATTCATTCATTCATTCATTCATTCATTCAGTCTTCAGGCTGGACTTAGTTGAATCTAACAGCATTGACGATTTTCAAGTCACTGGGCAGACTGTTCCAAAAGACAACTGCAGAATATAAAAATTACTGGCATAGGCAGATAGATAGGCTATTACTGTATAAAGGTCCTAGCTAGGCTAGCCTATATCTGGTATGCACGCACGTTACGACCATACGACAACGTGCTTACCAGATATAGTCGGTGCCTATTCTAGCAGCTAATTCCTCCGGTAACGTTGTGGTTAAACTTAAGGGATGGGAGATTCTTCAAATTCATGCGGGCTTTCTTGACAGCCTTATAACTCTTACCTCTCTCATTTTTACTCTGCAACGCTTTGGCGAAGCACTTTCTGATGTCCATTTGAAACGTGGTGCCTCGTCGAGCACTGTGTGTGTGTTTACTGTTTACCTGGCTCAACTGCGCTGCCAGCTGACTCAGTCAGCTGGTGGGATGTACCATGTATGCTCAGCCTCTATCATAGGGGTGTGCAAACCATTCAACCTACAAAAAAGAGCCTGTTGGAGGATTTCAACAAGATAAATCAAAAACAGTGCAAAATATTTCACTATAATATTTCAAAGCGAAGTAAAAAAAATAAGAATTATTATGTAATCACTGGGGCACAAATTATGATCACTAGGGCACGTGCCCTAGTGATAGTGGTCTAAATACGCCGATGGTTCGAATTAACGAGAGTGAATCAGCTTTCGAGGAACAGGGAAAGCCTGGTTTCAATCATCAGGTTAATTGAATCTGGCTAATGGGACTTTTGATCGACTTAGTTGAACCAGGTACGGGGAATAGGGCCCAGGGCTTGTGGATGTGTATCAGCCAATCTGGTTTGTGTCAAGGAAGTTCTCTCTGTAACAGTGAACAAACAATACAGGTACCAGTCGAACATGCTGACGAGGAGGAAGACGTTGATGAATACTAACTAAGATTTTCAATACAAACACATATATATTAAGTAAGTTGGACTTGTCACAAACTGCCTAAAGGTTTATTCTCTATTAGTACCACATGAATAACACAATCATAAAAGCATAGAGTATGTGATGGTGTCGGTATACAGTATGTGATGGTATCAGTATATACAGCATACTTTTTCATTTGGTGGTTGTTTATTATTTCTGACCCCTAATTGATGATAATCTGGAGTGACAATAAACTTGACATACGTACATATTTGGGTTGCAGGTATTTAGATTTTTCTAACTCTATCATCATATTTCTAGGTATTGAAATATCATCAAGATTGCTATAGGAATAAAAATTATGCTTGTAACGCCAAAGAAATCAATGTATTCGTAATATGTACATATCAAGTGACCCCTATTCTGAAAAATGCTCAGTGGTCAGCAGCGGTCAGCAGGTGGAAATATGTTACTAAGGTATAGAATGACCTGCACCTTTAAAGTTAATCTGTTAACACAGAGAAGGCTTTAAAGATAAACGTCTTCAAAAAGAACAGTGGACTTTCCCCCCAAACTCACTGGGTCTCATTCCCGAACGGATTCATGACAAGAAATTTCCTCTCAGGCGTATTTGTGACATATTAGGGCTGAATTCATATTAGGAGCACACTTATGATTGATTGATTGATTGAAAATTGTATTAACTTGACAGACTGTGTTCTCCATGTTCTTAATGGCTTTATTTGGGAGGAATATAGTGATTCCTTAATGTCAACCCTACAGGCCTCCTTGGAATTAATTACTTAATCATAATTCAAATAAATATGACAATATTTGTACGATAAGAAATTACGCGGATGTCGGAAAAATAAATAATATGGATTCATCTGATCACAGGGCAACTGGATTAACCATATCTGAACCAGAAATTTTGGACAAATGTATAATTACTTTAATTACTCAGATATTCAAACACAATTATGCAATTATTGTGAAATGATTGAAAATATTAATTATTTAATGCCTTCTGTGGAATTTGTATTTCTTATTTGTTACATATCTGTTTTATTGATTAATTATACATTTGAAATAATGCAGGTTATAGCCAACATGCAATATATCCCATGATTGGTATATGGGACAGACATTTGTTTGATATAGCTATAACTTGCATTCCCTCAAATATATCATTAATCAATTAAACAGATATTGAAATACACTATGTAGCCTACTAAACCAACACTGCAAATGACAGTGGATAAATAAATGAATAAGAACTAAAGCTAATTGCGTGGAAATAGACTGCATTAATATTCCATAAGTCTTGTGTGCGCCAGTATAGCCTACGTGTCTAATGAATGAACAGTAGGCTTATATTATTCTAATTGTTTCATTAGGATTTAGTAGATACTATATATGCTCTGCCCTATACGTACAGTAAGTACAGTACACATATTAAGGCCGCCAGAGTTGGGCAGCGGACTGGTGACTGTATTATGCAGCGCAGTATCTGCGATCTCCGAATAAAACAAGTCATTAGAATAATATAAGCCTACTGCGTTCATTCATTACGCACGTAGACTATACAGTACTGCGAGCGTGTGTGTGGGGGAGGGGGGGGGGTGCGCACACTACGGCAAGTGGTTATGAATAGTAGCCTGTATTCTGTATAATGATGACAATACATTAATCTAATCTCATTTTGATCGGTCGCAAAGCGCTTCCGCCACCATTTTCACACGGCTGCATCGTTAGTTGCATTTAATGAGCTGGACAGGTGTGTCTAAACTCTAGACTTTTCTCGATTTCATTTGCACACGGCACAGAGCCTGCCTTATAAGGAGCTCTGGAGGCTTTGTTTTGTATGCAAATGACCTAGAACACGCGTTCATGTTTCAGAATGGTGACATTCCTCATCGCCGGTACCTCAGCTGTGATCGTTTGAGCCACTTAAGACATCTTCCCCACGCGTTGGAACTTGAACTTGTCGTCGATTCTCTCTCAGTCGGTTCCAAGAGAAGTCTTCCAAGAGAAGTCTTTGGGAAATATTGGGGAATGAGACCCACTGTAATTTCCTAAATCTGCTCTAATCCTGGGGAAAAGCTCTTTGTCCTCTTTGGGAACGCTGCCCAATTTATAAATTTAACACATTTCCTGTTGTGGACGAACCTCCTCCTTGATCACCGCCGCTTTATGTTTACATTCATTCCAGACCTCTGGCCAACTGGACCATTAAATATGGAGTACATGTTTAATGTATGGCCTGATCTCCTGATGCCAGCGCTGCCTCCGCTTACTCAGGAAGCCACTGGCACAGACACACAAACATACACTCACACACACACACACACACACTCACACATTCACTCTCTCGCTCTTACTCTCTCCCTACTCTCTCTTACACACACTCTCTCTCGCTCTCTCTCTCTCCCTCCCTCTCTATCTCTACTCTTGTGGCTTCCACCTCGTCACCTCCTGTGGAGGCTAATCAAGCGCAATGCGGAGCAGGTGGACGCGTCCTGAGGCAGAGACACCTGCTGCATAAAAGACCTGATAACTCATCTCTCAGTGCTTGATTGTACTGACCGTTGTGGTTAGTGTAACAAAACATCTCTTCAAGTCTTAGCATACTGTATGTTTCTCTCATGTTTGATTATTTCCGTTTTTCCATTGTTTGTCTTTTTCCTGTGTTTCGTTCTTGGACTAAAGGCCTCTGCATGCTACAGAAACTTCAAAGCAACTGCAACACAACATCGACAAAGCAACAGTGTTTTAGACACTCTGCCTTTATGCTTCTGCAACATCGACGCGCAAAGTTAGTTTAACTAAAGTTAGTTTAGGTTCGTGTTAACGTTAGATAATGTACAAAATAAACGTATTTCCGGTGATTTTAGACATCGCTCTTTTATTTTGAAATCCCCCGACCGGAAGTGTTATAGTGTCTGTTGCTAGCAGCTTAACTTTCTGTGCTTTTATTTAGAGCTAACGTTACCGTAACGTCATTAGTGTGAGGTTTTTGTCCGTTGCTCACCTACTCGCTCTGTTCCTTTAAGCCTACTCGCTCTGTTCCTTTAGTTTTCTGTTAATCAATTGCATTCCCCTATTCACACGCTTCTTCCCGTAGACGCCGTTTGATTGGTGCTTCCCCAACCACACGCTTGTCAATCTCATCCCGCAGCTGTCACAGCTTGTCAATTAAGCATTCCTTTGATTATATATACCCCGTTTCCCCATTCAAGTTTTGTTGGATCGTTTTGATATTTCATCAGCATTCGCCCGTTCCTTCCTTGCCTGCTGTTTTTCCCTGTGCTTTGCCTCCCAGGATATTCAAGAAGTATTCCGCTTGGACAACCCGTTCCCCGTGGCGACGCGCTCGCCCTGTTTGATCCTGCTCTCTTTACGCACAGCGCCTGGGTGAGTTTGCAAGACTGTCTTTGACCCTATTCGTTTTTCGTGTGTTTTAGACACTGAAGAGATCCTGCTTTATGTCAGACTGTCACTCACCCAGTGTCAGCCTTTTGGATTGTTCATTTGGGATAATATTTGCTTGAACATCGCTCTCTGTGTGTATTCACACCGAAGATATTATCACTTGGATTATTATTGGGACTTCGCTCACTGTGTGTATTCACACCGAAGATACTGTCACTTGGATTATTATTGGGACTTCGCTCACAGTGTTTATTAGCACCGAAGATTCAATCACGTGGATTTGTGTTGGGACTTTACTCACAGTGTGTATTTACACCGAAGATTCAGTCACTTGGATTACTCTGTTTTGGGACAAGTCACTTCTCCTGTCACCTGCTCTGTTCCCAACTGTACTCTGAGCTAACCCGCTCCCTCTCTCCCTCTCGGTCGCGTTTACCACCTCGGAGAGCTGCCGAGAGGAATCTGCAGAGCGGCTCTGACGTCACCGTCTGCTTCCTCAGACGAACCATCCCGGGAGAAGCTGCAGAGCAGCAACATTCTTCTATGCTTGTATCCCAGTCTTTGTTTGTACTCTACCAAGTTTATGCTGCTATTTAGTGAAATAAAACAAGCCCTTGTTTTTGGCAACTCTGAAACAACTCTCTTTGTGTCGTAGCGTTTGGGGTCGGTGTCAAACCATAACATTACGATCCAACCAAAATGACGACCCCAGCCGACACAGAGAGAGTCAGAACAGCACTAGCTAATCAGATCGAGTTGACCAAGGATCACAGTCACCAACTAGAGAGGGCTGCGGCTGCGGTGCATGATCTCAGGGAACAGGTCCAGCCTATTCAAGGGTCCCTGGCCGCTCTGGCTGGACAACAGTCAAGTATACTCGTTCAGCTTCACACGCTGAGCGACACCGTTAATGCTTTAATTCCCTCACTTCCTTCAGGAGCATTCCCCGCAGCCCCAGCAGTTCCCACGCTTCCCGATCCCGCACCTCGGGAACCCCGTCTCTCCGTCCCACGGCTGTTCGACGGCAATCCCGAGGAGTGTGCCACATTCATCATGCAATGTGAGTTGGTTTTCCGTCATCAACCCAGTCGATTCACTTCTAGAGGAGCCCAAGTGGCCTATATGACAAACTTGCTTTCAGGCCGGGCTGCCCAGTGGGTCACTTCCTCCTGGGCAATGGATGCAGATTTTTGTTTTTCCTATCCAGACTTCGTGGCTGAGCTCCGCAGGGTGTTCCACCATCCAGCCCGTGGTCTGGACCCTGGAGCCCGGTTGGGTACCTTCCGACAGGGGAGCGGCGGGGTAACTGACTACGTCCTGGAGTTTCGACTGGCGGCGGTGGAGAGTGGATGGAACGACCCTGCACTTCGCCTAACCTTCTTGAGGGGGCTCAGTGACGCAGTCAGGGACCAGCTCGCTACCCGGGAGGAGCCTGACTCCCTCGAGGACCTGTTTAGCCTCGCCATCCGCATCTACGGACGCCTCCAGGAGAGAAGGCGTGAGAGGACCCGACTGTTACCTCCTGAGGGACCCCGGACCCCCCGTACTCATGACGTTACTGCTGGTCGCCCTGTCCTTAACACAACTGGTGGTAGCGTACCCTCCCGTTCGGTTCGCGAGGAGGAACCCATGCAGCTGGGACGCTCTCATCTGAGCCAGGCTGAACGTGAGGTGAGGTTCAGGTCCGGTCTCTGCCTCTACTGCGGAAGGGAGGGACACCGAATCGCCAACTGCCCCACCCGGCCAAAAGACCAGGCTCGCCGAGACCCCGGGAAATCCTGGTGAGCCGTTTTTCCCATTCCCAGAGCCGCGCACCACCTGGCCATCTGATGAGCGTCACCCTGGCCTGGGCGGACCAACGAGCCACGGTGGAGGCACTCATCGACTCTGGGGCAGACGAGAATTTCCTCGACTTCGAGTTTGCTACCCGAGCCAACATTCCACTTGAGGACCTTGTGAGGCCTTTGGAGATCTTTGCTTTGGACCAACACCGCCTGGCCGACATCTCTCAACGCACCTGCCCAGTCGTGCTGACCATCGCTGGGAACCACGTTGAGAGAATCCAGTTCCTTATCACCCGATCCCCTCTTGTCCCGGTGGTCCTGGGTAGGCCCTGGCTCGCGCTGCACGAGCCCCACATCGCCGCTCCTCCTGTCACGCCCTGTGTCTGCAGGCGGCGTCCTGTCCCCCGCCCCGGAGGCCCGCTGGTGAGTCGCCTCCGGACTCTTCATCCATACCTCCCGAGTACCACGACCTCTTGGAGGTTTTTAGTAAGTCCAGGGCTCAGGCCCTTCCACCCCACCGCCCTTATGACTGCGCCATCGACCTCCGCCAAGGGGCTCCCCTTCCCGGCAGCCGCCTTTACAGTCTGACCGTTCCGGAGAAGAAGGCGATGGATCAGTACATCTCTGAGTCCTTGGAAGCAGGACTCATTGGGCCTTCCTCCTCCCCGGTGGCGGCCGGTTTCTTCTTTGTTGGGAAGAAGGACGGGGACCTTCGACCCTGCATCGACTATCGCCAGCTCAACGAGATCACCATCAAGAACAAGTACCCTCTTCCTCTCATGAACTCCACCTTCGAGCCACTCACCCAGGCTACCGTCTTTACCAAGCTGGACCTCCGGAGTGCCTACCATCTTGTCCGTATCCGTGAGGGCGATGAATGGAAGACCGCCTTCAAGACCCCCAGGGGCCACTACGAGTACCTGGTGATGCCGTTCGGCCTCACCAACGCCCCGGCGGTATTCCAGGCACTCATGAACGACGTCCTTCGTGACATGCTGGAGGTGTTCGTGGTGGTGTACCTGGACGACATCCTCATCTTCTCCAAGACCCTCGAGGAGCACATCCAGCATGTCCGCTGTGTGCTGGAGCGCCTCCTCCACAATCGGCTCTTCGTCAAGGCGGAGAAGTGCCGTTTCCACTCCGACTCCGTCGACTACCTGGGCTTCATCGTTGAGAAGGGCTTGACCCGAGCGGATCCTCGCAAGATCCAAGCTGTGGAGGATTGGCCTGAACCCACCACAAGGAGTTACAGAGTTTCCTCGGGTTCGCCAACTTCTACCGAAGGTTCATCCGGAACTACAGTCAGGTGGCGGACCCACTTACCAGACTGACCTCTCCCGCTCTGCCGTTCGACTGGTCCCCAGCGGCATGTGCTGCGTTCCGCTCCCTCAAGAAGAGGTTCACTTCCGCCCCTATCTTGCTCCACCCTGACCCCAAGAGACAGTTCATTGTAGAGGTGGACGCCTCGGATACTGGACTGGGGGCTGTCTTATCCCAGCATTCGCCAACGGACCAGAAGGTACATCCTTGCGCCTTCTACTCGCGTCGGTTCCTCCCTGCCGAGAGGAACTACGACACCGGCAATCGGGAGCTGCTGGCGGTCGTGGCTGCGTTGGAGGAGTGGCGTCATTGGCTTGAGGGGGCCGAGGAGCCTTTTACCATCTGGACGGACCACAAGAACCTGACGTTCATCCGCGCTTCCAAGCGCCTCAACGGTCGGCAGGCGAGATGGGCCAGTTTCCTCAGTCGGTTCGACTTCTCGCTGACTTTCCGTCCTGGTTCCCGCAACACGAAGGCCGACTCCCTGTCCCGGTTACACTCCAAGGGGGCTCCACCCTCTGAGGACCCGACTCCCATCCTCCCGGAGGCCAGGGTGGTTGGAGCCATCACCTTGGGCATCGAGGGGGTGGTTAGACGTGCCCTACGCTTCCAGCGTGCTCCAAGCAACGTTCCGATTCATCGTCTCTTCGTCCCCGACTCTGTCCGGTCCCGGGTGCTGCTATGGGGCCATACCAGCCGGTTCGCCTGCCACCCGGGCGTCCATCGCACGTTCTCCTTCCTGGCTCGTCGTTTCTGGTGGCCCACCATGCGGAACGACGTCAAGGAGTTCGTATTGGCCTGCGCGGTCTGTGCCCGCAGCAAGGCCTCGCACCAGGCACCCTCCGGGCTTTTACAGCCACTTCCCGTTCCGAGCCGTCCTTGGTCACATGTGGCGCTAGACTTCGTCACAGGTCTTCCCTCCTCCCAGGGGAACACTTGCCTTCTGACCGTGGTGGATCGATTCAGCAAGGGGGTTCACCTCGTGGCCCTTTCCAAGCTTCCCTCGGCGGCCGAGACGGCGGACCTCCTGACTCACCACGTGTTCCGCCTTCATGGTTTTCCCCAGGACATCGTCTCTGACCGGGGGCCCCAGTTCACCTCCCAGGTATGGCGGGCTTTTTGCAAGGGATTGGGGGCGACGGTCAGTCTTTCCTCTGGTTATCATCCCCAGACTAACGGACAAACGGAGAGGATGAACCAGAGCGTGGAGTCTGCTCTTCGGTGTGTGGCAGCCGAGAGACCAGCTTCCTGGAGCCGTTTCCTTCCCTGGGTTGAGTACTCCATCAATTCCATGGTCAGTTCCGCCACCGGCCTCTCACCATTTGAAGTTTCCCTGGGCTACCAACCCCCTCTTTTCCCCGCACAGGAGACGGAAGTGGCAGTTCCCTCCGTGCAGGTCCACCTCGACCGCTGCCGACGGGTCTGGGAGATCACCAGGACCGCGCTGCTCCGGACATCTGAGCGCGCCTGTCGTGGGGCCGACCGGCGCCGGGTTCCTGCGCCGACTTACCACCCTGGGCAGAGGGTGTGGCTCTCCGCGAAGGACCTCCCGCTTCGGTCCTCGGCCAAGAAGCTTAACCCCCGTTTCGTCGGACCTTTCGAGGTCCTGAAGGTACTCAGTCCGGCGGCCCTGCGTCTGAAACTTCCTGCGTCCATGCACATTCACCCCGTTTTCCATGTCTCCCGGGTTAAGCCCGTCTCCCTCAGTCCCCTGATGCCTCCAGCCCCTGATCCTCCGCCTCCCGAGATGGTGGATGGTCACCCCCAGTGGCAGGTCCGCCGGTTGATGGGCGTTCGACGGCGGGGTCAGGGGTTCCAGTACCTGGTGGACTGGGAGGGTTACGGCCCTGAAGAGCGGAGCTGGGTCTCCCGACAGCTCATCGTGGATCCCGGCTTGATCGCTGACTTCCATCGTGCCCATCCTGACGAGCCGGGTCGGCCTGGTCGCCGGGTGGCTCCCGTGGAGGGGGGGGTACTGTGAGGTTTTTGTCCGTTGCTCACCTACTCGCTCTGTTCCTTTAAGCCTACTCGCTCTGTTCCTTTAGTTTTCTGTTAATCAATTGCATTCCCCTATTCACACGCTTCTTCCCATAGACACCGTTTGATTGGTGCTTCCCCAACCACACGCTTGTCAATCTCATCCCGCAGCTGTCACAGCTTGTCAATTAAGCATTCCTTTGATTATATATACCCCGTTTCCCCATTCAAGTTTTGTTGGATCGTTTTGATATTTCATCAGCATTCGCCCGTTCCTTCCTTGCCTGCTGTTTTTCCCTGTGCTTTGCCTCCCAGGATATTCAAGAAGTATTCCGCTTGGACAACCCGTTCCCCGTGGCGACGCGCTCGCCCTGTTTGATCCTGCTCTCTTTACGCACAGCGCCTGGGTGAGTTTGCAAGACTGTCTTTGACCCTATTCGTTTTTCGTGTGTTTTAGACACTGAAGAGATCCTGCTTTTTGTCAGACTGTCACTCACCCAGTGTCAGCCTTTTGGATTGTTCATTTGGGATAATATTTGCTTGAACATCGCTCTCTGTGTGTATTCACACCGAAGATATTATCACTTGGATTATTATTGGGACTTCGCTCACTGTGTGTATTCACACCGAAGATACTGTCACTTGGATTATTATTGGGACTTCGCTCACAGTGTTTATTAGCACCGAAGATTCAATCACGTGGATTTGTGTTGGGACTTTACTCACAGTGTGTATTTACACCGAAGATTCAGTCACTTGGATTACTCTGTTTTGGGACAAGTCACTTCTCCTGTCACCTGCTCTGTTCCCAACTGTACTCTGAGCTAACCCGCTCCCTCTCTCCCTCTCGGTCCCGTTTACCACCTCGGAGAGCTGCCGAGAGGAATCTGCAGAGCGGCTCTGACGTCACCGTCTGCTTCCTCAGACGAACCATCCCGGGAGAAGCTGCAGAGCAGCAACATTCTTCTATGCTTGTATCCCAGTCTTTGTTTGTACTCTACCAAGTTTATGCTGCTATTTAGTGAAATAAAACAAGCCCTTGTTTTTGGCAACTCTGAAACAACTCTCTTTGTGTCGTAGCGTTTGGGGTCGGTGTCAAACCATAACAATTAGTTTCCAATGGAGAGGACCTCGGCTCACATGCAGCTCAAACTACCTATTGGAATAAATTAATTGATTGATGTTTAACTTGTCCCTGTGTGTGTCCAGTCATTTCGACTAGCAAACGTTGTATTTAACGTTAAAGTTACCTCAGGATACCATTGTATTTAGTTGGTTAGCTATGTAGCTAATGTGGATAGCATTTTGTATAGCATCAATGCTAGCTGGCTGGCTACAGCTTTATTTACTAAATTATGGAGGCTTTTTAATCGTCAAGGTAAGAGAGGATTTGTCATGATCAACTGAAGGCGTATGCTATGGAACAATATGTGCTTGGGTTTTCAGACAAAGGCCAGCTATGTGACGCTAATTATTTAGCATCAACGCTGGCTGGCTACAACAATGGCGGATGGTATTCTCTGCGAGACCAATATTATTCTATGACAGCCCCGCCCCCATTCGCTAACCAACCAATCACTGCTACGCAATATCAACGCAACGGTTGTTTAGGTTAGATTTTGGAGACATGTACGCAGCATCCTCGCAACACAGTCTACAAGACCCTAAACAACAACCGCGCTGAAATCGCGCTGATGTTGTGTTGAAGTTGCTTTGAAGTTGCTGTAGCATGTAGAGGCCTTAACACTCGTTGTCTTCTCCTCTCTCCCCATCAAGGAAGCGTATCTCCACCCCGGAATTCCCCGCATCACTCCCCGTTCTTTTCTTAAGCATTACACCCGAGGCGCAGCCGAGGGTCGTTAGACCCCCCTAGGCATGGTTTATTTTTCACAAATCACGACTGCAAGTGGTGTAATGCTTTTATACAACTGCCACATTCATCCAACCTTATTGCTATACAATAAACACACATTAATCGAAGATTTATTGAAAAAACCATCCGCCAGAAAAAGTTGTTCCCACAACTACAAAAAAGACAAGTTGCCTCCATGTGGAAGCAGCTTGAAGTGCATCCAACCAACTAACACATCCAACTGTGTATTTTTTTTTTTTTTTACTTTGACCAGTCAGCTGGTTCTTTTTAGCGTTTATCGCTTTTTCGTCGCATTCATACTTGGTCAAGTTCGACCGACAGAAGCAGGCTGAAAGGGTTCAGATGGGGGGGAAAGACACTCTGGGAAAGGCACGGCTGCCGTCCGGGATTCGAACGCGCTCAGCCCCAGATCCGTGACGAGCACGGTTGTCCACGGCGCTGAAATAGCACTCGCGGTACGTGGTGAGCTACTGGAGCTCCCCATCCAACTGTGTATTATTGGAATGATTGAGAGAAGTTGCCTCCATGTGGAAGCAGCTTGAAGTGCATCCAACCAACTAACACATCCAACTGTGTGTTATTGGCAAACTAACACATCCAACTGCCTTTCAACTAAGGCATCCAACCAACTAACACATCCAACTGCCTTTCAACTAAGACATCGAACCAACTAACACATCCAACTGCCTTTCAACTAAGACATCCAACCAACTAACACATCCAACTTTTCTTTAGTTTTTAATTATGAAGTTAGTGGTTATTGGAATGATTGATTGATTGATTGAAAATTGTATTACCAGATGCAGAATGGGTACAATACAGTACGGCTCAATACACACAATTGTTAAGGGGATGCAGACCTACTTTCTATAGAACTTCATTCTTAGATGCTTCTATAGAAAGTAGGTAAAACAGATTAAAAGGTTTTCTTTGCCCTATAAGAAAAAAAAAGTTTTCTTCGCCCTATTTTTTTATTTATTTTTTTTAGCCTAAACTTAACCAGTTGGAAACCAGGCGTACAGTAATAAAATTAGCAATCAACCAATTCAATAGACCATGCTCACTTAAAACAGCGCTGCTTCTCTCTCAGTCTGACTCCCCCGCTGTTGCAGACAGGAGTGTGTGTGTGTGTGTGTGTGTGTGTGTGTGTGTGTGTGTGTGTGTGTGTGTGTGTGTGTGTGTGTGTGTGTGTGTGTGTGTGTGTGTGTGTGTGTGTGTGTGTGTGTGTGTGTGTGTGTGTGTGTGTGTGTGTGTGTGTGTGTGTATTATTGGAATGATTGATTGAACATTTTATTACCAGATGCAGAATGGGTACAATACAGTACGGCTCAATACACACAATTGTTAAGGGGATGCAGACCTACTTTCTATATAACTTCATTCTTAGATGCTTCTATAGAAAGTAGGTAAAACAAATTAAAACGTTTTCTTTGCCCTATAGGAAAAAAAAGTTTTCTTCGCCCTATTTTTTTATTTATTTTTTTAAACCTACTGTAGAGGGCCTAAACTTAACCAGTTGGAAACCAAGCGTAAAGTAATAAAATTAGCAATCAATCAATCAATCAACTCAATAGGCCATGCTCACTTAGAACAGCGCAGCACCCAACTCTCTCTCAGTCTATCCCCCGCGTAACGTTGCAGACAGGAGTGTGTGTGTGTGTGTGCGTGTGTGTGTGTGTGTGTGTGTGTGTGCGTGCGTGCGTGCGTGCGTGCGTGCGTGCGTGCGTGCGTGCGTGCGTGCGTGCGTGCGTGTGTGTGTGTGTGTGTGTGTGATCAGAATCGAGAAATTTGCATGCCGTTGTATAACAACTCATACTCGCTCCGCCCTATTCCCCGTACCTGGTTCAACTAAGTCGATCAAGAGTCCCATTATCCAGATTCAGTTAACCCGATGTTTGAAGCCGGGATTTTCCTGTTCCTCGAACGCTGATTCAGTCTCGTTAACTCGAACCAGACTTGAGACTCTGGATAATTGCGCGCGGCCGCTTCAGTTGAAAAGACAGCAGTGTCGATAGCAGAAATCCTGATCTTCTAACGGCATTGATTGATTAATTGATTTAAAACTTTATTAACAGATTGCAGTACGGCTCAATAGCCTTGCCGACAAGTTAAATGCATAGTCTATGGGCTAATTTTAAGTCCCTCATTACCCCAATCAATCAGATTATATTTCTTTAAACTTGCCTGCTGGCAGTAGGTTTATGGAATGGATAATCAAATGAGATCTTGCTAGCGAAAATAATTAGTTCAACTGTTTCAGAATAAGGATACGGCTCTCTTATCCATTGATTGATGTATGGTGGATGATTTATTTATCTGCACTGTGGTGTGACGGTTTGTCCTTTTGTCTTTCACGCAGACGACCCGTGTTCGAATCCCCCTTCTTCTAGTCATTTTCTTCTTTTTGCAATGTAGGAATAATTCAATTTGGTGCACGTTGAGAGCTATATAAAGAATGACATCCTCAATGCATGTAGATTTATAATATTTTAACTTAAAACTAGGCTACTTTTGCGTATAATCATTAATATTATATTCCAAAAAAATTATATTGGAAACGCGGGGTTTCGAACTCGGGTCGCCCGGTTGACAGGATTAAGCACTAGCCGTGGGACCACTGTGCCAGACGGGATATATTCATTGTGTATCCATCAATGGACAAGAAACCCGTGTTTCGAATATTTTTCTTTTGAATAAAGTTTTATCTCTTTATTCTCAAATGCATTAATGTGACGTCAACGGCTCATTAAATTTCTCAAATCCGTCAAACAGCGCATCTCATCAGACATTTTAATCCCAGTTACAATATCACACAAAAACCACAATCCACGCATAGACACTTCAATTTTATGCTTGAATGAAACACAATCCGGGCGCTTCGTTAAGCAAATCTACAGCGGAGAATATATGAAACTAATCAGAGCCAAACGGCCGATAGGTTTCATTCATTAAAAATATCCCGCGGGATTCACATTTGCAATGCGCCGTTATTAAAATAACCACATGCAGCGTGTATCGCGACTCCGAGCGCCGTATATGACGTGCATTATTTTATTTAGGACAAAGTAAATCTATAGGCTCAATATGATTTATTATCAGCATTTAGTTCTATTATTATACATTTCAAAAGCCCCCTCTAGGAAAACGAAGCACAAAAACATAATTCAGAATGGTATAATGGTTCTAGACTGTGAGAAATATTTCAGGGAGCGAGCTGGAATTTCTTTGCGGGGGCGTGGCCATGGTTCATCCAGCTAACTGAACTAAACCCTGCTCCCGACCAGGCTCAAACTTTTTGATCTGTTGTCATGGTGATTTAGACAATCGAGCGTCGGGGAACAGAAAGGTCCGGCTTAAGTCAGGCTATGCTGGAGATTATCCGGCTAACTCAGTTAGCCAGGTACGGGGAACGGGGCCCAGTTGGACTGGTTAGTACACGCACATGAAAACAACAGTCTATCACATTTACATTCAACACCACATGAGTTTTTGCATGCTAGACACACGCACCCATACACATACTATAATTGAAACACACACATCTCATTCACATGGACCATGGGCATACACACACTTCCCCACTTAGGCCCAGTTAGTTTAATACATTCAATGATTTAATAATAATAATAATAATAATAATAATAATAATAATAATAATAATAATAATAATAATAATAATAATAATAATAATAATAATAATAATAATAATAATAATAATAATAATAATAATAATAATAATAATAATAATAATAATAATAATAATAATAATAATAATAATAATAATAATAATAATAATAATAATAATAATAATAATAATAATAATAATAATAATAATAATAATAATAATAATAATAATGATAATGATAATAATAATAATAATAATAATAATAATAATAATAATAATAATAATAATAATAATAATAATAATAATAATAATAATAATAATAATAATAATAATATGTATTAATAATAATATTTATTAATAATAATAATAATAATAATAATAATAATAATAATAATAATAATAATAATAATAATAATAATAATAATAATAATAATAATAATAATAATAATAATAATAATAATAATAATAATAATAATAATAATAATAATAATAATAATAATAATAATAATAATAATAATAATAATAATATTTATTAATAATAATATTTATTATTAATAATAATAATAATAATAATAATAATAATAATAATAATAATAATAATAATAATAATAATAATAATAATAATAATAATAATAATAATAATAATAATAATAATAATAATAATAATAATAATAATAATAATAATAATAATAATAATAATAATAATAATTATAATAATAATAATAATAATAATAATAATAATAATAATAAATCAAATTTCTATAGCGCCTTTCAGGAAACCCAAGGTCGCTTTACAATCAAGAAGGCTAGGGAAAGGGGGGCAATAGGGGAAAAGGGGGGGTGAAAGGGGAGGATGAGGGCAGGTAAGGGATAATGAACCTAATCTAAACTAAACTAACTAATGGGGGAAAGCCTTGGTGAAGAGGTGTGTTTTGAGAGCAGTTTTGAAGGTGTCCAGGGTTGGGGCATTGCTGATTTCAGGATTACTTGTCTTTATTTATTAAATATCATTATTGTATTCCGTCTGTCTTCTGGGTCTGTCTGTCTTGGGGTTCAGCCACACATGACTCTCTTTTGTATTAGCGAAACATCTACCTCACAGTGACACAGGGGACAAATGCCACGGGGACAGGGTTCCACTCCAAAGGGAGTAATGGAGACGGTGTGTTGAGCTCCAAGGTTCAGCTCTGGGATGGACAAGGTCAGCACTCCATCCTTTAGGATGAGACCCCGGAAGGTTGAGCAGGACAGAGGGGTTTGAGGAGATTTGATTAGATTTGTATAGAATATTCAAATTCTTTGAACTGCTGTGGTCAGGCAAGCGCTACCGGAGTCTCATGGCCAGTACAGAGAGACTCAGAAGGAGCTTCTATCAGGCCATCAGGATGCTCAATGACAATAACACTATGTAACAACCCATCATCTACACTCAATGCACACACACATCCACAAGTACACACTCACTTTAAACAAACACTCACCTTACCACTCACTTTACTCACTTTAGACACGTTTAACACACTTTCTTTTTTATTAAAGGGGCTATGTATTATAAATGTCATTTTTCAGTCTCTAGCATTGTATTATAGTAATAGGAGTTCGTATCAATGTGTTTTAGGGTCTAAATACCATATTGGCGGATTGCTCAGATTCAGCCCAGCCCCTTTCCTCGTCATATTTTTTTTGAGCGGCCAATACGCGTCATATGGCCGCTGGGTAGCACACAGTGATGCGATTGGCTCTGTGGTTGGAGCTAATGCCCGCCCCCATTCTACCTAGACTGACTGTACACAGCGAAACCATTTCCTCATACTCGAGAGGGAGAGAAAGGAAGAGAGAGGGAGAGAGATAGAGAGCACTTGGGGGGGGGGGGGACCTGCAGCGCGCCACACACGCAAACGGGAGATTGAAAGAAAGAAAAAAAAAACCACAAGCTGCCGGCGGAGGGAGAGAAAGGAAGAGAGAGGGAGAGAGATAGAGAGCACTTGGGGGGGGGGGGGGGAGGACCTGCAGCGCGCCACACACGCAAACGGGAGATTGAAAGAAAGAAAAAAAAAACCACAAGCTGCCGGCGGACTGTCTTTTTTTTCTCTCTCTCTCTCTCCCACCCCCTCCCTCTCTCTCTCTCTCTCTCTCTCTCTCTCCTTCCCCCCCCTCCCTCCCTCCCTCTACCAGTGCAGACTGTGTGGCACTGTCACTCAAAGTGCTTATGGGCGGAGCCAGGCCATAACAGCCTGATTTCTTGAGGCTGAAAAATGATGGTTTTGAGTACTTGATTAGAAATATAAAACAATGCATTTCTTTGAAAAAAACCTTACAAATGTCTTCAATAGACTAACAGGAATTGTGTAGTTGCCCAAATTGCCCAAATAGTGCTAGGAATAGCAATACATAGCCCCTTTAAAGAGATTTTGCACTAAATAATAATAATAATTAATTTAATTTAATTTATATAGCGCTTCTCAATGACCCGAGGTCGCTGACAATAGTCGGGAGCAAAGTAAAAACAAAGAAACAAAAACAAAGAAACAAAAACAAATAAGCAACAAAGAAACAAAAACAAAAGGAAGATGAGACCATGGGGGGAACAGGGAAGACAGCATGATAGCACACACGACAGGAGACAGACATCAATCAGGTTGGAGGGGGGGGGGGGGTGGTGGGGGGGGGTTACGGGTGGGGGGGGTTGAAGGCAAGGGAGAACAGGTGGGTTTTGAGACGAGCTTTGAAGGTGGAGAGTGTAGGGGAGTCTCTGATGGACTGAGGGAGGGAGTTCCAGAGTCGGAACACTACATTCATACCTAATTTGCACCCTACCCTAAGTTTTGTACCTCATCTAATTTCTGGATTGTACCTCACTGTTACTCATTTTACTCTGTATTGTATTGTATATATGTATATTGACTGAACATTCCTTTACTTACGTCTTAATATTTCTTTTACTTACTTTTTTGTTTTGTTTTACTGTATGTAGCACACTCTCATGGGCTCATACAGAAACAAGCATTTCATCATAAAGTATTCTGTATTTTGTTGTGACAAATAATAAACAAACTTGAAACAAACTTGAAACAAACTTGAACTTGAAACTTGAATAACAAGGGGTGCTCTGGACCTGCTGCTTCAAAATACTGAAATCGATTTTCATCGCACTCAGGAGTTCAGTCGAGAGTATTTTGGGTTCCGGTTGACGGCACAAACCTCCAAAATGTCTTGAAATTAACCTAAACTAGACATGAAATATACATCAAATCATGTTGTGCCGATGGATCTGAGATCAGGAGTGGTTACTCAGAAGCATCCAGGTAAAAATACGACAAAGAGCAAGACAAAGAAACCAAACAGGACAAACAAATCAGAAAAAAATGGAAAAGCTCGAACAAAGCCTCAAAATGATGTTGACAGACTTCAAAGAAGATATTTCCAAACAAATTGGAGATCTCCAATCGGAGTGGCTGCAAATAATATTAAAGAAGTCGAGCAAATAATCCATCAGCTGGAAGAGAGAGAGGCATTATGAGATGAGAGGCATTCATTACATTAATGAAGAATGTAAGATTTCATTTTAAATTTGTTTCATTAGTTTATCATTTTTATTGTGTTTTTATATGGTTGATTGTTCGAGATCAAATTAACTCAACTCAACTCAACAACTCAAGAGGCGACTACAAACGCGGCCTGTAGAGCCGCTACAAGAACAAGAAAAGTCAAATGAAAAAGTGGAATACCTTGAAAATGAATCTCGGCAGAACAATATACGGATTTATCAAGTGAAAGAAGCGCAGAGGGGGACAATGCAATGGATTTCATTAGTCATTAGTGCACTACTTGTGGAAAAGTTGGAGATCCCCTCGGAATGAATGAATGAATGAAAACTTTATTTAACAGATTGCAGAATGGGTACAATACAGTACGGCTCAATACACACAATTGTTAAGGGGATGCAGACCAGAGAAAGACGTTTGTCTTGTTTACATCAGGGTCCCCCATTTTCAATTCATAGTGACATTTATGACATACACAACATACATGACATCATGACATTTATGGCATAGGGACTGTGGAATAATATAATGATTCCCCAACTCGCTCATGTAAAGACATTCCCCTCCCCTTTCTCCCCTATCCTGTGTCCCCCCCCCCCCCCACCCATTTGACCTATCAAATGGGACCACATCCCCCCCCTTTTAACTATATAAGGCTCCTCCCAACAACATTCCAGGTCTCTACCTGGGTGATTTCAGCTGACCACCTGGGGCAAGAGCCTCAGCCACTCTCTCTAACTACTATTTGTACATTTCTATCTGTTTGGTTAATAAACCTTGTTATTATCTGAACCTCGGTTGACTGAGAACCTTCTTCCTCAGGATATCCACAAATATCTCACAATTGGCGGACCTACGAACTTGTGACGGACTCTTTGCGTCCTGGCCCTGCTGTGTTGTTTCATCTATACAGAGAAAAGTGAGTATATAGATGGTCGACCAAAATGTATGGCAAGGAATTAAAACGTTCCCGCTTTTCTCTGTGCCAGGTGAATGTTACGGTATGTTGTCAAATATTGAGATCATGGCTGAGTGAGAGTAATGTGCATTAATATATCTGATCTGTATTGAGAATTGCTACGGGGGAACGCGTGTACCCCGGTCTTCCTCAGGTGTGAAGGAAAGATTTGCTGGGTTAATGGTACCTGTTCCCAGACTGAGTGTTATAGACACTAGCTGAAATACATACTGGGTCAAAGTTGTACTATACCCTGACTGAGTTTTAACCAGAAACTAGCTAAAAGTATGTGCACATAGGGAATGTAGATTTCCTAGTTAGGACCAAGAGGGTACTAACTGAAGTAATATGTTGTGACCAGGGACTGGCTGACTTAGGAGATATATACTGTTGGTAAGAGGACCGACTTATTATTATACGTATGGCGTGTTAGAACGTGTTGTGTTACTGTAGCGAGATGCAAAAGAGTTTTTCCAAAGTTGCATTGTCCCAGACCACCGGAGAAACGAGCCGAGCATTGCATTGACGACACGTAGCGTGTTACAGCCTCAAGGACCACTATTCGATTGAAGATACACATAAACACAAAAGGGGGTAAGTTATAAGGGTATTCAATAACTGAACACAACTATGAGGACGACGTCATCACAACAGCTGTCCGGTGAGTATGAAACAAACCTTGATGATGCATGACACAAATAATATCAGTTACTGTGAATTACAACTATCTTATATCGCTTGAGTGTTTATTTTTCATTACTGTACACATTATAAGTCGCATAAAAGCTCATCTCAATGTCTGTTTCAGATTTATAATGCATCTGTGGACGCGCCGGTAGGCTCGCCCTCATAAATAGGTGTCTACATCTTAGAATGTGAGCGAGGCTAGTGATAAGGCAAATGTGCTAAGTTTATTCAACTAATCATTTCTGTTTTGAAACAATGTATGTTTTAACTCCCACTTCTCTATTGTTTTGATACGGTTACCATAGAGAAGCGTGCATCAAATATAACGTATTCTGCATAAGTGAAATGCTGGCCAAAACGGAGAGCTAAACAAACACTGCATGTAGCATGACGGTATTAGTAGTCCACATAAACAACGTTAGATTAGACTTTATAACCTTAGATTACTTTGACACAAACTATAAGTAAAACGGTTAAGTGTAAACAAATTTTAGTTTAGGTTAACTTCTCTGTCCATCACAACCGAAGTTGTAAAACCGAAGTGCATAGATTCATGATCACCCAATCCAAAATAACTTTAGCTCGAATGAATGCCCATTCCCTTTTCACTTTTCTACAAACACCTCATGAGAAAAAAAAAGAAAAAAAAATGCCTTTGAAAACAATATGTAAAAATATATAAGATGGTATATATATACATATTGTTCACACTATGGTGAGGCATGAGACATGGTGTTTAGTTTACACATCCATGATTATAGTTTAACAGAGTATTTTCTATTTCCAAAATAATAGATTTGTGTCAAACTGGTGAACTTTTAGAGATAATAAATAAATGCAGATAATGTTTTAGATGAGAGGCCAAATCATGCCTCCTCTTTTCCAGAGTAACATTGATGAGATATGTATATTGTGTGAGATGATCAAATTGATGAAAACTAGATGATGTGTTTTTAACTCACAATCAAGAAGAACACACTCAAAATGGTCTTTATTTCTTCTCTATGCTAAATATCGTGACACAGAGAGACATGTGAGGAAACCCAAAACATCTTCCCACTGATGATAAGGCAAATAAGAGACTCAAGGAGGATAGGTAAGTATGAAAATTCGCTCACCATCCTGTGGTAAGGTCAACTTCAATTTAACATCACAGACTATAAAGATAAAGAGCTATTTTGACTGATTCAAATGGTCAGTAAATTACAATTTAATTTAAAGCCTAATGCTGTAAGATCTAGCTAGATACAAGATCTGATCAAATATAGTGATCTAACCTTCTTGGCATAAGGACTCACTGCTAATGCAATTGGCTTGCAATCCCTATTTCAATTAAGTGATTTTATTTACAATGAATTGAAGTAACCCTAAATGATTTTCCTCTTTAGCCGAAAGGCGTTGAATCATTTATGTGAAGACGTTTCTAAGGCACATTTTATCATCCTCAGATCATAAAGGAGTGACACGTGATTGACCTGAACCACGAACGACGGCGGAACCAGACAAGGAGGAACACAACCCAGAGACCAGGGCAACCCACGGCAACAGAGGACCACGAAGGACACCGCCAAGGAGCCGTGGGAGAGCCGCCATCCAACCCAGCCCACACGACACAGACGTCCCCAAAGGAAGGAGAGCAGAGACAGAAAGGACGACATGCAGCCTCACCCCGGCGGCCCACGGCAGACCAAACCCATCACCTGCAGAAGGGAACTAGAGCCCCGACCATCAAGGTGGATGCTGATGATAAGATTGTCATCCGTGTAAGAGAGAACATCCTGCTGACTGGCCGCTACACCGGCAATCCCTCGCCCTCCACCAAGTTGTACCACGATGACGGGGAGCGGGGGACCGACCAATACAGCACGTTCAAGAATATCATACCGCCATGTCTCCAGGCCTGATGAAGGCCAAGCGTGAGCACAGCGGCAGATGGAGAGCAACACAGGCTCCGGGAGGGAAATCTGCAGCGTCCCCGTGGACGGCCACCCCACAATCATCGCCAAGAAGACGGACATCATCAGAGACCCATAGACCAAGAGAAACGCCTAACATACATTGTCCACCTTGTTATGTATTTCTTATTCATTTTATAGAACCAGTTGGTTTGTTCCAAGACACCAAGTTTTGTTTCGACCAATGACAATATGCACCACAACAATATACTAGAACAATGCATAACGGTTATCATAATCACCTTTTATATCAGTTTTATATAAACCACTAGGTTAACGGTTAAATATTTTTTATACATTAGCCACCAGGTTAATGCCTATTTATAAATCGTGTCCCTGATAATTATGCACGCGATTTTGTGTTTTACCCTATTACTTCAATTAGTTTATTAATATGTATGTGTGCGACCATGATCTTATGTGTTTAATTGGTTGAGTATTAATGATCTTAACTCCCATTGATATTATCATGAAGACACATAGATAACACCTAAATGTCTGATTCACGACGTGAGCGACTGGAGGTAGGCCAAGATATATACACAGCTATAGCTTCTAATGATTATGTTATTTGTTGTTTGATATCAGAGTTGAGGACCACTCATTGATATAGGTATTTTAGTGGCTAAATCAGACCATTATTAATAAAAGAAAATGGTGATATCTATTCCCACATCTGATATCAAAATAACACACAGACCTCAATCCAGTCAATCATGTCATGAATCATGTATGTAAATAATTCTATTTTAAACTGTTATGCCAACCACCAGATCAAGGTTTTAAAATGATTTCATTCAATAATCCGGTAAACCATTTTCATTATTTTAATTGTTTTCTATTTCATTCAGTATCTGATAACCGATGGGTTACATCGATCCCATTCTTTTACCATGTATATTCACTTTTCAATATTTTACCTGTTCCAAATGATCCTGGTATATTATATATATTAATCTCACCCACATTATGAAGAGAAAAGTGAGTAACTGTGGAATAATATAATGATTCCCCAACTCGCTCATGTAAAGACATTCCCCTCCCCTTTCTCCCCTATCCTGTCCCCCCCCCCACCCATTTTACCTATCAAATGGGACCACACCCCCCCCCCCCTTTTAACTATATAAGGCTCCTCCCAACAACATTCCAGGTCTCTACCTGGGTGATTTCAGCTCACCACCTGGGGCGAGAGCCTCAGCCACTCTCTCTAACTACTATTTGTACATTTCTATCTGTTTGGTTAATAAACCTTGTTATTATCTGAACCTCGGTTGACTGAGAACCTTCTTCTTCAGGATATCCACAAATATCCACATGACATACAGGTATATAGTACTGTGACATATACGATATGCAAATATACAGTACTGTTACCCATAGATCCTAACAGAGAATATATACATATGATGGGGAGGAGACTGTACATTAGGAGGGGGTGGGTGGGTGGGAGAGAAATATACATACGGTGGGGAGAGAATATATACATACGGTGGGGAGGAGACTGTACATTAGGAGGGGGTCGGTGGGTGGGAGAGAAATATACATACGGTGGGGAGAGAATATATACATATGGTGGGGAGGAGACTGTCTATTAGGAGGGGGTGGGGGTGGGGGGGTTTGGACATTTACGGTGGCCAGTTTCGAATTGCAGCCTCCCGTAGGTGCTCTTGTCGTCTCTCAGCGAGAGAAAGGCGATATCTCCCTATTCTGCATGTGTGCTTGAGACCCCTGGCCTCGGATGCAGGTGTAGGCGTGCGAATAAAGAAAGATGTCGGACAACTGCTTCTTAGTGCATTACCGCCAGGAGATTTATTGATTTTCTCCTAGAAACTCACACTATTCTGTCGATGTAAACTGAAAACCACTATAACAAGGTATTTCGTTAGAATCGTCTAATAAGCAAAAGTTACTGGTTTTCACAAGTAGTCGAATTAAGCTGAATATAAAAGTCTCAAAGTTCAATCAAGTAAGCTAGACACGTGGTATTTCAATCTTCATCGATGACGGAATGGTCTGTGTGTGTGTCTCCCCTCCTCCGGCATCGGCCTTTAAACCTAACTGGACACGCCTATCGCAAACGTCATCTCCATGACGCCTGCAACTGGTTCATCCAATCACCGTTTTGTAGCCAGATTGCGACAGAGGATGAAATCGAGACCACTCCTCTTATCCCGTATCGGGCAGAATTCAGTTTTATCATAATATATATATATTAGGGATGTCCGATATTATCGGCCGACCGATATTATCGGCCGATATCGGCAGTAAAATGTGATATCGGAAAATATCGGTATCGGTAAAAAACCGATATTTACCCAGGCAAGCAAGTAAGAACCAATTCTTATTTTATTTATTGTCAAAAGTATGCATGTTGGTTTAATTCAACAACTTGTATGTTAATTTTAACTTTTTTAATTATCATATTTTGCACAGATAATGCTTACATTTAGAAAGCCTTTTGAATGCATCCAGTGAAATTATTAGTTACCTGAAATTATTCCGTTTTTTTGGGGGGAAACCCTGCATATATCGGTATCGGTTGATATCGGTATCGTATCGGTATCGGAAATTAAGAGTTGGACAATATCGGAATATCGGTATCGGTAAAAAAGCCAATATCGAGCATCCCTAATATATATATATATATATATATATATATATATATATATATATATATATATATATATATATATATATATATATCAAAGTAGCATATCCAATTGAAGCTATATCTTTTAAGAAGCATTCCCGTAGTACTTTTCCTGTAATATATGCTGTTGATTTTGACTAAAAGAACATTCAGAAGTCATTTTGAAATCATAGGGTTATTGTCATTTCACTTTAAACATAATTTCACAGTGTTTGGCAGCATTCAGCATCAATTGGACAGTTTATAATTTGTAAATTGCCTATCACTTAACATCTGATTATTACCAATTAAATGCATTCTTATCTTGTTACTGTTATCCTTGGTAGTTTGAACTAGTTTTTAGTATCCAGTCACTCAAATGAATGAACAGAACATACTTTTCACATTTCTGAGTTAGTTTGTTACCAATACCAGCTAGATATTCCACTTAATCTAATTCCTTCTATACGCTTCTGCTGGGCAGGGCTTAATTTGAAACCTTGATGCAATGAGTACATCTGGTAACCCACTGGGTGCAAGAGGGGTCATAAATTCCTCGCCTGAACATCTCTTTTTCAGGCACTCGGGCTTAGCTTACAGTGTTGTTTTCTGACCCATCCTCCGTTGCAACCCGGTCAGTTTAAGACAGCTGCTGATCTTATCTTGCTAAGGTTCTATTTTAAACCATTCTGGTGGAATGTGCTATAGAGTTTATGACTTTTACAGCCCCTCCACACTTCGACCCTTATCAGCCAGCAACCAGCTGTGATTAGCCCTTTATTAAAACTGTTGAAGGGAAAAATCATATACCCAGCCAGACTGAAGGTTTTTGGAGATGGTGGATCTACGACCTACGACTCTGACAATTATTTTTTTAAATAAAATAAAAATCTAACCCTAACTAACCTTACTGTCGTGCACTTGTCCTAATAAACTAACCTACACTGTGGCATGCAACACTTTGATGAACATTGTTACTCAGCTGATAGAGTTGTACCCATCCTGATGACTTGTCCTACAGAACTTGTAAGTCGCTTTGGATAAAAGCATCAGCTAAATGTAAATGTAAATGTATTGACAGAGTCACCTGGGGAGCAAAATAACGGTCATGACGATGAGGTCTTCTTTAGCCTTAAAAGAAAACTCCAACATTTTGGGAAATTAGCTTATTTAACATCTTCCCTGGAGTTAGACAAGAAGATACATACTTTTTTGTCTCTCTGCATGCATTAGGCTTAGGGAACGCCCGCACCGTTAGCGTAGCTTAGCTTCATCACTGGAAGTGGGTCAGACCTTTACCCTGAAGTTCCCTACAGTCCCCTACAGTCACGAAATACACTCCAAATACAACTCCAAAACGTTCCTGTAAACATGTTGTGACCTGTGTATTTACCACGTGGAGAAATAAAAAATAATTGAATTTGACATTTACGTTTTCTAAGCAAATATACTCTGAATTTTTTTTTGCCGAACCACTCCTTTCTGGGCTCAGTGATTTCACGTCACCAGTGCTACTTTCTAACGTGAGGCCAGTGTTTACATTTTCATTTCATTCAAAGGATCCAAACCGATTGAAGTTATTATGGATACCATGACTGTGGTGACTATAGGGGACTGTAGGGAACTTCAGGGTAAAGGTCTGACCCACTTCCAGTGATGAAGCTAAGCTACGCTAACGGTGCGGGCGTTCCCTAAGCCTAATGCAATAAATAAATAAGCTAATTTCCCAAAATGTTGGAGTTTTCCTTTAACTGGCGTGGTTTATTTCATATGTACATTTCCACCACGAGACCTACTCTCTGTGAGAGCTAGAGAGAGAGAGACAGTAACAGATAGAAGGGGAGGGAACATTCCCTTATGTGATACATGACGTCAGCTACAATAGCTGCATGTCCTTACGCCTATAGCGCCCTCTTGTGGAACAGTTAAAGTGCAGTTACATTCAAGCATATTATTACTTACACTTAACACTCCCACTTATACTGTACAACTTTTCCAAGAAAAAAATACAGTTCAAAACATCAAAAGTACATGGCAGTCAATATTACATAACAGGCAATATTTTACACACCAAACATGACCCGTGCAAATTCTTTCAATTTCAGTTTGGAGACAGGCTTGGTCATAGCATCTGCAACCATGTCGTCTGTATGACAGTAAACGAGTGTCATCTTTTCTTCTCTGATGACAGATCTAATGAAATTATATTTTATATCCACATGTTTACACCTCTGTCGGCACACAGGGTTTCTGGCAAGTGCAATGGTTCCCTGGTTGTCTTCATAAACAACAGTTTTCTTATATACATAGGTATCCATTCCTTCGAGCAGTTGTTCTAGATAAATACATTCCTGTATTGTCAAAGCTAGAGCCATATATTCAGCTTCACAAGTTGATAGTGCCACTGTGGGCTGTTTCTTTGTTTTCCATGAAAGCAGTGAGCTGTCTGTACCCATGCTCACACAATACCCTGTGGTACTTCTCCTGTCTGTGGCGTCTGCCGCCCAATCTGCATCACTATAGGCTTGAAGCCCTAAGCCCTCGCTGCTCTTTCTGAAACAAAGCTGTCTACTCCTTAATGCAGATAAAACTGAGATGTTAATTGTTGGCCCCCCAAACCACAGAGGCCTGTTTCAGGACATCTCCCTCAACTTTGATACCTGTCATGTATCCCAGAGCTCCACCATAAAAAACCTCTGAGTCATTTTTGATTCCTCCCTCTCATTTAATGCACATATAAAAAATGTCACCAAAATTGCATTCTTCCATCTTCGTAATATCGCAAAAATTCGCCCCATTTTAACTCTGGCTGATGCTGAAACCCTGATTCATGCTTCTGTCTCATCACGTCTGGACTACTGTAATGCACTTTTTTCAGGCCTACCTAATTCAAGCATCAAAAATCTTCAACTCGTGCAAAATGCGGCTGCACGGATACTAACTAGAACTAGAAAATTTGATCACATCACACCAGTTTTGTCCGCCCTACACTGGCTTCCTATCCAAGCCCGATATGACTTTAAAGTGCTACTCCTCACCTACAAAATTTTAAAATGGCTTGCACCGCTCTATCTATCCGATCTCATCTCCCGATACTCGCCCGCTCGTGCTCTGCGCTCACAAAATGCAGGGCTTCTATCGATCCCTAGGGTTAAAAAGAAATCCGCCGGCCACAGAGTCTTTGTCTACCGCGCTCCCTACCTGTGGAACAAATTACCTGCCGTCATCAGGGGTGCCTGCTCTGTCGAAGCTTTTAAATCCCTGCTTAAGACTCATCTTTTCTCTCTCTCCTTCAACATACCCTGATCTCACCTGGTCGGGGACTGACCTTTAGATTAATCTGTCTAGTTTAGTTAGGGTACAGGGTACTACATGGTACTACATGGCTCTACATGGTACTACATGGCACTACATGGCACTACAGGGTACTACATGGTACTACAGGGCACTACAGGGTACTATATGGCACTACAGGGTACTACAGGGTACTACAGGGTACTACATGGCAATACAGGGTACTACAGGGTACTACATGGCACTACAGGGTACTACATGGTACTACATGGCACTACAGGGTACTACATGTCTGCTCTTTTGCAGCACCACAAACATGGGAACTCTCTAACTCTTTCCCTCCCCCCCCCCCTTCCCCCCCCCCCCCCCCCCCCCTTCCCTCCCCCATCTCTCTGAGTGCCCGTCTCCTGGCGCTGACTAAGGTGATGGATGCCTCGGGGTCTTGGCCAAGATTGTAGTGACTGCTCTACATGCACCTCCGAGGCCTTGGATCAGTTATTTACCGTCGTCTGTCCGTGGTCCTGTCAACTGATTAACAGTATTAACAGACTGTTAACAGATTAACAGTCAACGCGGTTTCATTGCTGGGTTAAGTACTTCTATTCTATTCACATAATATGCTTACTTCATATATCTACTCCATTCACATATATGCTTACCACTTGTATCTATTGCTATGTCCGCCCACTACAATCACATGAGCTGTCTAACGCCTGTCCCGTCTCCCTGTCCCCCTATGACTTGCTGTCCTGGAGTGCTGACCGGAGTGTCGGACGTCCCGTGATGAAGGCCGGGAGGTTGCGACCCCCTCTGCGTGCCCCCCTGTCTCCGGAGGTCTCGTAGTGGTGACCGGAGTGCCGGACGTCCCGCGATGATGTCGGGGAGTTCGCGACCCTCTCTGCGTCGCCACCTATCTCCCTGTCTCCGGCTGTCCCTGAGCAATGACCGGAGTGTTGAATGTCCCGTGACTAAGACGGGGAGGACGTGACCCTCTTTGCGCCGCCCCTGTGCCTCAAATAGATCCGCTATCAGCTCTATCTTTAATCTTTCAAAATGTTCAGTTGCTATCGCTATTAGCTCTATCTTTAATTTTTCAAAATGTTCAGTTGCTATTGCATGCACTCATCTGTGTTTCACTACACACATGAGTGCATGCTTACCAACTGTCCGTCTGCAACACTACTATCACCAACATCTAAGAAGGGAGATCCCCCCTTGAATGGCCCTTCTAAGGTTTCTCTCCTCCACACTGCCTGTGGAGCTTTTTTCCCTATTGTTAGGTTTTAGTGAGTTTTTCCTTACCTTCGCGTGGGGTATGTCTGGGAGTGCTTGCATTCTTTCATTCTTTCATTTATTTGCATTCATCTAAACATTTTTGGACCTTATGGTGTTCTTGTTCTGTTCTTGACTTATTGTTATGTTTTCTTCTTGACTTGTTTAAAGAAGACCTGTACGGCCCATGGGGACATTAACGTGTGTTGATTTGATTTGATTTATCTGCTGTGCCTTTGTAATCCAGTGCTCTGTGGGATCAGCAAAATGCTGTGATAACTTACTCACTACAAAACATAGGTCAGGGCGAGTACATGTTGTCAAATAAATGAGGCTGCCTACAGCTTCTCTGTACATTTTTACATCTGTAAATTTTTTAGCATCCTCATTGTAATCTAGCTTTTGAACACATGGTGTTTCCCTAGTTCTACATTATTGCATGTCAAAACGATTCAGGATATTTTCCACATATCTCTTCTGGGATATTTTTACACAACTGGCAGACTAGAAAATGTTTTAACCTACCTAGGTCTTTCATTTTGAATCTGGTGGAGAGCATACCTTTTACCTGCTCTAGGTTTCTAGTGTTGTCTGCTGCGATGATTAAATCATCCACCCAAATCACAATTATCACTTTTCCTGACTCTTTTGACTCCTTTGTGTAAACACAGGGGTCTACTGGGTTCTGTATGAAGGGATCTTCGATTAGGCATGTATGAAGCATCTCGTTCCAATTTCGCCCAGACTGTTTCAGGCGGTAAATGGATTTTTCTAGCGTACACACTAGCTTCTCTCCTTTCTTCTCGTAACCTTCAGGTTGTTCCATATATTTCTCTATCAATGGGCGCGTGCAGGTAGGCTGTCTTCACATCCATCTGGTGTAAAATCAAGTCGTCTTCAGCTGCCTTCTGCATCACTACCCGTACACTGTCAGATTGACTGTAGGGGAGAAACCGTAGTCTATTCCTTCCCTCTGACAGTAACCTTTAGCTACAAACCAGGCCTTGTACTTGTCGTGCCCTTCAATACCCTCCTTGATCGAGTACACCCATTTGCCTCCCACTGTCTGTCTACCCTCTGGTAACTTTGTTAGAGTAAAAGTATGATTGTCCTCTAGGGACCTCATCTCCTCATCCATTGCTCTCTCCCATTTTCCTGACTCAGGGGATATCATGGCCTCTTTAAAGGTCTGAGGTACACCACTCACTACTCTGTACTAGCAGTAATCTATGCTGGTAAGTGTACTGTCATCCTCGTCACTTTCTCTCTGTGTTATGGTTTGTAACCGACCCCAATCGCACAACACAAGACAGGTATGAGAGTAAGCCAAGAACTGGGCATTTATTGAAAACAACAGAAAAGCGGCACTGTCCCTTTAAGGGAGAACACAAAATACTGGAAAACAAGAACTTGGGAAAAATAGGCACTGTGCCTTTAAGGGGGAACACAAAACACTGGAAAACAAGAACTAGGGAAAAAGGGCAATGTGCCTTTAAGAGGCGGGCTGGCTAAGGGGAAGGCTAAGGGAAAGGCTAAAGGACAGGGCCAGGGCAAGGGACAGGGCAGGAACAGGGGCACTGGAGAGGGGAACAGGAACAGAGGCCCGCGGGGGCGGGCTGGAGACAGGGACAGAGAAAACAGGGTTAAGGCCTTGGACAGGGCGAGGGACAGGGGCACTGGAGAGGGGAACAGGGAAGGGGCTAGCAGAGGGAAAGGGTAGCTGCCAGGGCACTGATAGCTACAGGGCCTATGCTAGCTGTACTGCTACATTAACATAGAGGCTGCGCTAGCTGCCGGAGCTAGGCTAGCAGACAGGGCTGGAACAGGGGCACTGGAGAGGGGAACAGGGAAGGGGCTAGCAGAGGGAAAGGGTAGCTGCCAGGGCACTGATAGCTACAGGGCCTATGCTAGCTGTACTGCTACATTAACATAGAGGCTGCGCTAGCTGCCGGAGCTAGGCTGGCAGACAGGGCTGGGCCAGCATGAGAGAACAAGCTAGCTGGAAGGACAGTCCTAGCTGTGGGGAAACTGACCTTGCTAGCTGAAGGGGCAGTCCTAGCAGTGGGGAAAACTGACCTTGCTAGCTGAAGGGGCAGTCCTAGCAGTGGGAGAAAACTGACCTTGCTAGCTGAAGGGGCAGTCCTAGCAGTGGGAGAAAACTGACCTTGCTAGCTGAAGGGGCAGTCCTAGCAGTGGGGAAACTGACCTTGCTAGCTGAAGGGGCAGTCCTAGCAGTGGGGAAACCTGACCTTGCTAGCTGAAGGGGCAGTCCTAGCAGTGGGAGAAAACTGACCTTGCTAGCTGAAGGGGCAGTCCTAGCAGTGGGAGAAAACTGACCTTGCTAGCTGAAGGGGCAGTCCTAACAGTGGGGAAACTGACCTTGCTAGCTGAAGGGGCAGTCCTAGCAGTGGGAGAAAACTGACCTTGCTAGCTGAAGGGGCAGTCCTAGCAGTGGGGAAAACTGACCTTGCTAGCTGAAGGGGCAGTCCTAGCAGTGGGGAAACTGACCTTGCTAGCTGAAGGGGCAGTCCTAGCAGTGGGAGAAAACTGACCTTGCTAGCTGAAGGGGCAGTCCTAGCAGTGGGGAAAACTACACAAAAAGTGGAGGCCATGCAGAGGGACCGGGTTAGCTGCCTGGGCAAGGCTAGCTACAGGGCCTATGCTAGCTGCAAGGGCTGCATTAACATAGAGGCTGTGCTAGCAGCCGGGGCTAAGCTAGCAGACTGGGGCCATGCTGGTAGTAGAGGCCTAGCAAGCTGCAGGGGAGCTAACGAGGCTAACAAGGAAGCTACAGGGGAGTCAACAGGCTAACAGGGGAGCTAACAGGGAAGCTAACAGGGGAGTCAACAGGGGAACTAACAAGGCTAACAGGGGAGCTAACAGGGGAGCTAACAGGGGAGACTAACAGGCTAACAGGGGAGCTAACAGGGAAGCTAAACAAAGAAGCCAACAGGGGAGACTAGGGCCAGAGCTGCTTACAGGGATGGAGTAGGAGGGCGCAGGCTAGACGTCTGGAGTGGGGCGCGTCGGCTTGGAGAACGCGCCGGTTCGGAGAGCGCGCCGGCTCGGAGAGAGCATCTGGCGCGGGGTCTGGAGTGGTGCGCGTCTGCTTGGAGAACGCGCCGGTTCGGAGAGCGCATCTGGCGCGGGGTCTGGAGTGGTGCGCGTCTGCTTGGAGAACGCGCCGGTTCGGAGAGCGCATCTGGCGCGGGGTCTGGAGTGGTGCGCGTCTGCTTGGAGAACGCGCCGGTTCGGAGAGCGCATCTGGCGCGGGGTCTGGAGTGGTGCGCGTCTGCTTGGAGAACGCGCCGGTTCGGAGAGCGCATCTGGCGCGGGGTCTGGAGTGGAACACTGGAATACCTCCCGTAGAGAATTAGAGAGCGCAGTACTGTGTCCCACTCCAGGCAAACGGCGACAGGTGGCGAAGGCTTGCACCTCGTCTCACGCTGGAGATGAAACAGCATACAGACAGATAGGGAATCTCCCGTAGGAGCTTACAGATAGAGAATCTCCCGTAGGAGTTTGCAGAACGACCCGACGAGGACTGGGGGGGAGATCGAGCTATTTAAAGCCCACTGGGGCGCTAATTAGAACACACATCAGGTGCGAGATAGTAATTGATACTTGACTAGAAGTGTGTGTTCGGCACGGACCAATCAAACACATAATGACAGGTAGTCCAAGGGTGTGGGCTGCTGAGAGAGCAGACGAGAGTAAACGAACGCGAGGGTGGGGGCTGGAGAGGTGAGGAGACAGGGATTCAAAGGTCCAGGGAAGAGGCGAACCTCACAGTACCCCCCCCCCTCCACGGGAGCCACCGGGCGACCGAAAAATACAGACAGAGGGGCAGGGGACATGACAAGGCAACAAACAAAAAATTGGGCCATGCTAGCGGGGAAGCTAGAGCTAACAAAGGACAAACTCAACATACACCGTCTGTGCTGGCTGGGGTCGTCGACTGGTCGGGTCGTACTGTTATGGTTTGTAACCGACCCCAATCGCACAACACAAGACAGGTATGAGAGTAAGCCAAGAACTGGGCATTTATTGAAAACAACAGAAAAGCGGCACTGTCCCTTTAAGGGAGAACACAAAATACTGGAAAACAAGAACTTGGGAAAAATAGGCACTGTGCCTTTAAGGGGGAACACAAAACACTGGAAAACAAGAACTAGGGAAAAAGGGCAATGTGCCTTTAAGAGGCGAGCTGGCTAAGGGGAAGGCTAAGGGAAAGGCTAAAGGACAGGGCCAGGGCAAGGGACAGGGCAGGAACAGGGGCACTGGAGAGGGGAACAGGAACAGAGGCCCGCGGGGGCGGGCTGGAGACAGGGACAGAGAAAACAGGGTTAAGGCCTTGGACAGGGCGAGGGACAGGGGCACTGGAGAGGGGAACAGGGAAGGGGCTAGCAGAGGGAAAGGGTAGCTGCCAGGGCACTGATAGCTACAGGGCCTATGCTAGCTGTACTGCTACATTAACATAGAGGCTGCGCTAGCTGCCGGAGCTAGGCTAGCAGACAGGGCTGGAACAGGGGCACTGGAGAGGGGAACAGGGAAGGGGCTAGCAGAGGGAAAGGGTAGCTGCCAGGGCACTGATAGCTACAGGGCCTATGCTAGCTGTACTGCTACATTAACATAGAGGCTGCGCTAGCTGCCGGAGCTAGGCTGGCAGACAGGGCTGGGCCAGCATGAGAGAACAAGCTAGCTGGAAGGACAGTCCTAGCTGTGGGGAAACTGACCTTGCTAGCTGAAGGGGCAGTCCTAGCAGTGGGGAAAACTGACCTTGCTAGCTGAAGGGGCAGTCCTAGCAGTGGGAGAAAACTGACCTTGCTAGCTGAAGGGGCAGTCCTAGCAGTGGGAGAAAACTGACCTTGCTAGCTGAAGGGGCAGTCCTAGCAGTGGGGAAACTGACCTTGCTAGCTGAAGGGGCAGTCCTAGCAGTGGGGAAACCTGACCTTGCTAGCTGAAGGGGCAGTCCTAGCAGTGGGAGAAAACTGACCTTGCTAGCTGAAGGGGCAGTCCTAGCAGTGGGAGAAAACTGACCTTGCTAGCTGAAGGGGCAGTCCTAGCAGTGGGGAAACTGACCTTGCTAGCTGAAGGGGCAGTCCTAGCAGTGGGAAAAAACTGACCTTGCTAGCTGAAGGGGCAGTCCTAGCAGTGGGGAAAACTGACCTTGCTAGCTGAAGGGGCAGTCCTAGCAGTGGGGAAACTGACCTTGCTAGCTGAAGGGGCAGTCCTAGCAGTGGGAGAAAACTGACCTTGCTAGCTGAGGGGGCAGTCCTAGCAGTGGGGAAAACTACACAAAAAGTGGAGGCCATGCAGAGGGACCGGGTTAGCTGCCTGGGCAAGGCTAGCTACAGGGCCTATGCTAGCTGCAAGGGCTGCATTAACATAGAGGCTGTGCTAGCAGCCGGGGCTAAGCTAGCAGACTGGGGCCATGCTGGTAGTAGAGGCCTAGCAAGCTGCAGGGGAGCTAACGAGGCTAACAAGGAAGCTACAGGGGAGTCAACAGGCTAACAGGGGAGCTAACAGGGAAGCTAACAGGGGAGTCAACAGGGGAACTAACAAGGCTAACAGGGGAGCTAACAGGGGAGCTAACAGGGGAGACTAACAGGCTAACAGGGGAGCTAACAGGGAAGCTAAACAAAGAAGCCAACAGGGGAGACTAGGGCCGAAGCTGCTTACAGGGATGGAGTAGGAGGGCGCAGGCTAGACGTCTGGAGTGGGGCGCGTCGGCTTGGAGAACGCGCCGGTTCGGAGAGCGCGCCGGCTCGGAGAGAGCATCTGGTGCGGGGTCTGGAGTGGTACGCGTCTGCTTGGAGAACGCGCCGGTTCGGAGAGCGCATCTGGCGCGGGGTCTGGAGTGGTGGGCGTCTGCTTGGAGAACGCGCCGGTTCGGAGAGCGCATCTGGCGCGGGGTCTGGAGTGGTGCGCGTCTGCTTGGAGAACGCGCCGGTTCGGAGAGCGCATCTGGCGCGGGGTCTGGAGTGGTGCGCGTCTGCTTGGAGAACGCGCCGGTTCGGAGAGCGCATCTGGCGCGGGGTCTGGAGTGGTGCGCGTCTGCTTGGAGAACGCGCCGGTTCGGAGAGCGCATCTGGCGCGGGGTCTGGAGTGGTGCGCGTCTGCTTGGAGAACGCGCCGGTTCGGAGAGCGCATCTGGCGCGGGGTCTGGAGTGGTGCGCGTCTGCTTGGAGAACGCGCCGGTTCGGAGAGCGCATCTGGCGCGGGGTCTGGAGTGGTGCGCGTCTGCTTGGAGAACGCGCCGGTTCGGAGAGCGCATCTGGCGCGGGGTCTGGAGTGGAACACTGGAATACCTCCCGTAGAGAATTAGAGAGCGCAGTACTGTGTCCCACTCCAGGCAAACGGCGACAGGTGGCGAAGGCTTGCACCTCGTCTCACGCCGGAGATGAAACAGCATACAGACAGATAGGGAATCTCCCGTAGGAGCTTACAGATAGAGAATCTCCCGTAGGAGTTTGCAGAACGACCCGACGAGGACTGGGGGGGAGATTGAGCTATTTAAAGCCCACTGGGGCGCTAATTAGAACACACATCAGGTGCGAGATAGTAATTGATACTTGACTAGAAGTGTGTGTTCGGCACGGACCAATCAAACACATAATGACAGGTAGTCCAAGGGTGTGGGCTGCTGAGAGAGCAGACGAGAGTAAACGAACGCGAGGGTGGGGGCTGGAGAGGTGAGGAGACAGGGAATCAAAGGTCCAGGGAAGAGGCGAACCTCACACTCTGGGCATAGTCTTTCAGATACTTTGGGGGTTTATGTTCCCGGGGCGGATATCTCCCACTGCATGAGGCACGTGACGTCACCCTAGGGTGCTTCTCGTCATCATCCTCTGGGGGCTGTTGACCGTCTGTCTGCATGTCTGTGCTCAGTACACTAGGCTGTGGTGTCTCTCTTTCCTCACACCATACTCTGGAGTCCAGCTCTGGCTCCTGTGTCTGTGTCTCGTTCTCATTTGTTGTCTTTGTGACAAACTTTACTAACCTGTGCTTTTGCACTTTCCTCTTACCGGGATAATAGACTAGAAAAGCGGTGCTGCCCTTGTCATGCCCTACAAAAAGTCCTTTTTCACACCTGGACTCGAGTTTTCCCCTGTCCTGTTGGTAAGCATAACACACTGACCCAAACTTGTGCATCCTGGCTAGATCACACCTTTTTCCTGTCAGTGCTGTATACGGGGTGGTGCCCGTGTGCTTGTTAAAACACAGATTTCTGGTGTAAGCGGCTTCTTGTACCGCATAATGCCATAGACTCTTAGGTAAGTTACCATCTATTAGCTTACACCTAGCCATTTCGAAAAGAGTGGTCCTTCCCTCTCTGCTATCCCGTTCTGGTGCGGGGAGTAAGGACAGGACGTTTCGTGTCTGATCTTGTTCCTTCTCAGCAGTGACTGAAACTCTCTATTTGTGAACTCTGTTCCATTATCGGACCTTAAGCATTTTATGCTGCCATACGGAGCTACATCTGCAAGGAATTTTTCTGTGGCCTGGAGTGTGTCACTCTTTGCTCTGAGAAAGTAAACATACACTGCCCCTGTACACACATCTGTGAAAGACTGCACATATTTAAAGCCACCTATGGACTCATTATTTACTGGACCGGCTAGATCTGTGTTAACTAGCTCAAGTGGTGTCTTTACCTTTTCCGTGGGACCTCTGTTCCTTGTTTGAGTGAACTTTCCCTTTATACACACATCACATTCTTTGTTAGGTCTATGCTTTTCACCGTTAATGTGCATGCCTAATGTCACCGCCTGCAGCTTCAGTATATCCTCATAATTACATTGACCTATGATCTCATGCCATGTCTGAATATCATGACTGACATTACACATATCATTTTCATTACATTCTGTTTGTAGATAATACATTCTCTTGTACACCTCAATGTTAAATCTCGTACCATCAGGCTCCACAAGAACATTGTTACCTTCATTGAAGAACACCTTGGCACCGTTTGCAGTAGCAGATTTTACAGAGAATAGTTCTTGTGGGAACGAGGGTATGTAGAGGGCGTTCTTCAACGTCACTGTACACCGGCGCCCTTCACTGTCTATGAGGCATACCTGTGCGTCTCCTCTCCCCTGCGCCAACCCGAAAGTGCGCTTCCCGTCTGCCAGCTCCATGCTGTGTCTCTCCGGCTCGAAGGTGCTGTCAAAATTCTTGAATCGGTTCCTGTTGTTGATAATGTGGGACGACGCACCTGTGTCCACGATCAGTCCCTTCCTTTGGACCTGCTGCTGCTGCGTTGACTGGCTGGCGTATGCTGTCTGCGCCCCGAAGGTGAAGTCCTCTCTTCCCGCTGCTCTCCGGGCATCGTCTCGACTCGCCTCACGTCCACCGCTGCCGCCATCTTGCACACAGCCGCCATCTTGCATGTGCGCGTACCGAGTAGTGATGTGACGATTCATCGATTTGCATCGGTGCGCCGGCATACACGTTCACGATGCAAGTGCACCGGTGGAATAAGTCCGCGCCGGCAAAATGTCAGGCTGAACTCGCGATGCATCTTGTTGTAGCGTCTTTGCATCGTCAAAAACCGATGCATTGATATAATTTCCTCTCATCCACTTGTCAGCAGTGCACTGTGACTGCACACACACACAGCAGATACTATTGCTTCGCTACTACATATAAAGCGAGAGCCGCGTCACAGTTATCAACAAACAGTGGAAGTCGAGGAGACATGAATAGAATTGCTCAACATGCTAACGCTAGTAGCCTCTGGCTAACGCCAGTTAGCCGTTCAGCTAACGCTAAACTAGTGTCTAACTAAAGTGACTCTGCAACACCAGTACCATTAGTGAGGAGGGGGGGGGGGGGTATATTGAAGACGCTTGACAACAGGGGTTCAAAGATAACTTCACATTTATTGGTTATTCATTTCTTAATTATATCGCTTCATGCAATCCATCCAGGCTGGCTCCGTGTTGTTGACATAATGGAGCTGCTACGGTCGGAAAAAAGTATAGACGCATCCTAGTGACCTAGTCTAGTGTGTGACATCATCAACTGTCGACGGCTGCTCAGACGGGGAGGGGCTCTCTCTCTCTCTCGTGTGTTTTTAGCTAAAGTGGATAGAAAAGTCAGTTTATGCAAAAGTCTTCTTAAGCACCCAAGAGTTTTTATATAAATTGTCTTACAGTAGATTATTTAATTTTTAATAATAATATAAGCTGCATATAAGGAATACAACCAAATCCTCTGTCATACCATACAATTGTATTATTTATTATTATTATTATTTTGCATCGTGTTGAATCGCATCGTATCGCCCCGAATCGCATTATGTTGAATCAAATCGTATCGAATCGTATCGTATCTCAACAGGGGGTGAATCATATCGCATCGCATCGCCCGGTGCTTCAAATGTATCGTTAATGTATCGTATCGTTGGCACCGTATCGAGATGCACATCGCATCGGCCTCAGTGAGGAGATGCACATCCCTAGTACCGAGCGCTCTGTTCGCGCTTCTTTCTACACACTCTGTCTGCGTGTCCCGAAGTTTTACAGAAACTACAACAAACAGTTTTTATGCACTTATCTTTTCGGTGACCCTTTTCTCCACATCGCCAACAAGCCATCTCCATCAGGGGTCCGGTTTTTTTCTTTGGTGCTGCCCGGGCCTTCATTACCCTTTCTCACGCCTCTTCGGCGACCGGGTCTGAGTCTTCTGAGGTCTCGAAGTTCCGCAGCTTGGCCTTGAACTCCCCCAGCGACATGTCCGCTGAACTGTGTGTCACTAACAGTGTGAATGGTATATTCATCTCTGGTAGTCCCCTCATAACCATCACCATCATTAGTCCATCGCTCGGTGCTTCTCCTGCACTCTTGAGCGCCGTGATGATCTGTTCCGCCCTGATGATGTATTCAGTCACAGTCTCTGTGTTAGCTTTCTTCAGCGCGGTCAAAGTTATATACAGGGATACAATCCGGGGCCTACCTCTGCCGATGTAGTGTTCTCTTAACACTTTTAGACTCTCTCGGCTTTTGTCCTTTGTGTCCCGGAATCAGCCCCAAGCTCATGTTGTCTAGGAGTGGTGCTAGTCGCAGTATGCGCCGGCGTTCAGCTTAGTATCCAGGCCTTGCGCGGCCTCCGTAATTTCTCCCGTGAGGCCCGTCAAAATTTTCTTTTTCAGCCCCACTCCGTGCATACAGCACAACATCCGCTCTTCCCAGAGCTCGTATTCTACTGCCCTTCCGTTAAATGTGGGCCACTTGCTACTGCCTCTGGTTGCCATGGCTTTTGGTTGTAGCTTAGCTTAGCTGCCCGTTAGCCTAGCTTCAGCGTCTCACGGTTCTCCCGCCGCTAAACTAGCCTATACCTTTCAGCTAACTATCTACCGTTATTTTGCTTCTCCGTGATCTGGGCCCATAACCTGTTGACAGAATCACCTGGGGAGCAAAATAACGGTCATGACGACGAGGTCTTCTTTAGCCTTAACTGGCGTGGTTTATTTCATATGTACATTTCCACCACGAGACCTGCTCTCCGTGAGAGCTAGAGAGAGAGACAGTAAGAGATAAAAGGGGAGGGAACATTCCCTTATATGTGATACATGACGTCAGCTACAATAGCTGCGTCTCCTTACGCCTATAGCGCCCTCTTGTGGAACAGTTAAAGTGCAGTTACATTCAAGCATATTATTACTTACACTTAACAAAATGGCTCCCCAGAAGAAGCAGGCTGGATAGGGCCGAAGGTGTGAGATGTCTGTCTCCAGGTCCATGTTGGGTGGCTGGGAGGCGTCTATGCTTTAGGCAACTGGCTTGTCCTTCCTCGTTGCTCTGATTGGCCACTGATCTACGCTAGTTTCGCCACTACGCCGGTATGAGCGTGCGCATGCGCATGAGGCGCGATAATAATAATAATAATGCGCGAGCCCTCGCACACACGCAGGTTTTGCCCCCACGCCGGTAGATAATAATAATAATAATAATAATAATAATGCGATAATAATGCGATAATAAGCCCTCGCACACATGCACGCTGAAATGGGTATCGTAGAACATGACATATTAGACAAACGCACGCAATTGGCACAAGTGAAAATTATGCATTAGTCACTCAGTTTTAACATTGATGCACTTAGCTCAACTCGTTCGTCAGCTGGCTGTGGAGCCTATGGTCACAAGTTCAAATCACTCTTTGTTAAATTTTTTATATTTTTTTTACGTTTAATTAATTTATCATCTCTCTATATCAGGGGTAGACAACCATAGGCACGCGGGGGCATTTTCATAGGCACAGGGGGCAGCATAACAAAATAATTATAATTTTTTATTTATTTTTTTTTTTTGCTTTGAAATATTATAGTGAAATATTTTGCACTGATGTCGCATTTATCTTGTTGAAATCCTCCCACAGGTTCTTTTTACTACCACATATTTAATTGAGACCCTTTATTTGTTTATTATTTCAATTTAGCTGGAAATACATTGCTACATCATTCAGTAACATTTGCAGAGCCTTATAACAAAAACATTATTACGGTCACCATTGTGACCAGTGGGATTAATCAACACATTTTATTATTTATTTTTCTATTTCATTGAACATTGCACATGTTAAAAGCCATTTTTTTACTCAAAATGTGAGTATTACCAAGTCAACTTGTGTTCTTAAAACAATGACAATAAACATAGTTTTATTAGGTTAAAATAATGTGGTTTAATGTGGTTGTGTACTTATTTTCCTGTTAACTTATTATGGATTGAAAACTGAAAACCTTAATGCACAGTAACTGAACTCAATATTTTTAAGTTCTGGTAACTTATTATTATTTATTTTTTTACAGTGTAGTCTTGCGATCAATCAAAACGTATTACACAATATACCTAACATTCACCCTCCATTCACATCCTGGTGTTCTCCTGGTGTTCTCCATTAGGCCTGTAGGTGGAGCTATGACAGCACACGTACAGTACACACACCGATGGTGTGTGATGTGTCCAGTATATAAAAAAGCAGGGTAGCCGGACCAGCAGTGGCGAATCCTTATGGAAGCCAACGGAAGCCATGCATTTTTAATATAGTTTACATTCTTTTTCATCTGTGCATCTGTGTTATAATTTTTTTATTTTTTTTTTGAATGTCTCCCTCTTCTCCTTCTCACTCCCTCTAACACACTGTTAGACTCACTGTGCTCACTGCAGCTAGTATAGGAGAGAGGCAGGGGGTAGGTCTATTTCTCCAGGCTTCCAGCATTATAGAGTCCAAATCCGATCCTAGCCAATCAGATTCGAGCTGACTGCCACACCCTAAAAGTTTAAAACGGGGCTGTGAGGAAGACACTCAGCATATTTTCCCCTCTGCACTCTGAACATTGTATTAACCCGTAACTGTTCCCACGGGCCGAATATTGCCCCGATCCTCGCGAGATTAAATCCACGGGGACCTCTCGGCGTGCCGAAGCTTTTCCTAAATCACTTCCATCATCGAAAACGAGGGGAAAAGGTCGGGTCGCGACCCTGAAAATGTTGCGTGATTTTAAAAACGCTGTATTAAGTGAGCCTATTATGGGATCCACGCGAGCTTTCTATCGTGGAAACATCTGGGCGTCCGCAACTTTTACTCATTCACATGTAGCCCCGAAAATGCTTAGAAAAGGAAAACAGAAAGCGTGGAATAAACTCGCCGAAACGGAAAAGTGTCCCACGGGCGCGCCGTGATTCCGATTGATTGATTGATTGAATTGATTGAAAACTTTATTAACAGATTGCAGAATGGGTACAATACAGTACAGCTCAATACACACAATTGTTAAGGGGATGCAGACCAGAGAAAGACTTTCGTCTTGTTTACATCAGGGTCCCCCATTTTCAATTCATCAGGACATATATGACATACATGACATACAGATAGTCAGTACTGCTACATCTATACATTTATGACATACCAGATTTGCAAATACAGTACTGTTTGTGATACAGAAGGAGTCAAGAAAAGGGAGTATATACATTTGACGTAGAAACTGTACATTGGAGGAGGTTGGGTGGGGGGGGGTTGGGTACATTGGGATATTGACAACCATACTGGGTAATTTACATTGGAGGTGGTTGGGGGGGGGGGGGGGGGGGCACACTGTATAAACAAGCAAAACTGTACATTGAGGGGGGGGGGGGAGGAGACACTGTACAAACAAACAAAATTGTACATTGGACTATTGACAAAACCATACTATGTAAATGACTGTACATTGGAGGGGGTTGGGTTAGGATATTTACAGGGGCCAGTGTTGAATTGCAGTCTCCCGTAGGTGTCCCTTGAGAGAGGTTTTGAAAGTGGGTAGTGATCCACATTCCTTTACAGCTTTGGGTAGGGCGTTCCACATTGATGTGGCATAATTGCGAAACGTGTTTAGTCCCTTATTTGAGCCGAATCTGGGTTTAACATGATTTGTGGAGCTCCCTCTGGTGTTGTGATCGTGGTATTCACTGACCTTTGGGAAGTATTTTGACATGTACATGGGTACCTTGGTCGTGTAGTGTATCTTGTAGACCAGGCCCATTGCAAGTTGCTGTACTCTGTCGTCTACTCTAAGCCATCCTAGGTTGTCAAAGTGGGCAGGGGTGAGGTGGGTTCTAGGAGTAAGGTCAAGCAGTAGTCTGACCAGTTTGTTTTGAGATGTTTGTAATTTTGTTTTTAGCGCCCTTGAGGTGCTTTGGTACCATGAGGTGCAAGCATAGTCGTAGTACCCCTGAATGAGTGCTCCTGCCAGAGTCTTCAGGGTATTCTTGTTTACCAGAGAGGAGATCCGGTACAAGAATCAAGTTCGTTGGTTGACTTTTTTTATTACATTGGATGCCATTTTGTCACAGGAGAGATTAGCCTCTAGGATGGAACCCAGGTAGGTAATTTCATCTTTCCTTGTGACAATATTGTCACCCACTGTAACTGAGAAGCCGTCGGTCTTGCTGAGTTTGTTATTTGAACCGAAGAGAATGGACTCTGTTTTGCCCATGTGTAATGATAGTTTGTTATCAGCGAGCCATATGCAGATTCTGCCTAGTTCCGAGCTGAGGGTTTTTTCAACCTGTAACTTGTTCTTGTCAGAGACCAGCAGGGCTGAGTCGTCCGCAAACAGGAACAAGTTGCAGTCACAAGCTGACGACATGTCATTTGCATAAATTAGGAACAGTAGCGGTCCTAGTATGCTTCCTTGTGGAACACCACAGCTCACTGTGAGGGGGGGGGATAGGGTACCGTTTACCTCCACCATCTGTTCCCTCCCCTCAAGGTAGGATTGCATCCAGCTCACTGATAGACTATCAAAACCAATTGCTTTTAGCTTGTCAATCAGAATGGAGTGATTGACCGTGTCAAAGGCCTTTTGTAGGTCCAGCATGACCATGCCGCAGTATTTGCCTGCGTCCACCTCTTGTTTGATGTGGTCATTCAAATAGAGAAGGCATGTGTCAGTGGAGTGGGATGTTCTGAAGCCAGATTGGAATTCGTAGATTAGATTTTTTTCCGCTAGGTACTTTTCGACCTGTTCGTAGACTATTTTTTCCATGACTTTCGAGATGGAGGTGAGAATAGAAACAGGGCGGTAGTTGCCTGGGTCTAATTTGCTGCCCTTTTTGTGCAGAGGGGTCACCCTCGCAATTTTGAAGTCCTTGGGGACGTGTCCCTGTTTTATGGAGAGGTTTATTATGTGTGTAATGATTGGGGTGATGGCGGCTGCTGAGTCTCTGAGGAATTTGGAGGGGATGTTGTCATGGCCAGTGGCCTTGTTAGGTTGGAGGGCGCTCAGTTTATTGAGTACCTCATCTGTTGTTACCATTTCCAGCTTGAAGTCGTCCTTGCGGACCCCTAGGTTTTTGTAGTAAGCTACTATGTGTTCTACCCCATAAAGCCCTGAGTGGGAGGGTAGTTTGTTTACCAGTGTTGTGGCTATGTTTGTGAAGAAAATGTTTAAGTAATTGGCTACATCCAGCTTGTCTGTGATGAGCGTGTTGTCCGTTTTTATGTTTATGTTTGAGAATCTGGTTTTAAGTTTTTTACTGCATCCTAGTTGATTATTGAGTAATTTCCAAAGTTCACGTGGTTTGTTTTTGTTTTCCTCAGTTTTGTCATTGATGAAATTCTTTTTTGCAGTTTTGATCATGGAGTTTACGTCGTTTCTTAGTCTGTTTCTTTCTAGTTTGAGTTCAGTCACGTGGGCTTGGAGTTCACTGCTCGTGCTTTTAGTAAGCTTTGACTGACTTTTACGAAACTCAGAGCATTTTTTGTCTCTGGTTTTCATAGCGGCCAGTATTTCGGAGTGCATCCACGGCTCAGCGCGATTTTTTACCCTGGTGGTTCTTAGGGGGGCCATGTCGTTTAGTATTGTTGAGAATTTGGTTTTGAAACCAAGCCATGTTTCTACAACCAGTGTACCATTGAGTTCCTCTGACCAGTCCAGACTCTCCAGTTCAAGGTTGAAGGCCTCGCTAGAGTAGGTTTTGAGGTCTCTAGATGTGACTGTTTTGTGGCAGCCAGCCTTTTGTTTTAGTTTTTTGCGGGTACAGAATATCATATAATGATCACTTAACCCGCATGCTATAACCCCTTTATTGGAGATCTTGGACTTGTCGGAGGTCAGAATGAGGTCAATGGTAGTCTGAGTTGATTCACATACACGTGTGGGTTGGGTGATTAGCTGGCTGAGGCCGTGCAGATCACAAAACCTACTGAATGACTTGAAGACGGGTGCATCTTTTCGTTGCATATCCGTGTTCCAGTCTCCAATAAGAATTTTGTCTACATCCTCAACTCCAGCTAAGCACCCATCCAGTGTATCATAAAAGTCACTATGATCTGGCGGCCTGTAGACTGTGCCAACCAGTAGGGATTTCGCCCTTTCGAATAGGATTTCCACCCATACAGTTTCAATTGATTTATGATTCAGGTCATTTCTGTTGATGAATTTGGTGTCCTTGTGTATGTACATACAGACACCACATGTTTGTTCCTATCATTCCTGATTATTGAGTAGTTCCGCGTGAAAATATTCACGGCCATAGAGGAGACCGTGGGACACCTTTTTGCAACCGAATATGTGTCTCGAATTTGCTCCCACGCGGCGCGCAAAATCGTGCAAGGAAAAGTCGGACCAAAAATGAACCAATGCTCCAGCAGTATTAATGACCCTGATGTAAACAAGACAAACGTCTTTCTCTGGTCTGCATCCCCTTATACAATTGTGTGTATTGAGCCGTACTGTATTGTACCCATTCTGCAATCTGTTAAATAAATAAAAAGAAAGTTTGACTGGCCGCCGAGCCATACTGTAGTGTACATGGTGACTGCTTGACAAAAAAAAAAAGAAAAAAAAATATTAATAAAAATATTAATAAAAATATTTAATAATTTAATAATAAGGCTAGCCATATCACTGAAGAAGGACATTGTCCGAAACATGTCTGCTATTTATTCAGGCTGCCATTAAAAAACATTGAACCTGTGAGTGCTGGTCCGGCTACCCTGCTTTTTTATATACTGAACTTTATGGGATTACAGCACCCAGTGTGAGAACTTGTGAGCGCGGTCTAACTTGACTATAGTGTGATGTGTCCAAAAATGAATGGGCAAATGTGAGTGAAATGGTCGCACTGTATGCAGCTGTTTGTCTGCATTGCATTCCCCCCCCCAACTCAGATTTAGGGTTGATACAACCATCATAATAATATTGTTAATAATAACAATAACAATAATGATGTAATAATGTAAAAATTATCATAAAAAATACCTGATTATGAGAAAGAAAATGTACGATCCATGGAATATTGTTGAGGCACACTAGTTACAACTATATTTCAAACAGGCACTCCATGTCAAAAAGGTTACTGACCCCTGCTCTATATTAACGTAACTAGCTATTCATATCAATCGAAATAACGTTCATCTCTCTATATTAACGTAACTAGCTATTCATATCAATCGAAATAACGTTCATCTCTCTATATTAACGTAACTAAACACTCCCTCTAAAGTAGGGATGTCCGATATTATCGGCCGACCGATATTATCGGCCGATATCGGCAGTAAAATGTGATATCGGAAAATATCGGTATCGAATTTTTTTTTTTTTTTTTTTTTTTTACATTTATTTAACCTTTATTTACCCAGGCAAGCAAGTAAGAACCAATTCTTATTTTATTTATTGTCAAAAGTATGCATGTTGGTTTAATTCAACAACAAGAGATATGTAATGTTAATTTTTACTTTTTTAATTATCATATTTTGCACAGATAATGCTTACATTTAGAAAGCCTTTTGAATGCATCCAGTGAAATTATGAATTACCTGAAATTATTCCGTTTTTTTGGGGGGAAACCCTGCATATATCGGTATCGGTTGATATCGGTATCGGTATCGAAATTAAGAGTTGGACAATATCGGAATATCGGTATCGGTAAAAAAGCCAATATCGAGCATCCCTACTCTAAAGTTTAAACCATTATGAAATGATGGTCTAATACAGGGTTTCCCAAAGTCGGGGTCGCGACCCGCAGGAGGGTCGCGAGCGGCCGCGCGGGGGGGGGGGGGGGGGGGGGGGTCGCCAGATGATTTAAAAATAAAAATGCCACTGAACTTAGAAGCAGGCCAGGACAGTGTTTCTAGTTGCAGCAGCGCAATAGTTAGATAACCTAGGTGGGGAACAACCAGGAGATCACTGCAACTCATACAAGTTGGAGAACTATCTCTCTCTCTCTCTCTCTCTCTCTCTCTCTCTCTCTCTCTCTCTCTCTCTCTCTCTCTCTCTCTCTCTCTCTCCTCTCTCTCTCTCTCTCTCTCTCTCTCTCTCTCTCTCTCTCCCCCCCCTCTCTCTCTCTCTCTCTCTCTCTCTCTCTCTCTCTCTCTCTCTCTCTCTCTCTCTCTCTCTCTCTCTCTCTCTCTCTCTCTCTCTCTCTCTCTCTCTCTCTTGCTCTCACACACACACACAAAAGGAGCCGCATGTGATTGGTGGAGGCGGGACCCTTACAAAAAACTGTTGTTGCTAATCATTGACACATGCTAGCCTGTAATAATCCCCCCCAGAAAAATCTACTTTGCATTTGATATATTGCAAATATATGCCATCACACACACTGGCATTTAAAGGGTTAGAATTATCAAATTAATATGTGGTGTTATGATCAGGGCTGAAGTTGAATAAAAGATGGTATTATTTTCAATCTGACATTACAAAAAAACTAATCATACATTATGCTAGCCTGTTTTTTAACAATAATTTGTGATGCCATCACAAACACTGGCATTTAAAGGGTACACATAAAAAAATGCCTGCACCAGAATGCAGGAAATTAAGTCTTTGTAACAAGAAATGTCCTGGTGGGGGACCCCCAGACCCCCTGCTTAAAAAGTGGCCTGACTGGGGCTATATTTTGCACTATATATTTCCTGGCCTGAATGATTTCCCCAGTCCGGCCCTGGTTAAAAGCCTCCAATGCTTATTAGTGTGTGTGCGTTTGGATGTGTGCATGTTTCAACCATACATTTCCATTTCTTTTTTGTACTTTTTTTTTACCTCCTATAATAGTGGGGATCGCGGCTCTCTGACCCCGTTATTTTTGGGTCGCGGCCTGAAAAGTTTGGGAACCCCTGGTCTAATAGACCCTCTAAACACTGTGATAGACCCTCTAAACCAGGGGTGTCAAACTCATTTTCACAGAGGGCCACATCAGCATTATGGTTGCCCTCAAAGGGCCAAAGACCGTATAAATGTTAATGTAATGTAAAATAAATGTAGCTACTCATTTACATATTGTTAAACATGTTGTTTCTGTATTTATTACTTATTCAAGTTATACATATTGCATATGCATTTGCATAGATGTAAAAATATATGTTAGCTTATGTTATTTTAACAAATAATTTTAGTTTATCAGAACCCCATATTACTCCATCAATCAATGATCAAACCATTCAAGTAAATAACAAAGAAGAATATCATCAAATACAAGCTATGACAATAAGTTTGTTCAAAACCTTTTTGTCACAGTCAAGAGGGGCAGAACTAACACCTGTGAGCTGCAAAGAACACGTGGGACAGATGTAGCAGATGTTACAAAAACAAATGGCTGCACACAACCTTGCAGAGGCCATACATCCAACTAATGGAAGATCGTTTAATTAACTTTAATTAACAGATTGCAGAATGGGTACAGTACAGTACAGCTCAATACACACAATTGTTAAGGGGATGCAGACCAGAGAAAGACTTTCGACTTGTTTACATCAGGGTCCCCCATTTTCAATTCGTAATGAAATTGCTATTATGTGTCTGCATGAACACACAACTGTAACTGTACTCAAAAATAACAAAATAAGGGTTGTCTCAGTTCACAACTATATTGGTCAAGTTTTGGGTGGGACTTGTTTGCGTCCCTACAGCTTCTTATTCAATTGAGCGAGATGCTCGGTTATGTCACACAGCCAGCTTGCATCTGACAGTTCAGACAATATTTCTTCAACCCTTTGTTACCTATTCCGCCTGGATCTTTTTTGTATTTTGGGCTGTAAAATTGTCAAAGAATGTCTGAGGAGTAAGTGCTTTTGGCTTTTTTCCTTTGTTACTTCATCAATACCTCAGATGTTCAACACACATGTATGTGTAAGAATGTGTAATAACTAAGGCTGTCAAAGCTTTATTAACGCATTAACCCACAATTATTTTAACACCGCTATTTTTTTAACCCAAGATTAATGTAAAAAAAAAAAAAAAAAAAGAGCTCTTGGGGGGCCACATCAAATGACGTGGCGGGCCGCATTTGGCCCGTGGGCCGTGAGTTTGACACCTATGCTCTAAACACTGTGATAGACCCTCTAAACACTGGGATAGACCCTCTAAACACTGTGAGATCTATTAGACCATCATTTCATAATGGTTTAGAGGGAGTGTTTAGTTACGTTAATATAGAGAGATGAACGTTATTTCGATTGATATGAATAGCTAGTTACGTTAATATAGAGAGATGAACGTTATTTCGATTGATATGAATAGCTGTTATGTTAATATAGAGAGATGAACGTTATTTCGATTGATATGAATAGCTAGTTACGTTAATATAGAGAGATGAACGTTATTTCGATTGATATGAATAGCTAGTTACGTTAATATAGAGAGATGAACGTTATTTCGATTGATATGAATAGCTAGTTACGTTAATATAGAGAGATGATAAATTAATTAAACGTAAAAAATATATATATATATTTAACTAAGAGTGATTTGAACTTGTGACCATAGGCTCCACAGCCAGCTGACGAACAAGTTGAGCTAAGTGTGTTGATGTTAAAACTGAGTGACGAATGCATAATTTACACTTGTGCCAATTGCGTGCATTTGTCTAAGTATTATTATTCTAAGTATTATTATTATTATTATTATCTACCGGCGTGGGGGCAAAACCTGCGTGTGTGCGAGGGCTCTCGCATTATTATTATTATTATCTACCGGCGTGGGGGCAAAACCTGCGTGTGTGCGAGGGCTCGCGCATTATTATTATTATCTAGGCTCATGCGCATGCTCATACCGGCGTAGGGGTGAAACTAGCGTAGATCAGTGGCCAATCAGAGCAACGCGGAAGGACAAGCCAGTTGCCTAAAGCATAGACGCGGCCGGGAGGGGGAAGGGATGGTGTCAGGTGAGACATAAGGTGAATGGGGGAGGGTTGGACTGGGGAATATGACTGGGGATTGTTAGGTGAGACACAGGGTGAATAGGGGTGGGTTATTATTCTCCCACAGAACTCATCTTGTTACGGTTTCACCTCCACAACCCTCTCTGCCTCCGTCACACACCTCCGTGTCTGTCTCTACCCCATGTCTGTCCCATACACTCCCTGCACTTTATAATTGTTAGACTAGAAGTCTTTATTTGTCATGCAGTTTTAACACACACACGCGAGATGCACGCGAGATGCACTTTGGCACGCGCTCTGCGAGCGCGCAAATGGCATAGGTGATTTTCATCACACTGATGGATGGAGACTCCGCACCTGCCTGCTAATCACCACACCACCCTACAAGATACCAGGATCTCCATGCATCAGCATCAGATCTTCGTTTTAATATGGCCTGGCAAGTATCTTTGATATTCCTTCCTGTGAATATGTTTTTCCGTCGTTTCTATGTTAACCCTATTGTGTTGTGTTTTCGTGTATCCACCCGTTCCGTAGTTTTTTGACGTCTCATATTTTTGTGTTTTTTTCCCTGTGTGCCTGCCTTTGTTCTGCTGTTGAAGACTTATTTTAGTTTTTCTCCTCTGTTGTCTTCACAGCTTCACTTCCGTGCTCCCCACCCGTCAGGATCATCCATCCGCCAGGCTCAAGACGCACACACACACCACAGTGGTGTTTATTCACTTTTTGCAACTTATTATTAAATGCCTCTACAGGGTTGAACATTGTCTTGTCTCCTGTGTTGTGCATTTGAGCCTACCTGTTACCAGTTCCTAACATATCTATGAGCTTACACATGGACAACAAATTACTCCTATTAGATGCTGTGAACTCATCTATGAGCTTACACATGGACAACAAATTAAAGATGATTGTGAAGGGAAATTTGTTTCGTTACTCTAAAATAATGTAATTTAATGAATAGCCTACCTTGTAGATCTTAAAATGCCGCAAACAGTATTAAATATAAAATTAAAGGCCAGAAGGATATGAGAACAAGGTGAAGGCTTAAGGCAGGGGTCTGCAATTGGGTTTGGCCACGGGCCAGATTTTCCCCAAGCGGTTGCTTGGCGGGCCAGGATCAAAAACAATGGCTAATTTAATATACTGATATTGAAAAAAGACAAACGTTTTTCTCTGGTCTGCATCCCCTTAACAATTGTGTGTATTGTGCCGTACTGTATTGTACCCATTCTGCAATCTGTTAAATAAAGTTTTCATTCATTCATCAATCATCATTCATGAACAGCAGATAAGCTGTTGCAGATCACCGCGGCGGGTGATGAACAGATCAGAATGCATGAAAACACGACTCACCATACCTTGTTTGTTGTTAAGTCCTCCAAAATCCCTGCTAATGTTTGAAACATGTCATATCCACTCGCCGCCCTCCAATTCCAGATTGGCGTTGAATGCAGCTACTTTATCTGCCAACTTGAACACAGTTGTCATCGTTGCCTCGTTGTTGTTGTTGTTGTTGTTGTTGTTGTTGTAACAATGACAATAAAGATCTATTCTATTCTATTCTATTCTTGTTGTCGCCACATAATTATGCAGAGAGGACGTCGGCTCGGCACGCAAGAATCACCGACCTGTTGCGATAAACCCGTATTTTAAGTATGGCTCCTGTTTATTAAAAGAAGCGTTATATTTCCCCGTTGCAAAGAAGCTAAAGATGTTTGTTTTGTTTTTTTTAACTCGCTCGCATCTCGAACGCGGAAGTGAAAGTGCGTTAGGGAAATATACACAGGTCCCGGTGGGACTATTCCATTGGTTCTCCCAGTCCACGTGACCATTTCTAGCATTTCAATTGGCTATAGTGACAGACATGCTTTTGATGACTACCGGTAGATAGATACAGCTTCACAATGAAAGACACCCTGGCGTCCCGAGTGAATATTTCCCGCGCGTCAAATAAATATCATATTCTCAAAATAATCTGACGGGCCAGAAATTATAGCTGGAGGGCCAATGTCGGCCCGCGGGCCGCCTATTGCCGATCCCTGGCTTAAGGGATCTATGGATGACAACAAAATAATGTTCTTTATTTTAGTAATTACTTGTCATTATTATTATTATGGAAAAAAGTCCTCATACCAATATTCTCTCACCTCACGCCCGTGCGCGCATCCTGCACGTCGCAGCACTTTGCCCTCGTCTGTCGGCTCCGGGCTGCATTTTTCGGCGATCAACCAATACATTGTTGGAAAGTTGAATTTGCCGCCTTTCGATCATCACCACACTTAACCTATTGCGTGCTTTGGGTCTCGAGTTACAAGACTAAATATCCGGCAAGCGTCATTTCACAAACCGTTCCGACGACCACGTCCGGTAGTACACTGTCCTGAACTGACCAGTCACCGCTGATAGCGAAAATGATTGACCACCGTTGTAGCCAAGGAGCGTCTGCTCTGAAAGCGATCCCAGACGAGCGCTGATTGCAATGAGAAAGGGGTAGAAGAAGACAAACAAGTTCTTTGTTTTGACTCATGCGTCTGAATGAATGGAAGTGGACGGCCATTTTGGATAATCACACTGAATTATTGTCGTATGTAGGTATGTGTATGTGCGTATATATGCATATGTGTACAGTATGTGTTTTAATACACATATATATATACCAACTATTTGCCTGTTTTATTCTCCACCCATTGATCAACACTATATTATCACCGACATCCAAGTTGCGGAATCCCCCTTTGAACGGCCCATCTAAGGTTTCTCTCCTCCACATCGCCTGTGGTGCTTTTTCCTATTGCTATGTTTTTAGAGAGTTTTTCCTTATCTTCATTGGGGAATGTCTGGGAGTGTTGCATATTTGGATTTTATGGTGGATTTTTGTTCTTGATTTATTGTGATGTTTCTTCTTGACTTGTTTAAAGAAGACTTGTACAAGCGCATGGGGGCATTACTTTGTGATTTCGGGCTTTACAAATACATTTTATTTAATTTTGATTTCAAATGTTAGGGTTAGGGTTATGCTTTTTCATCTCGTGAGCCCGTTTGCTGCCTGTACGAAGCTACCAACCGATCGCCGTCGGTTGTGTGATAGTAAAGGGTTAACCTTCTGTCGTGTGGCAGTGAAAGGGTTAACCTTCTGTGTATTGTCGCAGTGAAAGGGTTAACCGTTTGGTAGTGTGGCAGTGAAAGGGTTAATTAGCGCAGGCCTCTGGTGATTAGTCTACACACAGCCTGTGCGACTCTACAGTAATGGCACAGACACCGGCAGACAGGAGACAGGGGTTCTGTCTCCCTGATTGCCAGGCCGATGCAATCGTTGTCAGTCACAGGAGGAGCACTGTGGCTTTTAAGTCTTACTGCCTATAGTCAGAGACATGCTGTACCCGACCTGTAAATCCAGCTGTGGAATTCTGGGTTTTGCTCTAACGAGAAATAACGTTACGTTACTGCTCATAGCTGCAATAACAGTTTTTGAGTAAAGTCGAGTCATGGTGTTCTACTTGATCAACCCTGCGCTACCAGCGGCCCACACGCACCCTCCCTCTGGCATTAAACTCTGCTATAACTGCCTCAGAGAACCGCAGGTATAGCAAGAGAACGTTGTATTTATGGTAGTTGAAATCTAGTAGGCTAATCCATGCGTGAAACCGATTATTCTTTTCAGCAAATATCTTCATTAGAAGATTGTGTATTTAAAATTATCACTTTGGAAAAACAAGACAAGGCATTCATTTTGGGAGAAATTAAGGTTTTGTTTATAGTTGCTCTGTGCTCCCCCCTAGTGGCCAAAAAATTATGAATGCAGCTTTAATTTAACATTAAATTGTGATGAAACAGAGGAGAATATGAATTATGATTTTTCTTTGCATCTTTGACAGTGAATAACACCATGCTAAAAATGACCAGACATGAAAAACTGCCAATGATCTCGTGCAGTACCTTCTTGAGATCATGTGTACAAAAAAATCTAAGGAAATGAATAAAGGGAAGATGATTAAACAGAAGGTTTTGTAGGTACAGTACTGAATTCTCCCATCCGGACCAATGCAATTTGAAATATTATTATAGAATATAGAATAGCAGGCTTGTAAATTACCTTATTATAGCCAATTCGCACATTTATATATACATACTTTCAAATGCCCGAGTTCAATTTGGATTTAGTATCACCAGGCGTGCATACAGGGCTTGACGTTGACACCTGCCCACCTGCCCAGGGCCCCGTTCCATGTACCGGGATAACCGAGTTAGCCGGATAACTTTATCAGGCTAACTGTGTTAGCCTGACTTTCCGATTTCATGTACCTGGATTTCCCGAATCACCATGACAACATATCCAAAAGTTTGAGCCTGCTCGAAAGCAGAGTTCAAGTTCAAGTTAGCCTGAACTATCGCCACGCCCCCGCAAAGAAGTGACAGCCCGTTTCCTGAAACTATTCCCACAGTCTACGATCTGCATTATACCATTCTGAATTACGTTTTTGTGCTCCATTCTTCCAGAGGGGGCTTTTGAAATGTAAAATAGACCCAAAATGCTGATATTAAATTCACTTTGTCCTAAATAATGCACGTTATATATACCGTGGCGACGGTGGCGCTCGCTCGTGCGATGTACACATGATGTGGTTATTTTAATTGTAACTGGGATTAAGATGTCTGATGAGATGCGCTGTTTGACGGATTTGAGAAATTGAATGAGCCGTTGACGTCACATTAATTAATGAGGATAAAGAGATAAACTTCATTCAAAACAATGGATATTCTAAACACGGGTCTCTCGTTCATTAATGTATAAACAATGAATTTATCCCATCTGGCCCAGTGGCCCAGCGGTAGTGCTCATCCCTGCCAGTTCAGCGACCGGGGTTCAAATCCCCGTGTTTCCAATATGATTTTTTTGAATATAATATTAATGATTATACGCCAAAGTAGCCTGGTTTTAAGTTAAAATATTATAAATCTACATGCATTGAGGATGTCATTCTTTATATAGCTCTCAACGTGCACCAAATTGAATTATTCCTATATTGCAAAAAGAAGGAAAAGACTAGGGCCTTGAACCCCGGTCGTCCGTGTGAAAGTCAAAAGAAGAACCCGTTACACCACAGAGAAGATAAGTAAAAGATTGACTATACATCAATCAATGGGTAAGAGAGCCGTATCGTAATTCTGTATAACAGTTAACTAATAATTTTCGCTAGCAAGATCTCATTTGATTATTCAATCCAGCAGGCAAGTTTAAAGAAATATAATCTGATTGATTGAGGTAATGAGGGACTTAGAATTAGCCTATAGATAACGCATTTAACTTGTCGGCGAGGCGATTGAGCCTATTGCAATCTGTCAATAAAGTCTTAAATCAATTAATCAATCAATGCCGTTGAGAATCAGGGTCTCTGCCATCGATACGTGCTGGCTTTCCACCTAAAACGGGAGCGCGCATCTAGCCTGACTTGAGCCTGACTCTCAAGTCTGGCTTGAGTTAACGAGACTGAATCCTCCTTTGTGAAACAGGAAAATCCCGGCTTTGAACATCGGGTTAACTGAAGCTGGATAATGGACATGTTGATCGACTTAGTTGAACCACGTACATGGAACGGGGCCCAGGGCTAGTGAAAATGCTGAGTGGCTAGTGACTTTGGAAAACCACTAGCCACAGTGGCTATAGTGAGCCAAAAAGTTAACGTCAAGCCCTGCATAGGTGTGTCAATGATAATGTTCACGGCGTTTGGAGCAACAATGTAATTGCTAGGTTCAACACAACTCTTCCACATCTACACCCTCCATCTTGTCCCAGTCAGCCGTTGCCCCAACTGGAGCTCCTTTTGCGGCTGAGTCACTGGTCGCAGGCAGTAGTAAACAATGGAGTCAACAGTCAGAAGCACAGTTGTACAGTTAGCGTGTAGCAGTATGATTACAATGATACTGTCCCCAGCAGGGGTTAGTGAAGAAGAAATGACCTATATTTATTACTTTTTGGGTGGGGGCGCGAGTGCGGGGATCAAGCCCTGCGTGCATAAGAACAGATAATGAAATCTACTGTATGTACAGTAGCTTTTTTATTTTGATCAGGGTGGCACCATTTTGAAATTAATTTCAAATCTAATTGTTGCTACATGCTAAAAATAGGGAAGAGAAACTAACTGCACTTCAATATATGTTTATTATCCTGAATAATAAGAGATATAAAAAAAATTCATACAGAAGTAATGTGCTTGAAACCCCATAGAGGCCCTTGGGAAGTGTCATTCGGAAAAATTCCAAAATGGGGACTATCGCGAACTAAATAACACCAAAACTAAAATGAAAATCTATCTAATAACACTTTAACCTATTGGTAAACTAACGTATTGATGATAATATACATTATAAATGCTGTTGTGACATGGTTATGATGTTTATACTTGAATACGTTGGAAAAATAAAATTATACTTTTGTCAAACAGTCTGGCGAGATTGATTTATGACACGATGTCATTTGCGGTCCGCCGATGGACCGCACGGATGGAAGAGGTTAAATATTCTATTAATAATGAAAGATTGTTAAAGATGTTTTTAATATTTGTATACTTTTATATTTCATATTTTACCTGTTCATTATAATGTTGTACTGTGACAGCAAGTAGGTCTGACCCCTATTAGTCGATTAGTCGACTAATCGGTCGAAAGGAGCCGTAGTCGACTAACCAACCACTTAGTCGAATAGTAAAAAAAGACATTTTAAAAAATGTATAATATTATTATTATTTTTTATTTTTGTATCATTCTTTCCAAAAGAAAAGAGGCCTAGAAGCGTGGCTAACGCTAATGGCACGCATACCAGAGGCTAACTGCCTAAGAAAACCAGAGGCACTGAAAGAGGATTTCACCCATCTAATGAACACACTAGACTAGACAAATATCAAGATGTATCCATCAGTGGACCAATTGCATGCAAAAAAAATAAAAAATATAAAAAAAAGTATACTTTATTTTTTATTTTAATTTTTTCGACCAATAGTCGACTAACGGCAAATTTTGGCCAATCATAGTCGACCATCCAAATCCTTAGTTGGGGACAGCCCTACAGCAATGTAATTTCCCCTCAGGGACAAAAATTAAGTTGTATCGTATCTTAAATGAGTGAGGCTAACACAATAAAGTTATTCTTATCTTATCTTAAAAATTAGTAAGGATAACATAATAAAGTTCTTCTTATCTTATCTTAAAAATTTGTAAGGATAACATAATAAAGTTCTTCTTATCTTATCTTAAATTAGTAAGGATAACACAATAAAGTTATTCTTATCTTATCTTAAATTTGTAAGGATAACAGAAGACAGTTATTCTTATCTTAAATTTGTCACAATAACACAATAAAGCTCAACACTTTATTTGCATTGTGGCCTTTAACACATTCAGCGCCATGATTAGCGGTTATCTTTACCACTAGATAGTTGTTTCCGCTGTGTTTCACTATGTTTACAAAGCTGTGTGTTCTGTATTATAGCTGTGGAGACAATGGTGTGGCTCATTTGACAGACATTACATGGAAAAAATTGTTTGTTTCTACACACTGTAGTTTGTTGTTTATTACACACTAAACATCGCATATTTCCAAGATAATCCAGTATTTTTTCATAGATTGCGAGATAAAAGGCGCTATGTGCAATGAAAATGTGCCCACATTAACAGTTCCCACAATTGATGATGATGATGATGTAATGTCTGAAGCAGAACTTGATACCCATTCTAGACCTAAAAGAAAAGTATTCAAACCACGTAGCTTGTTTACCCCTCATCTCAATCCACCTTCGGTGGATACCTTTTGCAGACTAGTACAAAATGATGTCCTCAATTTATGTGAGACTAGTCACAAAACCCAGCTTTACCCTAATTTACTTGAATCAGAGTCTGGAGCGCTTAAGGAACTCATGAAGAATGAGGATTTAATTTTTAGAAAAGCAGACAAAGGTTCGGGAATCGTTCTCCAAAATAAGAGTGCTTATGTTTCTGAGATCAATAGACAATTGAACGACATTGAGGTATATACCCTTTTAAATTCAGACCCAGTGTTTAGATTTTCCACTGAAATCAAAACAGTCCTCAAAAGCCTTAGATTGGCGGACGTAATCTCAAAAAACGAATTTAAGTTTATGTTTGTAGAGTTCCCTATTACTCCTATTATTTACACCTTACCTAAGATCCATAAGGATCTCTTTAATCCTCCGGGTCGACCGATAGTCTCTGGCATAGGGTCTGCCACAGAAGAAATCTCTCAATTTATTGACGCGCATATCAACGATTTGGCCTCTTCTCAACCGGGTTACTTAAAAGACACTACTACTTTTTTGAGCGGGTTAACGGCCTGCAACATTTGTCCTTCTGACTTATTAGTCACCATGGATGTGCTCAGTCTATACCCCAGCATTCCACATGTTGACGCGTTAGACGCACTTAGTTTTTATTTAAACTCGAGGGAGGAACTACACCCCTCCACAGAAGTGCTAGTTAGCCTAGCCAATCTAGTTCTAACACAGAATTATTTCAGATTCCAAGATAAATATTTCTTGCAAAACAGAGGTCTCAGCATGGGCTCGCCGGCCGCTGTGAACCACCTGTATATGTCCAAGTTCAAAAAGGACCACATTTTTAATAATAACCCGTTTGAAAAATATGTCAAATCCTATATGCGCTACATTGATGACTTGTTCTTTATTTGGTCTGGTTCATCGATAGATCTTCAGGCCTTCCTTGAGTTCCTTAACACTCGCAGAGAAACAATAAAGTTTACTCTTAATTTTGATATACACTCTATCTTTTCTTGATGTTTTAATTAACAAAGCCCCAGATGGTATTTCATTACACACAGAGGTCTTCAAAAAGGAGACAGACCGCAACTCGTTCCTACATTATTCTAGTTATCACGCTCCTGCATTAAAGAATAGTCTACCCTTCAGCCAAATCCTACGTTATAGGAGAATTTGTGACACGGACGACAGATTTATTGCTCAAGCAGAAGTCCTCCGTAGTAGTTTCCACGACAGAGGCTATAGTGATGCATTGACACTTAAAGCCCTGAATAAAACCAAACAGATCGACAGAGCCTCGTTGTTTTCCCACAAAAAGATAAATGAAAACTCTGACAAAGTATCTTTTGTTTCTACTTATAGTCCCATCACGAGAGACATACGTAGCATTGTCAATAAATATTGGCACATTCTTCAGTCCGATCCCCTTACTGGGGCAGCGTTTCAGCACTCGCCTAATTATTTTTATAAACGACAAGCGAACCTTTCTAATCTTCTAGTCAAAACAGGTTTTCCCATAAGGAAACCCACACATTTTATGTCCAACATCCCTGATGGTAATTTCCCCTGTCAGGCCTGTGTACAATGCCAAGGCATGATTAAAGACAAATTCTACACACACCCAAAAATGGGCAAGCGTATACCTGTTAAAGGGCGCATTACTTGTAATTCCTCAAATCTGGTGTATCTGCTGAAATGTCTGTGTAATTTTTCTTATGTGGGTAAAACAACTAGAGCCTTTAAATCGAGAATCAGTGAACATAAATGTTCAGTCAGAAATTCAGATGTCAAGTCATCGGTAGCTCGACATTTTTCTAAATGCAAACATGCCGTCAACGATCTTAAATACATGGGACTTGAGTTAGTCCACAGGCCCTCTAGAGGGGGTGACAGGCATAAGTTGCTATTGCAACGTGAATGTTATTATATCCATTTGTTCAATTGCATTGAACCAAGGGGAATGAATGAAGAGAACGTGTTAACCTGTTTCCTATAAGTGACTTTTACCATCATTATTATGATTTCATGATTATTATTATTGTTTTTACGAATGAGGAAATGTTTTCTTATGTTGCTCATAAGAGAATTTTCGTTTTGCATATATTGCAATGGGCTCATCTATTTAGCCCTATTAACTAAGGGTAACATGTATTTTGTTTCTGGTATTTTTGTATTTAGGAATTGACTCCATATTAGAAATGTCCTTCCTAGGGTCAAAGTTGACCAGTAATCCCAGGCACACCTGTTTTTGATGTCACTTCCTGCCCACCTTGTATATAGCCACCATTTTGCCTAAACTAATACTGCTAGCCATCAACACTGAAGAAGGAACACATTGGTTCTGAAACATGTCTGTATCCGGCTGCAATTAAAATTTGAAACCTGAGAGTGCTGGTCCGGCTTCCTGCTTTATTCTACATAATATGTAGAATATATGTACCTTCACAAAATCATCAAGGGGGGGGGGGGGGGGGGTCTTTTTAACTCAAAACTGTGATCGTGTTTGCCGAGCATGTTTTACGTCCGGTGAAACACAGAATTTCAGATTCGGTAAAATAGACATAGAATATACCTTAGCCAGAAGGTATTCCAAAAAGAATAATTCCAAGTGATCGCATTGCCATCGCGATTACCAGTGTATATGTCTATACATGTTTCGATGGTAAAATACGCTTAGGCAACGGAATTTCGAGGCGATCAATGTGAATTTCTGTTCAAGCAGGAGGAGGGGCCACTACCAAGGGGGGAAAAAAGGAGGCCGTGTATCAACACCAAGCCATTCCAGTTCAGACACAGACGATACTGCCATCTGGTGAGAGTCGATCGGCATTGCAATTCAAACATATAAAAATTTGCCAGGGATGGCTAGAATGATCTGGATGATGATTTAGAACGGGAATCAGAGGAAAAATATCAAAGGATCAAAACCCGAGAAATCTCGGGTCTGGCGTTCAACCGCTGGCGAGGTAACCCGGGATATCTCCGGTCTGGCGCCCAATGTGTTAAATGGGTGTGTGGTTAGAGAGTAAGAGCATTTCTAAAAAAGCTTGTTTTCCATCTACAGAATGTACGTGAGTACACCTCACATCTGTAGCCCTGCAGCTTTAAAGGCTTGAATTTAGCATCTGACATGTGACTTCTTCCTTCCTGACATGATACCAGCCACTTCACCACACGGCTGGAGGCCAGACAGAGGCTCCTGCTGCAGCAGCTGCTTCTCAATATTCCTGACTCGCCACAGGTACACCCCCCCCCCCCCCCCCCCCCCCCACGGCCTTCTCCCCGCACCCCCCTGGCCCCCTGTGAGAGCTTTCCAAATCCGACATGCTCTAAAATCTTGAAAGCTCAGTTCAAAAGCCATTACGTCTCCAAGAAAAGGCTCTGAAATCCGTGAGACAGGCTCCTTTTGCTCTCCCTTCCCTGGTTTATGTCACGGTATGTTTGGTGGATCTGAAAATATAAATTTTTCAACCATAGCCTACCGCCATCACTTTTTTCCTCCCCATGGCTCTATATACCATAGAGTTATATATTTTATATGCACTGTTGTCCATTAGGATGTGTGTTTCAGCTGTTCATCTCATCCACTTTCCAATGTGGTCGTATTCCAACAAAAGGCTCTTGAGAATGTCACTGTCCTGGTAAGGCCGGGACGAGAGGACGACTAATCTATTTCCTTTAAAGCTCGTTTGAGACTTTCCAGTCTTGCCCTTCACTGGCGCAGGGATTACAGGATCATTGAAGCAGCTCTCTGGGTAAAGATACTATACTTGCCATCAAAAGCTATTTACTTTTCCCCCTCGCTGCTGGTATCTAATACTCTTATCACAGGGAACAGTGCCATTATCATGTAGGGAAATGAGTTAAACAGTGAGCCTGTTCACATGATGTGGGTTGTCTTGTATGTAAGAAAATATGCATACATGATGGAGAGAATGAGAGAGAGAAGAGAGAGAGAAAGAGAGTGAGAAAGAGCAAGTGAGACACAGAGAGAGAAGAGAGAGAAACGAGAGAGAGAGCAAGTGAGACAGAGAGAGAGAGTAGAGAGAGAGACAGAGAGAGAGGAGAGAGACAGAGAGAGAGTAGAGAGAGAGACAGAGAGAGAGAGAGAGAGAGAGAGAGAGAGGAGAGACAGAGAGATGGTGCTACTGGATATATCTCCTACTTTCTTCCATCAGCTGTGCTATTCATATGGAACACAGTGACTCGACATAGGGTGACCATGAATACAAAGTACTCCGAGAACTGACTTCAAGGGACTAGAGTCTTAAAAGACAGTAAGACACACATACAGTTCTCCATTCTAAGTATGACGTTTCAACCTTGTCCTGTGTGTGACCCCCTGACGTTCTTGCACACAAGAGACTCTTCCAAAGGTGTCAGATGGTGATGTTAAAATCCCTTCACAGTGCTAATGGGCTTGTAGGAGAGTGGTGCTTGTCTGAGATTTCCTAGCATTTAGCTGGAGCCCGAAAACACTTTGTGGGCCGTAACAGTGTTCCATTGTGTTAACGATTAAATTACAGTGACACAGCTGTTCCTTCCATGGACCGTATGATGTCATCACAGTCTCTGACCCCAACGCTGCTCTCTGTTCATCACTGGGGTTTTTTAAAGGTAGAGATGGATAATAAGAAAAGGCCTTTTGTTAATCAAGTGGACCATTCAGACGCTGGTTGGCAATTCAAAGCTTTTTTCAGTTCCTAGCAGATGCTTCTGAGTCGCCAAGCTCACTATTTGAATCCACATTGATCTGATACTTTGAATAAAATAAAACAGACAGACAGATAGACAGACATACTGTAGATGGTGCATTTGGTGCATTTTATATAGCGCTTTATTCAAAGCGCTTTACAATTCTTGTTCCTCACATTCACTCATTCACACTGATGGCGGAGGCAACCATGGAAGGTGCCAACCTGCACATTGGGAGAAATTAGAGGTTAAGTGTCTTGCTCAAGGACACTTAGACACGCTGCCCGGGAGGAGTGGGAATCGAACCGGGAACCTACTACTAGATGACTCCTGATCCTTCCAGATAGATGGATGGATGGATAGATTTGGGGATAATATGTTTATATGAGCGGTTCAGGCTGTCCTTTGTCCCCACAGCCATCAGACTGTTCAACACCATGTGACCCCCCCCTCTCTCTCTCTCTCTCTCTCTCTCTCTCATGACCTGGGCGCGCCCCCCCCCCCCCCCCATTGGGACAATGTGCAATTAATTTTAAATTCATTTAAAAATGTTATACTGTAATTGTATATAGCAATTTTATTTTATTTGACGTAACAATAGTGCTCACCATTTATTTATTTAATTCATCACAACCTTTTTACCTCAGCGCTGACCTTCATTGTTTGTTTGTTGTATTGGTTGTCCTTTTTTACTGCTCTATTGTCTGTTAACTGCCTGAGCTGTTACTGGATACCTGAATTTCCCGAAGGGGATTAATAAAGTATCTATCTATCTATCTATCTATCTATCTATCTATCTATCTATCTATCTATCTATCTATCTATCTATCTATCTATCTATCTATCTATCTATCTATCTATCTATCTATCTATCTATCTATCTATCTATCTATCTATCTATCCATCCATCCATCCATCCATCCATCCATCCATCCATCCATCCATCCATCCATCCATCCATCCATCCATCCATCCATCCATCCATCCATCCATCCATCCATCCATCCATCCATCCATCCATCCATCCATCCATCCATCCATCCATCCATCCATCCATCCATCCATCCATCTATCTATCTATCTATCTATCTATCTATACTTATTCACACTCTTAACTATGACATATAACAACTTGATTGATTGAAAACTGTATTAACAGATTGCAGAATGGGTACAATACAGTACAGCTCAATACTAACAACTGCTAAGAGGATGAAGACCAGAAAAATACTTTCGTCTTGTGTTGACAGAATCCAGCTATAGGGTGACAATAATGTGGTCAAGAAGCATGGTTTCTATCTTTAGCCTTTAAGCGACGTGGTTTATTCATTCACATGGTATGAGCAGCAGTACATGAGGTCTCCTCTCACTGAGAGGCTGGGGGGAAAGAGGTAGAGTAGGAGGAGACATCTCTATTTATACTCGCCACCTGGTGGTGTCTTGATTGGCTCCGCCTAGAGCGCCCTCTAGTGGAAACAGTTATATATGCAGTTAGACAGTTACTAACAATCCTACATAGAACCTCTGACTTCAACACTCCCACTTAGGGTTGTATTAGCATACTGGATAACTTCTCCGAAAAACATTTTACAAAGGAAATAATATAATCCAAAACATCAATAGAGTATGGCCGTCAATATTTACACATTAAACATGACCTTTGCAAATCTCTTCCATTTCAATTTGGAACAGGTTTCCTCATAGTGTACCCTGTCATCCGTTTGGACAATAAATCAGTGTCATTCTTTCTTCTCTGATGACAGATCTGATGAGATGATATTTTCTATATCGACATGTTTGCACTACCGCCCTGTAGCTCTCACCTCCATAGCCATGAAGTGCTTTGAGAAGCTAGTAAAGGGCTACATCTGCTCCTCCCTCCCCATCAACCTGGATCCCCTGCAATTTGCATACCGCCCCAACAGGTCCACGGAGGATGCCATAGCCCATGTGCTACACACAGCAGCATCACACCTGGACAAGAGGCAGGGGAACTATGTGAGAATGCTATTCATCGACTACAGCTCAGCATTCAATACCATAGTCCCCTCCAAACTCATAGCCAAGCTCAGGGACCTGGGCTTGAACTATGACCTCTGCCAGTGGGTCTTAGACTTCCTGACGGGCAGACCCCAGGTGGTGAGAGCAGGCAACTGCACCTCCTCATCCATCACCCTCAACATAGGGGCCCCCCAGGGCTGTGTTCTGAGTCCCCTCCTCTACTCCATGTACACACATGACTGTGTGGCTCAGCGGAACAACAACACAATCATCAAATTTGCTGACGACACAGTAGTGGTGGGCCTGATCTCTGCAAACGATGAGAGGGCCTACCTGGAAGAGGTCAAGGTCCTGGCGGGATGGTGCCAGAAGAACAGCCTCTCCCTGAACGTCAGCAAAACAAAGGAGATGATTGTGGACTTTAGGAGGTCGGGGTCAGGGACTACAGCCCCCTCAGCATCGACGGGGCACCGGTTGAGAGAGTGAACAGTTTTAAGTACCTCGGAGCCCACATATCCGAGGACTTGACATGGACCACACACATTGACAGTGTTGTGAAGAAGGCCTAAGGAAGTTCCAAGTCAGTCAGAAGATCCTTAAGAACTTCTACTCATGTACAATAGAGAGCATCCTGACTGGCAATATCACCTCCTGGTTTGGGAATAGCACCGCACAAGACCGAAGCAGACTACAGAGAGTGGCACGTTCAGCCGAACGCACAATAGACCTATCTCAAACCCTGCCCCTTTTCTTGATCCTCCAATCACAGCTGTCGCTTACCTCGGACAAACTTTGTTTGTACGATGAAGTCCGAGGTAAGCGACAGCTGTGATTGGAGGATCAAGAAAAGAGGGCAGGGTTTGAGATAGGTCCATTGGAGGGGGGCTTCCCACTCTCCAGAACATTTACAACAAGCGGTGCAGGGGTAAGGCTAAGAGAATTATCAAGGACTCCAGCCACCCAAACAACTGCCTCTTTGAACTGCTGCGGTCAGGCAAGCGATACCGGAGTCTCATGGCAAGCACAGAAAGACTCAGAAGAAGCTTCTATCCCCAGGCCATCAGGTTGCTCAACGAACAATAACACTATGCAACAACCATCAAATGCACTCACAACACACACATCCACATGCACACACTCACTTTAAACAAACAACACACTGCAGCACCCACTCTCCACACTTTAGAACACCTAAACACACTTTATATTTATTGATAAAGGATTTGCACTACAACCCATACCTCAGTACACCTTACTGTAAATTGTACTTAAATTGTACCTCATCCCATTTCTGCTTTGTAGTATTGTATATTAGTATTGCATAGTATATTGTATATTGTATGGTAACTCAGTTACTTCTATTCTGCATCGAACATTGTACATATGTATATACTGAACACTGTGTCTACGTACGTGACTTCTATTTTAACTTCTATTTTTACATGCTATACTATTTTATTTCATACTTATCTCTTGTCTAGCACAGTCTCTGGAGCGTAACAGAAAGAAGCATTTTGTATAAAAGTATTCTGTACTTCTGTATGACAACTATTAAAGAAACTTGAACTTGAAACATGAAATGTCGGCACACTGGGTTCCTAGCAATCACAATGCTTCCCTGGTTGCCCTCATAAACAACAGTCTTCATATATACATAGTGTCCCTCATTTTTAAATGATGTTGACAAAACACCCCTCATCTTCAAAAACACAATATTCAGTATAGAGGATACATTCCAATTACCTACTACATATTAAGCAATATATTCATAATCTTATCTCCATCACTTCGAGCAGTTGTTCTAGATAAACACATTTTGCATTGTCATAGCTAGAAACATATACTCAGCTTCACAGGCTGATAGTATCACTGTGGGCTTTAAGCTCTAAACCCTTGCTGCCCTTTCTGAAACACAGCTGTTCGTCTGCTGCACCTCTGGGATAACGAAAAACATGTTTTTGACGTAGTTCAATGCTTCTCTGTGGGGTCAGCAAAATACTGTGAAAATTTTACTCACTACAAAACATAGGTCAGGGCGAGTACACGTTGTCTAACAAATGAGGCTACCCACAGCTTTCCTATACATCTCTTACTTCTGTCAAAACATCTCAGGATCTTTTCCCCATAGTTAAATCATTGAGAACATGGTAAGTCATCCACCTTTGTATTTAAACATGGGATCCATTTCTGTATTTAAACATGGTAAATCATCCACCTCTGTACTTAAACATGGAATTAAACATAGGATCCATTTCAGTATTTAAACATGGACTCTAATCAGGTATTTAAACCTGGATTCTACTCCTCCCGTATTTAAACCTGGAGTATCATCCTCCTGCATTTAAGCAGTGTAGCCAGCCTCCTTCAGTATTTAAACATGGAGTACCCTCCTTCAGCATTTAAGCAATTAGCTACGAACCATACTTTGTATTTGTCGTGGCCTTCAATACCCTCCTGGATTGAATACGCCCATTTCCCTCACACTGTCTGTCTGCCCTCTGGTAACTTGATTGAATACACCCATTTCCCTCCCACTGTCTGTCTGTCCTCTGGTAACTTGGCTGGAGCAAATGTGTGGTTGTCCTCTAGGGACCTCATCTCCTCATCCCTTGCTATCTCCCATTTACTTGATTCGGGGGACAATGTGACCTCTTTAAAGGTCGGGGGTACCCCACTGACTACCCTGTAGCAGTAATCAACGGGGGTAGGTGTACTGTCCTCCTCGTCACTCCCTTTCCGGGCATAGTCTGTCAGATACTTTTGTCCGTAGCCGCCATCTTGTCCACAGCCGCCATCTTGTACGTAGCCGCCATTTTGTGCGTGGCCGCCGTCTCGTCCATGGCCATCATCTTGTCCATGCACGTATTGCGCGCTCTGGTCGTGTTTCTTCATGCACGCTCTGTCTGTGTGCCCCGTGGATTTGCAGAAGCTACACCAGACAGTCTTTGTGCAGTTGCCTCTCCGATGGCCTTTCTCTCCGCATCGCCAACACGCCAGTTCCGCCGTGGTCCTGGTCCTCTCCCTTGGCGTCGCTCGGGCCTTTAGCACCCTCTAGAGCTCGTAGTCCTCTGCTTTTCCATTGAATGAGGGCCATTTACTCCATCCCTTGGTCTCCATCCTCTTGGTTGATGGTAGGCGTAGCTTTAGCTCTTGTTGGCCTAGCGTCTAGCCACGCGGTGCTCCCGGCGCTAACCTAGCCTATACTTTAGCTAAGCTTGCTACCCTTATTATTTCGCCCCGGCATTATCTGGGCTCATAACCTGTTGACAGAATCCGGCTATAGGGCGACAATAATGTGGTCAAGAGGCATGGTTTCTATCTTTAGCCTTTAAGTGGCGTGGTTTATTCATTCACACGGTATGAGCAGCAGTACATGAGGTCTCCTCTCACTGAGAGGCTGGGGGGAAAGAGGTAGAGTAGGAGAAGACATCTCTATTTATACTCGCCACCTGGTGGTGTCTTGAGTGGCTCCGCCTAGAGCGCCCTCTAGTGGAAACAGTTATATATGCAGTTAGACAGTTACTAACAATCCTACATAGAACCTCTGACTTCAACATCTTGTTTACATAAGGGTCCTCCATTTTCAATTCATCAAGACATTTATGACATACAAGACATACAAATATACGGTACTGTGTAAGAAAAAGAGATCATAAAAAAATATAAACATTCAAAGGGGAAGAAACTGTACATTGGAGGGGGTTGGGTGGATGGGTGGGGGGGTTTTGACATTTACCGGGGCCAGTTTCTAATTGCAGCCACCCGTAGATGCTCTTTGAGAGCGGTTTTGAAGGAGGGTAGGGATTCACATTCCTTTACGGCTGTGGGTAGGGCCAGAGCCATTCCACATTATTGTGGCATAATTGTGAAACGTGTTTAGTCCCTTGTTTGAGCCTAATCTGGGTTGAACGTGATTTGTGGAGCTCCCTCTGGTGTTGTGGTTGTGGACTTCACTGACCTTTAGGAAGTATTTCGACAGGTACATGGGTATTTTAGTGGTGTAGTGTATCTTGTAGACACTCTGGTTAGACAGTCACAGGGCTAAACATGCACTCAATTAAATGACTGTGATTGTGTCATGGGGTATGAAGCCCAATAACTCTGGATCGTTATCCATCTGTCTGTCTGGTTCTGTCCAGTCAAACACCTAATGGAGAGGAAACTTCTATCAATGGCTTTCGGTTTCCCATTTAACATTTAGCATTGAGGAGCCCCCAGATTAATAGATATCTGTGCCCACAGTGGAGAGGAGAAGGTGGATGGGTGGAGGATGAAGTTGGACAACTGAAGCCAATGTTGTAGAAGGGAGTATGCAACACACTGCCAGAGACTTCCGCCAAGCAATGGTCCACCATGGGCTCCCATTATAAAGCCCAGGTGTAACCTCATCACGTACCTATGAGAAACTGGAAGAGAGCTAGGGGAGGAGACTGGGGGGTTGGTTGTCGGCCAATCCCCAGGTCCTCTCCCGACACAGTCCACAGCTGTGCCCAATCATGTATCAATTAGTCAATCATGTCCAAATGTTCTAGGCACAGCTGTGACAGAAACATCATGCAACACATAGTTCAAGTGGTTCTAAATTGTGTCTCAGTTACACAGTAATCCAAGGCATATATTCAACGTTATTCCAACAGTTCTTAATCCATGGGGGATAATAATAATAATCATAATAATAATAATAATAATAATAATAATAATAATAATAATAATAATAATAATAATAATAATAATTGTATTTCATTCAAGAATTGCAGCCCAAAGTGCTTCACATCAGTGATATAGACAGAAAATAGACACAGGCAAAACATTTGCAGAGAAGATTTATTTTTTTATGTTTCAAGATTGTAATAGATTTATGTCACTAAAATCTATCAAAGATTATTAGCTGGTTTTTGACTAAATAAAATGAATGCATAAAGTGCAGACATATAATGAGTAGAAAAATAGACAGAATAAGAGCAGTGCAAAGATGTGTAGAACTATGTATTTATAACTTCATGACATGATTTGAAATACTTTCGAATATCCACTTAAAAATGCTGTAGATATAGCGTCAATACAGGAAGTGGAGGAGTTACATTCCATGACAGTTTTATAGAGCTCAGTTGATGTAATGCAAGTGAATTTTCCTATTGTTACTTTTTTGCACAGTTTACAGATGGTATTTGTGTTTGCATCAGGAGTAATGCTGGCTCTGATTGATGCAAGTTCTTCACATTTTGCACTTTCCAGCATTCTCTGTGATAATCTTAGAGAAGTACAGTATAGTCCTTTCTTGCCACCCGTAATTGCTTTGTTTATAGGCAGTCATGGCTTCTTTATATATATCACAGTGAACTGTAAGCTTAGTTTTCCTCCATTTTCATTCAGCAGCTCTACAGATTATCTTAGTCTAACCAACACTGCTATTGTTTAACTATGGGGAGATTTTGTCAGTTGACTTCTTTTTGACCTTCAAAAAGCATCCAGTGTAAATTATAAGGTGTAAAGAGCAGTCCAGACTGGGTGGTTCAGATAGTCTCATGATATTTGAACTTTTACTCTGCCATGTCATCTAGTACCCGTCACAGTCTCCATTTTGGTCTCTGTTAAGATTAGGTTAGCATGAAGAATACACAGTGATGGTCGGATATAGGTAAATTGATTACTGACACTTTATCAATGTTCAACCTTGTTGTTATCACTAAGTCTATGGTGTTACCATGTTGATGAGTGGGTTAATTTACATGTTGTATGATCTCAAAGCTGTCATGTAGGTTGATAAGCTCAATAGCCTTGGGGTTGTTCTTCTTATTAATATGAATATTCAGATCTCCATGTATGATTAATCTTTCACATAATGATAGCACTGAGAATTAGTATTTTGGTGGTTGGTATAATATGATGAGCAAAGACAGTTCAGCTTTGAGCTCAATAGCAAGATATCCAAATTATGTAAATTACTCCGGTCAATGTCATTACATACAAATGATGTGGATAAAATACAGTTTACGGGATATTCCAACAGTTCTTATAATCCATGGGGGATATTCCAACAGTTTACTGATCCTTGGAGCAAAATGTGCTTCCAAGAACTATGCTCACGGCTGAAAGCTCTGTGATGTCATGTAGTAGCCAATTACCTTGATTTCTCACACTAGTAGCTAATTTCTATGACCGGTACAATACACACTAATCAGGGCTGAAGAGAGAGACGCAGGGCGGGTCGGATCATCGGATGAGTAGGAGGAGATATAGTTTATTACACAAGATCAAAAACCAAAGTCCTAACTTCATAATATCAAGGCCTTCTATTTATACTCTTTCAGTCCTGGCATACATGTTTCAATAAAGGCAGGTCACTTCCTAATTGGTCAAGTTCGGTGAGTGTGTAGGTGTGTCTAATAATTGTATTATGGCCAATTTCCTATTAAAAACTGCGTAGTTCTCAGTTTCCTGGCTGGTTCATTGTTTTTCACCAAAACCGGTCTATTCTGGTTCTTCGAGCTCCTCTCAGTGTAAGGTCATCTGAGGTTACTTTGACTGAAGTAACCTTTCTTCTTTGGGGCTGTTGTTGAACAGGGAAGGACTGGAAGAATTTTCCTTGGTCTCCTCATGGTCCCACCGTTCTATTCAACTGAAAAGGGTGGTTCCATCTCATATTGTCTACACCTTAATATATGTCTATTGATATACTGTCTTTTAATACACAGGTATTTATCCAGCTGTATGGTTCTACGTATTAACAGCAAGGGAACCTGAAAATGGCCCATTCTCCAACTGCCTAGGTGTTCTGTAAGGCCTTGTAACCGTAAAGGTGTAATCTATTTTTATAAAGGATGTGCATTATATGGCAGTCTGCCACCACAGTCACACTGGACCCTGTGAGAGAAGACACCACTGTATCAGGGCTGATGTCACACTGGACCCTTTTGGAGAAGACACCACTGTATCAGGGCTGATGTCACACTGGACCCTTTTGGAGAAGACACCACTGTATCCGGGCTGATGTCACACTGGACCCTGTGGGAGAAGACACCACTGTGTCAGGGCTGATGTCACACTGGACCCTGTGGGAGAAGACACCACTGTATCAGGGCTGATGTCACACTGGACCCTGTGGGAGAAGACACCACTGTATCAGGTCTGATGTCACACTGGACCCTGTGGGAGAAGACACCACTGTATCGGGCTGATGTCACACTGGACCCTGTGGGAGAAGACACCACTGTATCAGGGCTAATGTCACACTGGACCCTGTGGGAGAAGACACCACTGTGTCAGGGCTGATGTCACACTGGACCCTTTTGGAGAAGACACCACTGTATCAGGGATGTCCCGATCGCCTTTTTTTGCTCCCGATCCGATTCCGATCATGTGATTTTAAATATCTACCGATTCCGATCGTTCCCGATCCGATCTTTCACATTAGTAATCAATTTTGACGCATTTTTGTCAGAAACTGGCGGAGCAAGACAAGTCCCTCTGTTGGCTATAGTCCCTGGAGGGGCGCGAGCGCGGCGGCTCGTTACATTCACCCTGAGAAATGTGCTTCATGAGAAATATTAAAAGTTTCAATATATGTTTGCACATTAGTATACATTCAGTGTTCGACTTACGGTCTGAAACGCTGACGATAATCCGTAAGTCACAGCAAATAAATGACGTTATCAAGGTGAAAAGTTAGTCTGAAAAGTCCGCCTCCAGGCTCCAGCCTGCTGCTTCATGAGTTGTTCCTCCACACGGAATGTCGTCCTTGCAAACATTGCAATTGCTGTTGGACTGGCTTGACTTTCTATTTTAAAATGCTTAGTTCCAACTTCCAAACCTCTAGCTGCTCAAGTGAGTGGATAACAGTGTTTCGGGAGCGACGTGTTGTACTGTTGTTGTTATGTGAGCGTGTAGCCGGTCTAAATTAAAGGGAATGTGTTTGTTGTGGACAATTATTCTGCTCTGTGTGACAATAAATACATTAATGATATATTATATGTAATTTAAAACCAAAACGAAGGCCTCCGTATGAGTTTAAGACGTGAACATGGTCATGTTTGTTGAATAAAAAAATATATATCTTTTTTTACTGCCGATTTTTATTTAATTTTTTTTTTCGATCCCGATCCTCTGAAAAGCACGTGATCGGCGCTGATCCCGATCACGTGATCGGATCGGGACATCCCTAATCAGGGCTGATGTCACACTGGACCCTTTGGGAGAAGACCACATGGTCCTGGTTCAGGGCTGACGTCACATTGGACCAGTGCACGACTGGATTGATTGATTGATTGATTGATTGATTGAAAATTGTATTAACATATTGCAGAATGGGTACAATACAGTACAGCTCAATACACACAATTGTTAAGGGGATGCAGACCAGAGAAAGACTGTCGTCTTGTTTACATCAGGGTCCCCCATTTTCAATTAATCATAACATATATGACATACATGACATACAGATAGACAGTACTGCTACATCTATACATTTATGACATACCAGATTTACAAATACAGTACTGTTTGTGATACAAGAAGAGTCTAAAAAAAGGGAGTATATACATTTGACGAAGAAACTGTACATTGGAGGAGGTTGGTAGGTAGGAGGTTGGTAGGTGGGGTGGAGGGGGGGGGGGTGGGTAGGCAGGGTGGGGGGGGGGGGGGTAACTGTACATTGGATTATCGACGAAACCTTACTTGGTCCCAAGAAGAGGGTCTCGTGTATTATTGGGTTTAATAGGACATTTATTGTACATTGGAGGGGGTTGCGTTAGGACATTTACAGGGGCCAGTTTCGAATTGCAGTCTCTCGTAGGTGCTCTTTGAGAGTGGTTTTGAAAGTGGATAGTGATTCACATTCCTTTACAGCTGTGGGTAGGGCGTTCCACATTGATGTGGCATAATTGCAAAACGTGTTTAGTCCCTTGTTTGAGCCGAATCTGGGTTTAACATGATTTGTGGAGCTCCCTCTGGTGTTGTGGTATTCACTGACCTTTGGGAAGTATTTTGACATGTACATGGGTACCTTAGTCGTGTAGTGTATCTTGTAGACCAGGCCCATTGCAAGTTGCTGTACTCTGTCGTCTACTTTAAGCCATCCTAGGTTGTCAAAGTGGGCAGGGGTGAGGTGGGTTCTAGGAGTATGGTCAAGCAGTAGTCTGACCAGTTTGTTTTGTGATGTTTGTAATTTTGTTTTTAGCGCCTTTGAGGTGCTTTGGTACCATGAGGTGCAAGCATAGTCGTAGTACCCTTGAATGAGTGCTCCTGCCAGAGTCTTCAGGGTATTCTTGTTTACCAGGGAGGAGATCCGGTACAAGAATCTAGTTTGTTGGTTGACTTTTTTTTATTACATTGGATGCCATTTTGTCACAGGAAAGATTTGCATCTAGGATGGAACCTATAATTTCAACTTTCCTTGTGACAATATTGTCACCCACTGTAACTGAGAAGCCGTCGGTCTTGCTGAGTTTGTTATTTGAACCGAAGAGAATGGACTCTGTTTTACCCAGGTGTAATGATAGTTTGTTATCAGCGAGCCAGGTGCAGATTTTGCCTAGTTCAGAGCTGAGGGTTTTTTCAACCTGTAACTTGTTCTTGTCAGAGACCAGCATGGCTGAGTCGTCCGCGAACAGGAACAAGTTGCAGTCACAAGCTGACGACAATTAATTTGCATAAATTAGGAACAGTAGCGGTCCTAGTATGCTTCCTTGTGGAACACCACAGCTCACTGGGAGGGGGGGGGGATAGGGTACCATTTACCTCCACCATCTGTTCTCTCCCCTCCAGGTAGGATTGCATCCAGCTCACTGATAGACTATCAAAACCAATTGCTTTTAGCTTGTCAATCAGAATGGAGTGATTGACAGTGTCGAATGCCTTTTGTAGGTCCAGCATGACCATGTCGCAGTATTTGCCCGCGTCCACCTCTTGTTTGATGTGGTCGTTCAAATAGCGAAGGCATGTGTCAGTGGAGTGGGATGTTCTGAAGCCAGATTGGAATTCATAGATTAGATTTTTTTCTGCAAGGTACTTTTCGACCTGTTCGTATACTATTTTTTCCATGACTTTCGAGATGGAGGTAAGAATAGAAACAGGGCGGTAGTTGTCTGGGTCTAATTTGCTGCCCTTTTTGTGCAGGGGTGTTACTCTCGCAATTTTGAAGTCTTTGGGTATGTGTCCCTGTTTTATGGAGAGGTTTATTATGTGTGTGATGACTGGGGTGATGGCAGCTGCTGAGTCTCTGAGGAATTTGGAGGGGATGTTGTCATGGCCAGTGGCCTTGTTAGGTTGGAGGGCGCTCAGTTTTTTTGAGTACCTCAGCTGTTGTTACCATTTCTAGTTTGAAATCGCCTTTGCGGACCCCTAGGTTATTGTAGTAGGCTATGATGTGTTCTACCCCAAAATGCCCTGAGTGGGAGGGTAGTTTGTTTACCAGTGTTGTGGCTATGTTTGTGAAGAAAATGTTTAAGTAATTGGCTACATCCAGCTTGTCTGTGATGAGCGTGGACATTTACTATATTTGGAAGAATTTATTTGAAAAGAATGCTTCTTTTTCCTATGATGTTAACCAGATGTAAGAGAAGCAGGCTGAAGATGACTGAAATGTCACCTGTTCAAATCTCTGGGAAAACCTGGGTAGGAGAAAGAGCAGTGCTCCCTCAACAACTAAGCAATCAGTGTGCTTTATCTGAACCCATCCAATTCTAACCACCCGAAAACCCAACATGTACATACTTTCCCCGAAACCGTAGGTGGGGCATGTCTATTTGGGAACTGTCCATCAAAGAGAGGGGTGGGATAATAGACAGGAAGTATAGAACTTCTTGGTGTCCCGTTTAAGTTATTCAACAGCACAAATGAGAAAATGCACTTTTCTTATTTCAGAATCTCTGCAGCTCGATTTGAAGATTTAAAACATTGGCTGGATCTATATATAAAATATGCCAACACACACAGTGCTGCCATTGATTTATATGAGAGATTGGAGGTGACCTTGCGTGTGCTGGCATCGGGCACTTCAGAGTCCCAGAGGCACCAGCAGCTTTGAGCTGGACAAAAATAATACAAAAATTCTTAATTTTCTATTCAGTTTAAAGCTGCTGGTGCCTCTGGGAGTCTGTGGAAAACCTGTGTTGTGCTGCATGGGCTTGAAAAGTGATGCAGAGCTTGCTCTATTTCTGCTGGGCTTGGTAAACAAACAAACTCTAAACTAATTTATCCAAAGTTGCCTACTGCTGCTTTAATGAACTAATTTATTCACAAATAAAACGTTTATTTTACCCCCAGAAGAGACACTAATAAAGCTCTACTGATTTATAGTTTGCTGTTGGCGTCTCTCGATAATTGTATTACTCCTCCTCGAGTAAATCACTGTCGGAATCATCATAATGGACAAGTTTACTGCGTTTTATTCACGCCCAACAACTTGGGGCTCAAATTATGTCGTTATACTGTCTGTGGAACAAATCTATATTCTGATCAAATTCCATCTAAAGGAAGACAGAGGAAGCAGGGGGGTGAGGCTCAGAGGGCAAACGGACACTAACAGCTCTTAGTGGAGCCAAGTTACTTCAAATCACTCTGTGAGTCAAAACAAACAAACCTCTTAAAAAAACACACTGTGATGCCTGTGTCTCTTGTTTCACTGACCCTGACTGACCCTGACACTGACATGTCTCTGTAAGCACTGCCACATCAAAGCCTAATAGCAGTATTCACGCAATCTACAGTATGTTGCAGGGAACGCTCATATTAAGTGGCAACTGCAAGTCAGTCTGCACCCGTGCTCCGCCCTAACCTCTAATAGGAAGAGCAAGTAAATATGAATGAAATTGAAAGGAGATCCTGTATACACCATCTGTTACGATTACTGCTATTAATCAGTTCAATACTGTAGCCTACAGATCCTTCTGCTAGCTCTGTGCTGCTGATAAACCATGTACCAAACCATTGTTCAAAAGAGCTGCTTATTTGAATGTCTTCCAGAAATAGAAACAGACATAATTCCCATATACTGTTGTATAATACTGCAGAATCCATCAACACCATCTAGTCGAGGACGGTAATACATTTAGACTAACTTCTGTCAGGGACAGCGATTCTTAAGAGATGTGCTGTGAGAGAAAGCTATTGGAGGATTCAAAAGAAACATATAAAGAATCACAATACTCCTATATGCAATGAGATGAAACACTTAGGTGAGAGGATATATTCAGCTTTAGACACTCAGGTTTAGACACTCAGCTTTAGACACTCAGGTTTAGACACTCAGGTTTAGACACTCAGCTTTAGACACTCAGCTTTAGACACTCTCCACGTGTTCAAGTCAACACATCTCCCTGCCTGTCCTGGTTAGCAACAGATCCAAACACTTCAGTCTCCTTCAAGGCCTCTGGGTGAGAAGTGAAAATGACTGGATGGCGCATCATTTTTAATTATTCTGAGTGAGATCAAGAATTGACCTGTCCCAAGCTTGGCTCCCTCTTTTCTTGACCCACCACTCACAACCGTTGCTTTCCTCCAAGCTAATAAGGGGGTAGAGTTTGGGATTGGCCAATTGGCATGATTACATTTGAAAAGCCTCTTAACACATTAATTGCCAAAAACGAGTTAACTCGTTATTGCCCGCCAATCGAATATCGCCAAAAACAAGTTAACTCGTTTTTATGATCGTTATTTATTTTATTCGCTATATTTATTCATAATTCATGGCTGCAGCCTCTGCAGACCCTGGTGAATGGGGGGGCATTTCATGTATGCACGAGGATACATAATAATGATAATTTAGCATTGATTTCAGGATGATTAGATAATCAGCTGAAAAATTACAACGTGATAACTGGATTACACTAAAATGCCTTTTTCTCGTCTTTTCCTGGAATTACTCAGAATCACTCAAACTATACTCATATTCAAAACGGTATAAAACGGAAATGTATACGGATGAAAAAAGAATCTGTTTTTTGCATATTGACCAGAAGCAACTCACTGACAGTCGACGACGTTATTAGATCCATAGCTATAATATAAAATATAGTTTTAGGACTCGCAAGTTTGACATTCTAAAACTAGATCCATTGAATAAAAACCGATCGATTATCCAGTGTGTCGAGATGGAGTCCCGCGAGCGATAGCGAGTGGCCGGACGAAATATGGGTGAGCACCACTTCCGGCCGCTCACTTCCGGTTTTGGCAACTCGCCGATCGGCCACCAGATGGCGGTCTTGAACCGTTGGAGAGTTGAGAGGAGATCTACAGCACCCGTCAAGTCTCCGTGGGTGAAATATGATTGCCATGACAGATTTTTGAAATATTGATCTCAAAGACGCTGTACGACGTCATTGGCAGATTACGCATGGCGAGGAATGACGTCTAAACACGTCATTGGCGATTAAAGGGTTAACAATCGCCCCCAAAAGTGGTAATTTTAGTTTTTGTTTTTGAGGACTGTCTGCATACTTTTTTGCAAACCAAAATACTATACTTTATACTTATAGCACATGCATGAGCCTGGTCTCTTTTGAAAGATGACATTCTGAAAATTCACTTTTAGTGCTAATGAAATAGAGTAACATGAACTTGAGTTGTAGAAAAATGTGTTACTCACATTTTCTGTAGTAGTTAGTAGTCCAGAAGTAGTATTTCCCGAAAAATTGGTATGGCTGAAAAGACACCCTGGATCCATAGCCTTGAAGTAGTACATGTCCAAATTTCATAGAAATCGGTTCAGAAATGAGTGATTAGAAACGGTTTTGGTAAAAGGTGAGAGAGCTCAAAAAACTATTTTCTCATAGACTTCAATGCATTCGACGGAGAATTCTCTTCCTGTTTTGGTTTGTGACTTTTCACCTGGATCCCTGATTTGCTCATTCCCACGTGGGGTACCATTGGAAAGCCCTACTCAATAATGTCCAATCATTTTCATGATTGCCAAATGATTGACGGAGGTAGAGGCGCGAGAGTTGGGAGTGGTATTTGAAAGAATTTAAAGTCTGCCGTGTACTTCGGCGCATGCCTCACATATCGGCAAGTAACTCAAGAACCGCTGAACGGATTTTGTCACCTCAAACGGCTGTCGACAGGCAACAAATGGGGCTTTAATTCAATATATGTTACACTCCCAGACCAGCTCAAGTCTGGGAGAATCAATGCCCCAGTGTCATGCCGCCATCTAGCGGTCACCTGCAGACGATGCAGTCAACATTGATCCTGCTTGGTCATATTAATAACCTACTTGTTGAGATCAGAAGCTCTGTGTAGGATTGTTAGTAACTGTCTAACTGTACATATGGCTGTTTACACTAGTAACTGTTTACCTGCATATATAATTGTCTTCACCAGTGACTGTCTAGTTGCATATATATCTGTTCCCACTAAAGGGCACTCTATGCGGAGCCACCCAGGTACTCCACCTTGTGGAGAGTATAAAAGCAAAGGTATACTCCCATTTCGTTCTCTCCCCCAATGTCTCTCAGTGAGAGAAGAACATGTATGTTACTGCTGCTCTTTCCATGTGAATAAAAGGAAACCACGCCAGTTCAGGCTCAAGATAGAAACCATGCCTCTTGACCACATTATTGTCGCAATTAGTGTCTATGTTACAAGTGTTGTCTGTTTAGGTTTTCTCTGTGTTGGCATTCTGATTATGTGTTTTGTATTAGCCTAGTCCTTGTTCCAGTATTGTTGATTATGGTATTAGTTCTAGTGCCTTCTTCCCCCAGCTGTTTTCCATTATTAATCAGTGTTAATTAGTGTCAGTATTTATTGCTTGTGGTTTGTTTGGATTGTTGTGGCGTCATTGTCCCTGCGTTGTTCCCATATCGTGCCTGTGTGCCTATGTCCTGTCAAGTGAGTTTGTTGTCCTGTCAAGTGAGTTTGTTCCTCAGTATGTTATGTTAGCAATGTTTGGTGCTCTTTGTTTTTCGTTATCAGTCCGTGTTTGTCCCAGAGCCAGCCCGACTGTGCCTTTCTTTTGTTTTGAAGTTTGCTTGTGAGTTAGTAAATATCCCTTCTCTAAGCATCACCCTTCGTCTCTGCCTCCGTTCCTTCTTCCTTGTCAGCATACTGTGTTCTCACCATCATCATCACCCCCAATCGTTACAGAATGACGCCACCAATCAAGAGCACAGCAGACAAGGTAGTAGACACTATGACCATCATTCATAGTATGATAGACGGGGATCTGACCAGCTACTCTCCTGCTAAATGGGTCTTCTGGCTGAAGTTGATCGATGACGTAGCGAAGCAGAGCCCTACACAGGCGCCTCAGATGAGGGTTATGACGTACCAGGTTTGTGCTCTCATGGAGACAGCTAGGCGAGCCTCGTCTGCTAGCTTAGCCTCTGCAGCTAGCCAGGCATCCACAGCTAGCACAACCCCATCTGTTAGCTTAGCTCCTGTAGCTAGCCAGGCATCCACAGCTAGCACAACCCTGTCTGCTACCTTAGCCCCTGCAGCTACTCAGGCATCGACACTTAGCACAACCCCGTCTGCTAGCTTAGCCCCTGCAGCTAACCAGTCTTCCACGGCTAACCTAACCCCTACCGTTAGCCTAGCTCCTGCAGGTAGCCAGGCCTTCCCAGCTAGCATTACCCTCATGGTTAGCCTAGCTCCTGAATCTAACCAGGCCTCAATGGCTAGCATAGCTGCACCCGGTAGCCTAGCCCCTACAGTTAGCCCAGGTCCCATGGTTAGCCTAGCCCCTGCAGCTCGCAGACCTCCGAGGCCTAGCAAGGCTAGGAGGGCGAGCAGGGCTAGTACCGCTAACAGGGTCTCCACAGCTGATCCGGCGGTCGCTACCAGCCTGGTTCCGGTCGGTGTAGCCCCGGCTGTCACCACTTCCCCTCTGGCTTCCACACCCAGCCCAGCTGCTACGACAGGTTCGGTTGCTACGTCAGGTCCCGTGCCCTCATCTCCGGTCCCTACGCCATGCCTCGTCGCCGAGACCGGTCCAGTATCCACGCCCTGCCCAGCCTCTACACTTGGTCCGGCTGCTACGCCGGCTCCCGGCTTCTCAACTGGTCCTGGTTCCTCGACTGGTCCTGGCTTCCCCGCTGGTCCAGCCCTATGCCGTGACCGGCGCCCTGGTCCTCTCCGTGGTCCCCGCCGTGGTCTTCGTCATGGTCTACGCTGGGTTCTACTCCGGGGGTCGTCGCCGCCACACCTCCGTTCCGGCTCTCCCGATCCGGTTCCTAGTCCGGCGACGGGAGGGTCCCTCGTCCAGGATATTGCTCCTGGGTCCTTACCCTCGTCCCTTGGCTCCAGGTTCTCTGACCGACCTCCTGTTTCTCTCCCCGCCTCCCCTCTCCGGGCCTTTGTCCCCGTCCCCACTCCCCCTCGTCGGGCCTCGGTCCCCGGGTCCAGCCCCCCTCTCCGGGCCTCGTCCCCCCCCCCCACCCCCCCCCCCCTCATCGGGCCTCTGTCCCCGGGTCCAGCCCCCCTCTCCGGGCCTCTGTCCCCATCCCCACCCACCCTCTCCGGGCCTCTGCACCCGTTTTCAGCCCCCCTGGCTGCTATGCCCCCCCTGGGTTCTTTCCTCGGACTCCCGGCCCCAGTTCTCCGGGTCCTCGCCCTGGGTTTTTTCCAGGGTCCCGGCCTCCTGCTTCGCCCGTGTCCGGACGATGTTCTCGGGGGTCCGGAAGCCCCCCGTTCGGGGGGGGGGGGTACTCTTACACTCCCAGACCAGCTCAAGTCTGGGAGAATCAATGCCCCAGTGTCATACCGCCATCTAGCGGTCACCTGCAGACGATGCAGTCAACATTGATCCTGCTTGGTCATATTAATAACCTACTGTTGTGGCAATTAGTGTCTTTTTTTTTTTAAACTTCATTTTTTAGCGTCTATCGCTTTTCTGGTCAAGCATGACCGACAGATGCAGGGTGAAACGGGAGGGAGAACAGGGGAAGACATTCGGCAAATGACGGCGGGTCCGGGAATCGAACTCGGAGTCAACCAGATCCGTGACGCAGCACGGTATTCCCCGACGCTTTCGCGTCGAGGTACATGGTGAGCTACAGGAGCTCCCCCTGGCAATTAGTGTCTATGTTACAAGTGTTGTCTGTTTTCTCTGTGTTGGCATTCTGATTATGTGTTTTGTATTAGCCTAGTCCTTGTTCCAGTATTGTTGATTATTGTATTAGTTCTAGTGCCTTCTTCCCCCAGCTGTTTTCCATTATTAATCAGTGTTAATTAGTGTCAGTATTTATTACTTGTGGTTTGTTTGGATTGTTGTGGCGTCATTGTCCCTGCGTTGTTCCCGTATCGTGCCTGTGTGCCTATGTCCTGTCAAGTGAGTTTGTTGTCCTGTCAAGTGAGTTTGTTCCTCAGTAAGTTATGTTAGCAATGTTTGGTGCTCTTTGTTTTTCATTATCAGTCTGTGTTTGTCCCAGAGCCAGCCCGGCTGTATCATGGTTTTTGCCTTATTTCACATTTCTGTGAGGGATAGCTGTCAATCCCTGTTCCCTGTGGTTAATTGCCTCATGGATCGGCAGGTGTGTGGGCTTGATTGCACCTGATGCAGTGCAGCTGTGCCTATGTGTAGTCTATTTAAGTTTGGAGATTGCAGTGTCAACTGCTTTTTCATTTCCTAGTGTTGGCTGTCCTTTTGGTCACGCTCATTATATATATATTCTTTGATCTACTTTTTTCTCCCGTTTTCAATTTTTTCTCCCATCCCAATTTTCGTATCGTCCAATTCTACCCTCCCCTGTCTCGAACGCTGTTAGGCCATGCCTCCCACAAGCCGGCTGCAATGTGGATGAAGCCTTACATCACGTGTCCCCTCCGGTACTCGAGGAAGCAGCCGTCGCATCTTTTAACCTGCACAGCGCGATCTCTCAGCGGCGGGGATCTGCGTGGGAGGGACACGCCGCCCCCGTCGCTTCCTGATTCTGCTGCGCAGGCGCACCAACCGACTTGTAGGAGTCGCTGTCCACAACGTCCGATCCCCACCCATCAGCTTTCCCCCCCTTAACACTGCCAATTGTGTTAGTATGAACGACCAGCCAAGCTGATAGCAATGCGGAGAGCTGGGCTCGAACCCAGCGTCTCCTGCATTGGTGGCGAGCGCCTTGCACACTACACCACCTAGCCGCCCGGTCACGCTCATTATATTGAAGTGTAGTCTGATCTCTGATTCAGAATTGAACTTTATGGTAGTCATTCTTATTTTAGGCTACTCACGTGATTCTACACATAAACTCCCTTAGTGGAGGTTTATTGTTTTACTTTTTCCAATATAAACTCCTTTATTAGGAGGTGTCCTTGTGGCTTATTTACTTTTATACTATACCTCTTTATTGAGAGTAGTCCTGTTTTTTGGGACTTGATTTATTTTCTTAATTACTCACTTTGAGATTTCAACACAGGAAAATTCGCAGAGTAAAATTTACTCAAATTGAGTACAATTTTACTCCCAAAAAGACAGTATTGGCTCCGACTCCAAATAGAGTCAAAATGACTCTTGTCACAGAGTTAAATCTTCAGAGTTATTTCTACTCCATTTAGTGTTAACATTTAACTCTACAAAATACCAATTTACTCCATTTAGCATAAAGTAAAAACAACTCTAACATCATTTCACTCAACACAGAGTTGTGTCAGAATGCAGGTAGGTGAATTCCAATGGGTGAAGGCAATCACAGAGACAGAGAGTGTTTACTCTTGAACAGGTTCGACTTTAATAGTAAGAACACAGAGTAAATTCTAAGAGAGAACAAGTGCTAAGCACAGGTGTAAAATAAGGTAAATGGGAGCTTATTGGAGGTCCAGAGTAGAACCGTCCGCGTTATCCCCGAACGCAATTAGTGAAGACCTGACAATGGACAAGCAGAAGAGAGGTATGTTACATAGAGAGAAAATACCAACATACCACACACACCCCCGTGACAGCCAATCAGGAACCACCCCTAAGTGACAGCACTAATTGACAGGGAAATGACAGGTGACAAGCCCAGTGACATATGCCAGGAAAGTGGGCGGTCACCGACCGAGGTCGGTGTCCAGAACGTAACAGTACCCTCCCCCGACGAACGGCACCAGACGTTCACCTAGGAGCCTCGGGATTCAGCCGCCGGAAATTAACGATCAGGCTGGGATCTAAAATATCCCTTTGAGGCACCCAAGAACGCTCTTCTATCCCGTACCCCTCCCAATCCACCAAGAACTGAAACCCCCTACCCCTCCGCCTACAACCCAGTATCCTCCGCACCGTGTAAATGGGTTGACCGCCAATAAACCGGGGCGGAGGAACCACAGGCAGTGGCGGGGCCAAGGGCGATGAGAGGAATGGCTTCAACAGGGACACATGAAACGTCGGATGAACCCTCATAGAGCTCAGAAGTCGTAGCTTGTAAGCCACTGGATTAACCCGATGAATCACTTTAAATGGTCCTATAAAGCGAGGAGCCAGCTTCTTGGATTCCACCCGGAGAGGGAGATCCCGGGTGGAAAGCCAAACCCGCTGCCCTGGACGGTAAACTGGAGCCGGACGACGCTTACGGTTAGCCTGCCGTTGGGTACTAACCGAAACCTTCTGTAGCGCCTTCCGAACCTGTTTCCACGTCCTGCGACAGCGAGCCACATGTGCCTGGGCCGAGGGCACCTCCGCCTCCTGCTCCTGCTCGGGAAACAGAGGAGGTTGAAAACCATACTGGCACTGAAAGGGAGACATACCGGTAGAAGAGGAGAGAAGGGTATTATGCGCGTACTCAGCCCAAGCCAACCTCCTACTCCACGTTGCCGGACTACCGGCAACGTAACACCTCAAGACCCCCTCCAAATCCTGGTTGACCCTCTCCGTCTGCCCGTTCGACTGTGGATGGAACCCAGACGACAGACTGACAGAGGCGCCGAGGCCGGCGGCAAACGCCTTCCAGAACCTGGAGGCGAATTGAGGACCCCGGTCCGACACGATATCTACTGGCAGCCCGTGGACCCGAAAGACATGCTGTATAATTAAATCAGCAGTCTCCCGGGCCGAAGGAAGCTTGGGGAGAGGGACAAAGTGAGCCGCCTTAGAGAACCGATCCACCACCACCAAGATGGTGGTGAATCCGTCCGAAAGGGGAAGACCAGAAATAAAGTCCAGAGATATGTGTGACCAGGGTCGTTTAGGAATAGGAAGTGGTCGGAGGAGACCCGCCGGTGCCCGTCGAGAGGTCTTACTACGTGCGCACACCGGACAGGCCGCCACAAAGGAACGCGTATCCCCCTCCACTGTCGGCCACCAGAACCTCCTACGGATAAATTCCAGGGTCCTGGTTGCCCCTGGGTGGCTGGTGAGGGATGACGCATGTGCCCACTGTAGCAAGCGTGAGCGCGCCACCTTGGGAACATACGACCGTCCCGGAGGACCCCCACCAGGATCGGGCTCCCGCGTTAGCGCCGACCTTACCACCTTTTCTATGCCCCAAGACACGGGTGCCAAAATCAAGGCCGGTGGAATAATGGGATGGGGCTGCTCCTCCCGCCCAGGAAGATCAAACTGGCGCGACAACGCGTCAGGTTTGATATTCTTGGAGCCGGGTCTATAGGAGATGGTATATCGAAATCGTGTGAAGAACAACGTCCACCTGGCCTGGCGAGCGTTAAGGCGTTTAGCCCCTTGGATGTAAGCCAAGTTCTTATGATCAGTCCAAATAATGAAAGGATGTGCCGCCCCCTCCAACCTCTCTGGCCGCCTCAGATCTACTCCTATCCAAGCTCCCGGAGGGTCATCAAAGAGAAGCCGCCTATTCTCAGTCATTGCCCCACAATGGTGGAATGAACTACCCATCCCAGTTAGGACAGCCGAATCCCGTCCAATCTTTCGCCGTCGACTAAAGACTCACTTCTTCAACCATTATCTGAAATGATAAAAAAAAATAAAATAAAAAAATCTAACCCCGACTAACCTTAATGTCATGCACTTGTCCTAATAAACTAACCTACACTGTAACACGCAACACTTTGATGAACATTGTTACTCAGCTGATAGAGTTGTACCCTTCTTGCTGTCTTGTCGTACAGAACTTGTAAGTCGCTTTGGATAAAAGCGTCAGCTAAATGACTAAATGTAAATGTAAATGTAAATGTCTCCACTCCTCCAGTGCCAATTTGATCGCCAATAACTCCCGATTACCCACGTCGTAATTACGCTCGGCTGGTGACAGACGGCGAGAAAAAAAAGCACACGGTGCAGTTTCCCATCCTTTAAGCATCTCTGAGAGAGCACCCCCCCCACCGCGACGTCAGAGGCATCCACCTCCACAATGAACGGAACCTCCGCGTCATGGCGGATCAATACAGGAGCGGATGTAAAACGACGTTTAAGATCGCAGAAGGCCGACTCAGCCCTAGGCGACCATTCAAAGCCAGGGAGAGAGGCCTTAGTGAGAGCTGTTAAGGGATTGGCTAAGGCGCAAAAATTGCGAATAAAGCGCCTGTAAAAATTTGCAAAGCCCAAAAACCGTTGTAACCCCTTGAGCGACGAAGGCCGTGGCCAGTCCAAAACTGCACTCACCTTGGCTGGATCCATGCGCAGATCGCCCTTCGTCAACACAAAGCCCAGGAAGGACACGGTGTCCGTGTGAAACACACACTTCTCAGCCTTAACGAATAGTTGATGCTTGAGGAGACGGTCTAGCACCTCCCGAACGTGCATTTGGTGTTGCACCATATCGCGATAAAAAATCAGGATATCATCTAAGTAGACAAACACCGACACCCCAATCAAGTCTCGCAGCACGTCGTTAACCAGGGCTTGGAAGACTGCCGGAGCATTAGCCAAACCAAAGGGCATGACCAAATACTCATAGTGCCCATTGGGTGTGTTAAATGCAGTCTTCCACTCGTCTCCCTCTCTAATCCTGACCAGGTTGTATGCATTACGTAAGTCAAGTTTAGAAAAGACCTGTGCCCCCTGTAAGCACTCAAAGGCCGTGTCCATGAGGGGTAAAGGATATCGGTTCTTGATGGAAACGTCATTCAATCCCCTATAATCAATGCATGGGCGCTGATCCCCATCCTTCTTATCAACAAAGAAGAAGCCAGCGCCGGCAGGGGAAGTGGAAGGGCGTATGTGCCCCGCAAGCAATGCCTCCTCTATGTAGGTGTTCATGGCCAAGGTTTCGGGGCGTGAGAGAGAGAACATTCGCCCGCGAGGCGGGGAGGTACCGGGTAGAAGATTAATGGGACAGTCGTATGATCTATGAGGCGGAAGTGCTTTAGCACGCGTCTTGCTAAAAACGTCCGCCAGGTCCCAATAGATCTCAGGCACCCCTATTAAATCGGGATTAGAGGGTAGATCAGAATCTGCCACGCTCCCCACCATCCTGGAGAAAGAGGGAGGAGACAAAAGAGAAGAGGGGGGGGAGACAAGGGTTTGGGCAAACTCCCGCTGACGATCGACTTGACGTCGGCCGCCGTTGAGAGTTCGCCCGTGCTCCAATTAATGACACGAACACATGACGACAACCAGGGATGACCCAACACCATGACAGAATAGGGGGAAAAGATGACAAAAAATGTAACCCATTCCCACTCCCCACCCTCCACCCGGATGTGTAAGGGAACTGTGCGCTGGGTGACGCTCCCACTGCCCAGAGGCCGACCGTCCAGGGCATAAACTGGTAAGGGAACCCCTAAATCCTCCACTGGGGTTCCCCACTCCTTCACCAATCCCACGTGAATAAAATTGCCCGCCGCCCCTGAGTCAATGAGAGCCTTAGTTCCCCTAATGTCACCCCCACAGTTGATCGCCACCTCAAAAAATGTACGAGAATCCGTGGTTTTGGCAGGAATGAGCCCACCTGCTGGCGCCTTTTCGAAGCCCGACGGCGCACCTTCCATCCTCGATTGGCGCCGAGCCGATACAGCCTGGACCCGACAGCTGCCGAAGCGGTGACCGGGCGGCCGCACCGGAAGCAGCGTCGCTCTTTGATGAAGCGCTGCCTCTCGACGTCCGAGAGCGACAGCGCTCCAAGCTGCATGGATTCATCACCCAGTGGCCCACTCGTGTAATGCATGGAATTATCAACACCAGGAGAAGAGGGAAAACATACCTGGGGCTGGGTGTTGTTGACATGCTCCTTCTCCCTCTCCCGGTGCTGATTATCCATCTTGATGGTGGTGTTGATCAGCACTTCCAGCTGCTCGGGGATCTCACGCGCGGAGAGAGCATCTCGCATCCGCGCTGAGAGTTTCCTGACGAACAGAACCACGCAGACGTTCTCCGCCCAAGCTGTCTCCCGAGCCAAGATCCGAAAATTAATAGCATAAGCTGCGACCGTGCGGAGGCCCTGCCGGCAGTCGAGAAGACGACCACCAGCCTCGAAGATCGAGAGTACCCGGGAAGTATCGAATACTCTTCTCAATTCCCGGGTAAAGGCGTCCAGACTGTCGCAGATTATCGCCCCTGCCTCTAATTCCGCCGTAGCCCAGGAGAGAGCTTGACCGGTGAGCAGTGTGATAATATACGCTACCTGCGCTGTCTCCGATGGAAATTATCGTGGTTGCAGCCGGATAACGAGTAGACACTGGGTGATGAATTCCCGACAACCATCCGGTGATCCGTCATAGCGAGCGGGCGCCTGCAGATGTGGTTCGCGGGACCGCTCCTGGACCCCGAACACCCCCCGACTCTCCTCTGCGTGGAGCGCTGCTTCTCCCGCCGCCGACTGAACACCAGCCACTCCTTCTTGGGCTTGTCGGGCTGTGGCCAACGCCGACTGCGCCACCGCTTGGGATGATCCGACGACCCCATTGAGTCGGATTAACTCGGCGCTGACCAGCTGCTGATGTTCCTCCATCCGTGTCTGGGCTGCTCCCTGCGTCCGGAGCATCTCCATGATGGCCTCCATGGAATTCTGATGGTCAGGTCTTCTGTCAGAATGCAGGTAGGTGAATTCCAATGGGTGAAGGCAATCACAGAGACAGAGAGTGTTTACTCTTGAACAGGTTCGACTTTAATAGTAAGAACACAGAGTAAATTCTAAGAGAGAACAAGTGCTAAGCACAGGTGTAAAATAAGGTAAATGGGAGCTTATTGGAGGTCCAGAGTAGAACCGTCCGCGTTATCCCCGAACGCAATTAGTGAAGACCTGACAATGGACAAGCAGAAGAGAGGTATGTTACATAGAGAGAAAATACCAACATACCACACACACCCCCGTGACAGCCAATCAGGAACCACCCCTAAGTGACAGCACTAATTGACAGGGAAATGACAGGTGACAAGCCCAGTGACATATGCCAGGAAAGTGGGCGGTCACCGACCGAGGTCGGTGTCCAGAACGTAACAGAGTTGTATTTACTCCGTAGAGTTGTGATCCCATCAATAGAGTTGTATTTGACTCTGTATAAGAGTAGTAATTGCCTCAATATAGAGTTATAATTCCCTCAATATGGAGTGTTATTTTAATCTATAGAGTTATTTTTCACTCAATATAGAGATATTTTAAGTTATATTTCACTCAATATAGAGTGGTATTTTAATCAATATAGAGTTATATTTCACTCAATAGAGTTATATTTCACTCAATATAGAGATATTTTAAGTTATATTTCACTCAATATAGAGATATTTAAAGTTATATTTCACTCAATATAGAGTGGTATTTTAATCAATATAGAGTTGTAATTCCCTCAATATGGAGTTGTAGTTCACTCAATATAGAATAGATTTCACTCGATATAGAATATCATATTTCACTCAATATAGAGTGGTATTTTAATCAATATAGAGTTGTAATTCCCTCAATATGGAGTTGTAGTTCACTCAATATAGAATAGATTTCACTCAATATAGAATATCATATTTCACTCAATATAGAATTAAATAATAATTTACTCTGGAATAATACATTTAAAATAAACGGGGGCAAAGCAGAAATCAGTATTTAACAATGCACTTTTATTTGCAACATGCAGGCATATCCTTTGGGATGCAAACAGTTTTACAACAGCGTGTGAGAATCATGACTTCAAGGGGCGATCAATAGAAAAAAAAAGGTCATTAATAAAATAAGATTCATCAATAAGCTTGTGCAATCTTTGTTTTCAGTTGCCAAGAAATTTGAAATTCCTAGTACCTTGGACTTAAAGGTCTATGATGACTTAAAACACTGAAGTCGACAAGGAGGCGTTTCAGTTAAAGAAACCAGACATGGGTGTGTTGGAGATTTGTTCGCCCCAAGTTGCTTATTAACATGGAGCCTAGCCTCATCCAAAATGTCACACAGGTACTGTATATGTTTGTACTTTGAAATGATCTTTGTTTCTATACGCCCAATGTAATGTAACATAGTAAAAAAAAAAAAAAAAAACGCGTCTGAGGAAGAACTTGCTTGGTGTGGATCCTTCCTAATCTTTTTACATTACACTTGTCACAAACATTCCTCTCTTGCTAATCACACTTGGTATATGTCTACGTGATTGTTAGATTCAGTGAGCCCCTCTGCAAACAACTCCATTATATACAAAAATCACCATGACTTCAAGGCTTCATGGGGAGAGTAATCGATAGAAAAAAGGTCATAAATAAAAGACAATTACATTTTGGCCTCTGTAAAGTGACAACAAAAAGAAATCACCATGACTTCAATTAAGGCTTCATGGGGAGAGTAATCGATCAATTACATTTTGGCCTCTGTAAAGTGACAGCAGCATCTGTACACCCTTTTAAAAAGGGATAGCTCACCCAAAAAAAGAAATCTACCAATTACACACCCCATGAATCCTTGAATTCATGGAGATTTGTTTGTTTGTCGCATTCCTGAGCCAATAATTCAAGCCAGTCATCAAATTATTGGCTCAGGAATGCAACAAAAAGAAATCACCATGACTTCAATTAAGGCTTCATGGGGTGAGTAATCGATCAATTACATTTTGGCCTCTGTAAAGTGACAGCAGCATCTGTACACCCTTTTAAAAAGGGATAGCTCACCCAAAAAAAGAAATCTATCAATTACACACCCCATGAATCCTTGAATTCATGGAGATTTGTTTGTTTGTCGCATTCCTGAGCCAATAATTCAAGCCAGTCATCAAATTATTGGCTCAGGAATGCAACAAAAAGAAATCACCATGACTTCAATTAAGGCTTCATGGGGAGAGTAATCGATAGAAAAAAGGTCATAAATAAAAGACAATTACATTTTGGCCTCTGTAAAGTGACAGCAGCATCTGCACCCTTTTAAAAAGGGATAGCTCACCCAAAAAAAGAAATCTATCAATTACACACCCCATGAATCCTTGAATTCATGGAGATTTGTTTGTTTGTCGCATTCCTGAGCCAATAATTCAAGCCAGTCATCAAATTATTGGCTCAGGAATGCAACAAAAAGAAATCACCATGACTTCAATTAAGGCTTCATGGGGAGAGTAATCGATCAATTACATTTTGGCCTCTATAAAGTGACAGCAGCATCTGTTCACCCCAAAGAAATAAAAGAAAACTAATAGTGTTCATCCCCAGTGCAATAGTTCAAGAGCTTAGTGATTTTCTCTTTTCCTTTTTTAAATCACAGGAAACAGTATGGAACAATAAATGAGCTTGAATCGTCATCACTGTATGACATCTGTATATCGAATGCTTTGTAAAACAAAAGCTCTTTGACATCAACTACATGAGGTCCATCTGTAGTACACACAACTTTAAATGCATAAAAATGGTCATCCAGAGACACGGTTTGTAGTGCAAATGTAAACAACAGTAACCTCTCATCTTTAACACTTTGGTTGCCTTGGGTTAAATTAATGATATACCATAGATTGCCAGCGCTATTTGTCTATGGAGAACGTCCCCTTCTTTGCAGGGCTATAACTTTTTAAATTCTATTGCTACATTGCCATTATTAGGGCCCATTCAAAGTCCTATATGTATTGTTCATTGTGTAGCAACGTTAAACTTTTTCATTCACATATTCATAGTAAAGTATGGTCTAATGTATAAGTATGTTTTCATCTCTTTCTGCAGCTTTCTCCAGAACGTGATATATAGCCCCAAATGCATTATATTGATGATGAAATACAGTTTGATGGCAATCAGCGCGATATAAAAAATTCCAACTAGACGTACTTCTAGAAGTTACTACACGTCATCTGATGTTGACCGGATGGGCGAGGGGGCGTTTATAATTCCGTGGGCAGCGTTATACCAATCATCTAATGTGGGTCAAATGTTGATAATAGCAGTTAGTATCTAAGACGGTAACGTTACACGCTAAAACTCACCCCAGTCTCCGCGCGCCGTTGGGCGATCATCGTCGAGTAGAAATTTTATCATTATGGGATATATTTTTACCCGGTCCATCTCCAGCTTGTATAATGGTATATACGTCCAAATCATGTTGTTTATCGAGTTATTGCCAATCGATCACCGTGTAGCGTGACGAGCCAGAGTCCCATGAACCATAGCGAGCGCCCGGAAGTACTACGGTCGTCATGACAACCTCTATTCAATATCCTGTGTGGCGATTGCGCCGATCGGCCACCAGATGGCGCTCCTGAACCGCCAGAGAGCTCAGTGGGTCCTGCTGGTGGATCTCAGGCCAGCGGAGGGGGAATATGAATCCGATTGCAGATTTTTGAAATATTGATATAAGGACGCTGTACAGTGTCCCCCGGCAACTTTAGCATGGCCAGCAAAGACGTGAAAAGACATGTCCCGGCAGTCAAAGTGTTAAGAACAACACGGTGGATTTTGTGAAAAACTGGAACCTCACTAAGAACTTTAAGACAAACAACTAAACCTGGACGATACATATTTCCATGGTGTTTGGCCCATCTAACATTTAACACCTTGGTGTCACTTGGTACCTGAAGAGTCTCCGCTATCTCACAGCCTCTGTCCATCACATTTAATGCTACCATTTTACTTGGACCAAGCACCAGTCTGTTGGGATCAAATGTCTGCCAATTGTATGCTACTTGACTTTGGTGTTTCTTTGCCAACGTTTTAGTTATATTTTTGAAGCTTTTTAGTTGTTTTTTAAAGAAATTATGCTTCGCTTCATAGCGCATGCACCAGACATGCAAAAGTGGTCCAATTTTACGAATACATGTAGGATAGTGCACCATAAAATGATGCTTTGGTAGTAGCCTCCTGTTGGGAAACAAATGCTTGAATAACCCGTGGTGCTCTGCAATCAAGTGTTTTAAATAAATAGTAATGCCAGTTGATAACCTGGGAGAAAATACAATATCTGCTATTTGAAGCAACAGCAGAAGCAAATACCAGTGTTGATCATTTGGACAAACCAAGTCTCCAAAGATAAGTGGTAGATTGCGAAGTAAACACCAAGATTGGATTGCATTTAACCCCAAGTCATTTGAGGTCTCTACTAACTTCAATGCAGGTGGCTTGTTGTTTTGTTCCAGGTAACCATAGTTAAAGCTCTTAATTCTCAAGTCTATTTCCTTTGATGTTGTGTAGTTTTTAATCAAGTGTAGTATTAGCAGTTTCATTTCATATTGTGCCACGCCCTCCAAGATATCATGCATAATATCGACAGAGAAATTGTCACATGTATTGAAGTACTGCAAGGAATTTAGAATGCAAGAACGTTTAACTCCCATCACATAGGGAAGACCAATAGTAGTCTCCATTTTGTGGCAGTGTTCTGCATGAAGTGCTCGAGTTCGCATAACTATCTTGGGTGAATCTTCTTTGAATTCTGTCTGAAAGTCCTCTTTCTCAGCAAGACAAAAGCGGCAACAATATCTGGCACTGAATGATTCTACGAAACCAAACAAACCGTGAATACCAAGGTTGTCACCTGTAACTTGGACAATAGTTCCATACACTGGCTGATCATACAATGGGACCTTAATTCCATCCTTCTCCAGTATTTTAATATCTTCCACAAGTGGAGCAAGTATTTTAGAAAAGCCATGTGTTTTAATGTCTTGGGCATGGAATAAAGCGACCAAATGAATATTAAGCAGAATTGAGTTGTACTTTGGAGAAAAATTACGCAAGGTGAAATAGATTGCTCCTAATTTATGTATTCCCTTTTTACTCCCCAACGGATTTGCGCATTCAAAATCATCATAGAAAAGCTGCACCTGAATTGCATGCTTCTGTTTTGAAAATAGAGGATGACTCTTGAAAAACTCTCCATCACACAAGTCATTAAGAAGATCTTCTCTTAAACTGGAATCACTCTGCATCATCTCTTCTATATTAGGGTGTTTGTAAATAAAGTCTAATGTTTTCAAAATTGGGATATAAACACATTTATCAGTAACAACAGCCTGATCATAAGTTCCAGTAGTCCGATTGCGCAGGGTATCAAATCTTGTACCAAGGACATATTCAACTGGGTCTACCCTTCCCCACTTCTCTGTAAAATATTGCCTTCTCTTAGTTTCAGAATTTAAGATACAAAAGGGATTTTCAATTTCTTCAAAACACTGATCAATTTTACACTCAACCTCACTTTTGATAGGTTCCTGTAAAGATAGACACTGCTTCACATATTGTTTTGCTTGATTATGGATATCATCAACAATCACTTCCATTGAAGTTACCAAAGAGTTGATTATTGTTTCACCTACACCTGCCACTTTAAGTTCAGCTACTGTTGCAGCACAGCTGTCTACAATACTATTATTAAGAAGGACTGGAAGGACTGGGTCAGAAGGGGCACTGCCTGATGGAAAGTCATCAACATAACTTTCAGCTAAATGTTCAGCTGTAGAGCGGCCTTCACCAGGATCATCACATGGTTGATGACATGCTTTAAGATGCTTTCGAAACCCAGAAAAAGTGCAAAAGACATGTAAACAACCAGGCTGACCACATTTAAGACGAAGTGTCCTTCCTGAACAAAGTCCGTGGATCATCCTCAAGTGCCTCATCAGTGAATTGGCATTTGCCTGAGAGTTTTTGCAAATGAAACACAACATCTTATCAAAAAACACTGGAGCATCAGAGGCCTCAAGATAAAATATCTTCTCAGTATCAAAAGTCTGTGCAGCATCAGAGGCCTCAAGATAAAATATCTTCTCAGTATCAAAAGTCTGTGCAGCATCAGAGGCCTCAAGATAAAATATCTTCTCAGTATCAAAAGTCTGTGCAGCATCAGAGGCCTCAACATAAAATATCCTCTCAGTATAAAAAAGAAATCAGTGCAGCATCCGAGCCCTCATCTCTTTAACCCTGGGGTTGACATTAGTGGTAGCAGCATCGATCTTGTAAATGGCGGTTTGCAAGAAGTTGTACATATTGGCCAGATCCCGGTTGTATGAGGTACCAAAGACAAAATGAGCTTTGAAAAGCTCATCAAAAGAGGCAAGAGAGTCTGGTGACTTACAAGGGATTGCATGTTTGTCAATCACAATGAAGTACTTGTGAATCACACTCCTCTGGGTCCCCACAGCAAGCAGATAGGGTTGAAGGCTCTCCGTGATGCTGTCCAAATGCCCCTGGAGCATAACAGTAAGAAGCATTTTGTATAAAAGTATTCTGTACTTCTGTATGACAAATATTAAAGAAACTTGAAACTTGAAACTTGGATACTGGTCCCAGTCTGTGACAAGAGAACTTCATTAGTCTTGCTATTAAAATTAGTCACGGTTTGCAAACAGTGGTCTTTGCATGATTTCAATCATGCAGGTCAATATCAGGGACAGAACTAGGGATGCACGATAATTATCAGGCCGATATCAGCAATTATGACGTCATCCCGATAAAAGTATTGATAGCTCTGATAATAAAAAAAATATATATATATTTTTTTTACTTTTTTCTTTTCATGTCAACGTTCACACGCACAATATATGCTTATTTAGGATTTGACTTGATTCAACAACAAAGCAGTCGGGGCAATGGCAAGCCAAAAACGGTCGAAAATGTGGTTATTTGAAGTTTGGATTTTTTTTCTTCTCACAACTGAGGTAGGTAGATTACATTTTTAGAGACTAAAGTACCGAAAAAGGTACCGTTGGGTACCGGTATCGATTCACAGGTACCGGTACCATATCGGTTCAAATGTGAACAGCATCCCTACTGACAAAGCACAATACCTGTTGGTTTTTAGTTGTTCAGGGAAACACATTGTTAATGACATTGACGGATTGTGAATTTTGTGATCGACTCAAATTATATTTATTTGGAAAAATAAATATAGTCACTTTATTTGAAGAGTCAAAACTGTTCTCTTGGCTTTGTTTTGTTCATATAGTAACGCTCATGTCATGATAAATCTGGTTAGGTCAAAACTACAGGAATATACATAAAAAAATTAATAATTATAATACAATAAATATATATATCGGTTATCGGTATCGACCTTGAGGAGCAGAAAGTTATTGGTATCGATATCGGGGTCAACAAATCAATATCGTGCACCCCTAGACAGAACAGTGATCCTTCTTATACTTTAATTTAACTGTAACTAGGGATGCTCGATATTGGCTTTTTTACCGATATACCGATATTGTCCAACTCTTAATTTCCAATACCGATATCAACCGATACCGATATATGCAGGGTTTCCCCTCCAAAAAACTGAATAATTTCAGGTAATTAACATTACATATGTCTTGTTGTGGAATTAACATAACATTATGCATACTTTTGACAATAAATAAAATCAGAATTTGTTCTTACTTGCCTGGGTAAATAAAGGTTGGTTATAGAAATGTAAAAAAAATTATAAATTTTTTTTTTACCGATACCGCTATTTTCCTATATCACATTTTAATGCCAATATCGGCCGATAATATAGGCAACTGTAACCTTACCTTTATGAACTTCACAAGGGAGTCAATGGCTTCTCTGGCTGAGAGCTTTCCCGGTCTCTTGTTGCGGCCCTGAGGTGATGGTGGCAGGAGGTGGACAAGGAGCAAGAGGGAGGACATCTCACTGTCCCATCCTAAAAATACAAAAAATTAAATAAAAAAAATCAGAAATACATTTGACTAAAAGCTGTGTTTCCATTTGTTTAAAAAACAATTCACCCTTCCATTATTATATTCCTTTAATTCAAGCATACCATTGTTCAGTTCTATTGTGTCTGTTGTGGATTCAGCATTCTGAAGCAGGTCTTGAAGGTCGCCGGTCTGGGTGAGGCCACGGCTTTGTTCAAGGACTTTCTGCCTGCAGAAAGTAGGCCACTTCTCCAGGAACTTTGCAGAGATGTCATCACCAAACATCAGACTGAAATCCTGCTCAATCTGCAGACAAGATGGAATAAAACATGGTTGAAATTTTTTTGTCATACATTGTTAAATAGTAGGGCTGACCCCTATTAATCGATTAGTCGACTAATCGGTCGAAAGGGGCCGTAGTCGACTGGCCAACCTCTTAGTCGAATATAATATTATAAAAAGAAAAAAAGAAAAAAAATATATATATTATAATTTTTTTCAAAAGAAAAGAGGCATTGAGGCGTGGCTAACGCTAATGTTCAAGTTCAAGTTCTTTAATAGTTGTCATACAGAAGTACAGAATACTTTCATACAAAATGCTTCTTACTGTTACGCTCCAGAGACTGTGCTAGACAAGATAGTATCAAATAACATAATAACATAATATAGCATGAATTTAGAAGAAGAAAATGAGGTCACAGTGTTCGGTATAGACATATGTACAATGTTCTGAGTTACCATATAATATACAATACACAATACTATGCAGTGTACTAATGTACAGTACTATCTAGTGCAAAGCAGAAATGGGATGAGGTACAATTTTAGGTACAATTTACAGTAAGGTGTACGAGTTGTAGTGCAATCCTTCATCCATAAATATAAAGTGTGGGGAGTGGGTGCTACAGTGTGATTGTTTAAAGTGGGTGTGTGCTATAAGTGTGTGGAGTGGGTGCTACAGTGTGTTTGTTTAAAGTGAGTGTGTGCGTGTGGATGTGTGTGCTATGTGCGTTTGGTGGTTGTTGTTGTGTAGTGTTCATTCATTGTTCGTTTAGCAGCCTGATGGCCTGGGGATAGAAGCTTCTTCTGAGTCTTTCTGTGCTCGCCTTGAGACTCCTGTATCGCTTGCCTGACCGCAGCAGTTCAAAGAGGCAGTTGTTTGGGTGACTGGAGTCTTTAATGATTCTCTTAGCCTTGCCCTTGCAACGCTTGTAGTAAATGTTCTGGAGGGTGGGGAGCCCCCCTCCAATTGTGCGTTCGGCTGAACGTGTCACTCTTTGTAGTCTGCTTTGGTCTTGTGCAGTGCTATTCCCAAACCAGGAGGTGATGTTGCCGGTCAAGATGCTCTCTATTGTACATGAGTAGAAGTTCTTAAGGATCTTCTGGCTGACTTGGAACTTCCTTAGGCGCCTGAGGAAGTAGAGGCGTTGTCGTGCCTTCTTCACAACACTGTTAATGTGTGTGGTCCATGTCAAGTCCTCGGATATGTAGGCTCCGAGGTACTTAAAGCTGTTGACTCTCTCAACCGGTGCCCCGTCGATGCTGAGGGGGCTGTAGTCCTTGACCCCCGACCTCCTGAAGTCCACAATCATCTCCTTTGTTTTGCTGACGTTCAGGGAGAGGCTGTTTTCCTGGCACCATCCCGCCAGGACCTTGACCTCTTCCAGGTAGGCCCTCTCGTCGTTGGCAGAGATCAGGCCCACCACCACTGTGTCGTCAGCAAATTTGACGATTGTATTGCTACTCCGCTGAGCCACACAGTCGTGTGTGTACAGGGAGTAGAGGAGGGGACTCAGAACACAGCCCTGGGGGGCCCCTATGTTGAGGGTGATGGATGAGGAGGTGCAGTTGCCTGCTCTCACCACCTGGGGTCTGCCAGTCAGGAAGTCCAAGACCCACTGGCAGAGGTCATAGCCCAAGCCCAGGTCCCTGAGCTTGGCTATGAGTATGGAGGGGACTATGGTATTGAATGCCGAGCTGTAGTCGATGAATAGCATTCTCACATAGTTCCCCTGCCTCTTGTCCAGGTGTGATGCTGCTGTGTGCAGCACATGGGATATGGCGTCCTCCGTGGACCTGTTGGGGCGGTATGCAAATTGCAGGGGGTCCATGTTGATGGGGAGGGAGGAGCAGATGTAGCCCTTTACTAGCTTCTCGAAGCACTTCATGGCTATGGAGGTGAGAGCTACAGGGCGGTAGTCGTTGAGGCAAGCAGGCTTGGATTTTTTGGGTACAGGGATAATAGTGGACTTCTTCAGGCAGGTGGGGATGACAGCCTGTTCTAAGGACAGGTTAAATATGTCAGTGAATACTGGGGCCAGTTGGTCGGCACAGACTTTTAGGACGCGGCCGGGGATGCCGTCTGGACCTGCTGCCTTCCTGATATTCACTTTTTTAAAGGTCCGCCTCACCTCATGCTCTGTTACCCTGAACACTGCGCCTCCATCAGCAGCCGACCCCCCCCCCCCCCCCCATTGCCGAGGCTTGTGAGCTGGTGTTGTTATTACCAGCATCAAACCTCGCATAGAAGGTATTGAGGTCATTTGCTAAGGAGATGTCACTGTTCAGTTTGAGGGAGGCGCCTTTGTAGTCTGTCATCGTTTTGAGCCCCTGCCACATAGCTCTAGAGTCAGCTTGTTCAAACTGGAGTTCAATTTTATCCCTGTAGTGTCGTTTGGCCTCTGACACTGTCCTCCTTACGTTGTATCGCGCCACCTTGTGGTCATTCATGTTGCCTGCCTCTAGGCCGTCGTTGTATGCTTTGGTGCGCTCTCTCAGAGCTTCACGGACGGATTTGTCTACCCAGGGTTTTTGATTTGGGTAAACTTTCATTTTGGTAGTGGGGATTGTTTCTTTCACCCTAGTACAAACATAGTCCAGCACTGTCTCCGTGTAGGCATTAATGTTATCTGTGTCGCGGAACACAATCCAGTCTGTGTGGTGAAACACTGACCGGATCGTCTCCTCTGACGTCACATCCCATTTCTGCACCTCTCGCGAGACTACGGGAGTACTTTTAATTCTCTGTCTGTACTTTGGTGAAAGAAAAATGGATGGTTTATCTAGCAACTGTGAAGATGGATCATTATAGTAAATGCATATCACTGGAAAGTATTGCAGCAGTATGTGTGGTTTCTACACTGTTACAGGTGGTCCAAATTCTGGCGACAGAGCCCCCTTCTGTGAGGAAAACCAGCTAACCACAGACACCCAGTTTCGTGAGGCCAGTGCACTGATGAAGCATACAACTGATGAAGCAATCATCAAGGAGAAGATGAAACAGACCTTCACCCATCGCCAAGAAATGGTGCATGACCCAATTAAGTCCTCTGAAATATTCACCACCTTTCCACGATTCCTAGACATCACAGGAATGGTATGTGGCTTGCATTAAAGTCTAACTGAAATTAAAAATGACCTTTTTAAACAATTTAGATCACATCCCTGGTCATAGGGTGAACCTATTTAATAGGGCTGTCCCTGACTAAGGATTTGGATGGTCGACTAGGATTGTCAAAAAAAAAAAAAAAAAGTATATATATATTTTTGTATCATTCCATTTGGGCTGTGGGGGGTGCTTAATGTCTGAAGGAGTCAACTGAAGGCTTCTTGTCCTCTGCAAAAGCATACAATTGGTCCACTGATGAAATCCTCTTTCAGTGCCTCTGTGCCTGTTTTCGTAGGCAGTTAGCCTCTGGTATGCCTGCCATTACCACTATCCCCACTACCAAAATGAAAGTTTACCCAAATCAAAAACCCTGGGTAGACAAATCCGTCCGTGAAGCTCTGAGAGAGCGCACCAAAGCATACAACGACGGCCTAGAGGCAGGCAACATGAATGACCACAAGGTGGCGCGATACAACGTAAGGAGGACAGTGTCAGAGGCCAAACGACGCTACAGGGATAAAATTGAACTCCAGTTTGAACAAGCTGACTCTAGAGCTATGTGGCAGGGGCTCAAAACGATGACAGACTACAAAGGCGCCTCCCTCAAACTGAACAGTGACATCTCCTTAGCAAATGACCTCAATACCTTCTATGCGAGGTTTGATGCTGGTAATAACAACACCAGCTCACAAGCCTCGGCAATGGGGGGGGGGGGGGGTCGGCTGCTGATGGAGGCGCAGTGTTCAGGGTAACAGAGCATGAGGTGAGGCGGACCTTTAAAAAAGTGAATATCAGGAAGGCAGCAGGTCCAGACGGCATCCCCGGCCGCGTCCTAAAAGTCTGTGCCGACCAACTGGCCCCAGTATTCACTGACATATTTAACCTGTCCTTAGAACAGGCTGTCATCCCCACCTGCCTGAAGAAGTCCACTATTATCCCTGTACCCAAAAAATCCAAGCCTGCTTGCCTCAACGACTACCGCCCTGTAGCTCTCACCTCCATAGCCATGAAGTGCTTCGAGAAGCTAGTAAAGGGCTACATCTGCTCCTCCCTCCCCATCAACATGGACCCCCTGCAATTTGCATACCGCCCCAACAGGTCCACGGAGGACGCCATATCCCATGTGCTGCACACAGCAGCATCACACCTGGACAAGAGGCAGGGGAACTATGTGAGAATGCTATTCATCGACTACAGCTCGGCATTCAATACCATAGTCCCCTCCATACTCATAGCCAAGCTCAGGGACCTGGGCTTGGGCTATGACCTCTGCCAGTGGGTCTTGGACTTCCTGACTGGCAGACCCCAGGTGGTGAGAGCAGGCAACTGCACCTCCTCATCCATCACCCTCAACATAGGGGCCCCCCAGGGCTGTGTTCTGAGTCCCCTCCTCTACTCCCTGTACACACACGACTGTGTGGCTCAGCGGAGTAGCAATACAATCGTCAAATTTGCTGACGACACAGTGGTGGTGGGCCTGATCTCTGCCAACGACGAGAGGGCCTACCTGGAAGAGGTCAAGGTCCTGGCGGGATGGTGCCAGGAAAACAGCCTCTCCCTGAACGTCAGCAAAACAAAGGAGATGATTGTGGACTTCAGGAGGTCGGGGGTCAAGGACTACAGCCCCCTCAGCATCGACGGGGCACCGGTTGAGAGAGTCAACAGCTTTAAGTACCTCGGAGCCTACATATCCGAGGACTTGACATGGACCACACACATTAACAGTGTTGTGAAGAAGGCACGACAACGCCTCTACTTCCTCAGGCGCCTAAGGAAGTTCCAAGTCAGCCAGAAGATCCTTAAGAACTTCTACTCATGTACAATAGAGAGCATCTTGACCGGCAACATCACCTCCTGGTTTGGGAATAGCACTGCACAAGACCAAAGCAGACTACAAAGAGTGACACGTTCAGCCGAACGCACAATTGGAGGGGGGCTCCCCACCCTCCAGAACATTTACTACAAGCGTTGCAAGGGCAAGGCTAAGAGAATCATTAAAGACTCCAGTCACCCGAACAACTGCCTCTTTGAACTGCTGCGGTCAGGCAAGCGATACAGGAGTCTCAAGGCGAGCACAGAAAGACTCAGAAGAAGCTTCTATCCCCAGGCCATCAGGCTGCTAAACGAACAATGAATGAACACTACACAACAACAACCACCAAACGCACATAGCACACACATCCACACGCACACACTCACTTTAAACAAACACACTGTAGCACCCACTCCACACACTTATAGCACACACCCACTTTAAACAAACACACTGTAGCACCCACTCCCCACACTTTATATTTATGGATGAAGGATTGCACTACAACTCGTACACCTTACTGTAAATTGTACCTAAAATTGTACCTCATCCCATTTCTGCTTTGCACTAGATAGTACTGTACATTAGTACACTGCATAGTATTGTGTATTGTATATTATATGGTAACTCAGAACATTGTACATATGTCTATACCGAACACTGTGACCTCATTTTCTTCTTCTAAATTCATGCTATATTATGTTATTATGTTATTTGATACTATCTTGTCTAGCACAGTCTCTGGAGCGTAACAGTAAGAAGCATTTTGTATGAAAGTATTCTGTACTTCTGTATGACAACTATTAAAGAACTTGAACTTGAACTTGAACAGTGGACTGGGACAATCAAAATTAGATACCGATCAGTGGCTGAACATTACGGCTCTTCTTTTGTCCCTCTGATGCTACTTTTTGAAGTGATTTCACCCTCCATGCCAGAAACCCACTCCCATCTACTGGATTGTAATACTGCTCCTAAAACACAAGAAGTAAAGAGAAAAAAAAAAGTGTTATTTGGTTTAAATGGGCATGTGTAAATGTGTTTATTTCTCTCCTTAAAACTTAACACATGCCCTTCTCTGAAGAATTGCTAAAATCAAGGTCAACAGGTAGGACATCTGTGGTTCTGAAATTGTTGAGGTTAGGAGAAATGGTCAGCATACAGAAATGTTAACAAATATTTAGTTGAAATAGTACTCCGCACAGCCCTATTTTAAGCAATTCCAGAGAAGTGAGGAGTAAAGGGGTTGGTGTTTTATGTACCATGCATGTGATTGGATAATGTTATGCATAATGTTGTGTTAATTCCACGACAAGAGATATGTAGCCTAATGTTAATTACCTGAAATTATTCCTTTTGGGGGGGGGGGGGGGGGGGGGGGAGAAACCCTGCATATATCGGTATCGGTTGATATCGGTATTGGAAATTAAAGAGTTGGACAATATCGGTATATCGGATATCGGTAAAAAAAAGCCAATATCGAACATCCCTAGAAATTATATAACAAGAATGACCTATAAACATAATAATTGTTAGACTAGAAGTCTTTATTTGTCATGCAGTTTTAACACACACACGCAAGATGGGCGACCCACAGGAACACACACACACATGCACTGAGTCGCCGATGAAATGTCTCTCTGCACTTTTCCCTGATGTACTTACATATCCCAAATTGCCCTGGGGATCGGCCAGGTATGGGAATAAGGCAGTGATGCCCTTTGCGTAGTCTTCTTTAACACGCCTTGAAGGACTCGTCCTACAGTGCACACATACACAAGTATGAGATCCAAACAAAAGTATTGCTGTGCCAATGCCTTCTGCACAATCTATGTAAAGCGCTTTGGATAACCATTTATCATTTACCAATTCTGCAAAAAGGAGGATCTTAGTAAAAACCAAAAATGTGTATTGGGTGCGTAATGTTTAGATGACAACATACCCATGCTCTTTTGCCATGTGCGCAACCAATATCTTCACCATGTCGCGTCTTCTGGTATCCGTTAGGGTTTTTGTCCGAGCATAATCGGCAATGATCCTCTCTCCTCCAGCTGTGTCCCTCAGAATCTTTTCAGTCATCTAAGCGGGAGTAAAAAAGGGGGGGGGGGACACACACATGGATAGACAGTAATATTTTTAAGCATTGTTCCCACAGGCCCCTAAATTTGGTGGCCAAGTATATTTAACCCTTTCACTGCCACACTACAGAAGGTTAACCCTTTACTATCACACTACTGGCGGTTACCGTCGGTAGTGTGATAGTAAAGGGTTAACCTTCTGTAGTGCGGCAGTGAAAGGGTTAACCTGCTGTTGTGCGGCAGTGAAAGGGTTAAGGTGACAAATGTAAACCATGACCCCCCCCCCCCCCCCCCCCCATTTTCTCCCCAATTGTACTTGGCCATCCCCAATGCCCATGCTACCCCTTTATCAGAGTCACCATCTCCATTTCAAACAGTCATATGCAAAGCTTACCAGAGTGATACGAGTCAGGTCAGCACCGTTTCTTGGAGCAGGACTAGACTGCAAAATGATGGTGTCATCAGACTCCCCCTCATTGTCTGCACCAGAGCTGAGAACGGAGCTTTGGCTGGAGTTGCTTGCAGAGGTCCTCACTGAATCTAACAATCATGTAGACATATAAGTGTGATTAGATAGGAATGTTTGTGACAAGTGTAATGTAAAAAGGCCACATTAGATTAGGAAGGATCCACACGTTACATTGGGCATATATACAAAGATCATTTCAAAGTACAAAAATATACAGTACCTGTGTGACATTTTAGGTTAGCCAGGACACGTGTAGCCTTTTTACAACGCATCCGCGTTTCCGGCGCTCTGATTGGCCAGGTCATGTGACATGTGCGCCCAATAGCGTGTTTGCCCATTTCCGCGTCGAACAGCCTGCAAACTACCTGGCGTTCTATCGCCATGCTCTAAGACAAACTCTAACCTTAACCAACTTCGAAGAGTGCCCTTAACCAGTGTAGAAACTTGCCGTCCCACGATTGCCGCTCATGTCACATGACCTGGCCAATCAGAGCGAAAAAAACAGGAACCCGGAAACGCGGATGCGTTGTAAAAAGGCTTCAAGCAGCCAGGACTGTATGGATGAGGCTATAAGGCTCCATGTTAGCAACTCACCTTCAGGATTTGAGTCTTGGGGTGAACAAATCTCCAACACACCCAGGTCTGGTTTCTTTAGAAGAAATTGAAACGCCTCGTCGTCGACTTCAGTGTTTGAGTCATCATAGACCTTTAAGTCCAAGGTACTAGGAATTTCAAATTTCTTGGCAACTATAGACAAAACAAGATTGCACAAGCTTATTGATAAATCTGTTATGCAATTTATTTAATTTGTATTAATTAAAATGTCATAAAATGGGATATTAAAATAGCCACTGAAAATGTGATCATATGAGGAAGATTGACAGCCTTAATTGACATACTTAACACCGGTTCCTGACAGGCAGCGAGCGTGCGAACTGGAGACGAAATCGTGCGCGACACTGTCCTGATATGAGGCGGCGCGTGTCCGGGTGTGTCTGTGTGTGTGTTACCTGGAAGCACACAGGGGCAAAGCAGCCTGCGATTCTTGACCAATAAAAAGTGTTTAGGGGCGTGACTCGGCCGCGTAATCGCTCAACTAGAGACACAGCGAGCGAATATTTGAGGGGGGAACGACATCGCCGCTCAGTTCGCTGTCGCTCGCGGCAGGTCAGGATAGTCTGATTGAAACGAATACATTTTAATCATTTTCGCAATCACGCTCGCTCGCGTCGCTGCCTGTCAGGAAGGGGTGTAAGACATTGATTGGTTCACTCTATCCTAAATAAAATGGAGTGTGCTTTGTACTGTAGGCCTACAGCTTAAATTAACATGCAGGGAAAGCCTAAACTGATATCCAGTATGTTGTTGCATAGGGCAGTGGTTCTCAAACATTTCATGTCAAGGACCCCCCAAATTGACAATTAGCCCACAGACCCCCATTTGAAAAGATGTGCCATGGACCCCCATAAGACAATATTTGTACGGCTCTAGCAGTGATTCTCAACCATTTTAATTCCAAGGGCACCCATTTAATGGCATTTGTATCTTTGGGACCCCAATTTATATTGTAAAATCAATGTTAATTTAACTCTTGACGGTGTACAATGGACGTTGGGGTCCATTTGTACACCGTCAGAGTTACAGACCAATAAGGGTCCATTTGGTTCCTAACTATCAAGGCGGACGCCATTTTGAGAACCAACGGCACGCTGTGCAAAATGTTTCACTCACCACACTCCAAAAAAGTTGTGAAGGTCAATTGGCCCTCAAAACAGATGAATTTCTGCCGGTCAATGTGTTTAACACGTACAGCCTGCATCTGATGGCAAATAAATAATAACAGTTACTAAGATGATACATATAGGGCACAACAACTCATGCATTATGAGGAGTGTTACAATTAGAAAATATTACAAAAGCACCATACAGTAAATTTCGCTGAGTACATTTTACTCAAACTGAGTAAAACTTTACTCACGTCTTGGGCTCAAATTGACTCAGTTTGAGTAAAATTTACTCTGTGAAATTTACTGTGAGGCTATCTAGTTCCACAAGTTTCCATTATATTATACATGGAGGCAGAACACACATACCTAACATTACGGTGATGGAGCATCTCACAAATCTTTGTGCACGTGCACCCGTTAACGAGCGACAGTGAAAAGTGTCTGGGCGGAAACAAGCGCTAACAGTTTGGTTCCGCATTAAGACTAAAGAGTCAATCCACAATCTAGAGGCGAATTGTTGGGCATTCATTCAAATTAGTCAACCCAGTACAATGGTTCAAATAAACACTTGTTGAACCGAACAGTGCGTCAAATTAACTTGTTATGTCCATTTACCGCTAGTAAAACAGTCAACCTACAGCACATCGCGGCAAATTTACGTGACTCTATTTAGAGTAAAACACACGTTGTCTCTGCCACCGTTTCAGCAAAATCCGCCAACATGTAACATATAATTGTTCCATCTCCTGTACTATGTCTACTTGTCTTGTATGTTCTTAATACGTCAGTTTTTGTATGGATATAGTTATATCACTACTTTTAACAACAGCCTACAGGCATGGTCTACAGGTATGGTCTCAGGCCTATACAGGTATAGCCGCATGCAGGTGAAAATTAGCTTCTGGCTAACACTAGCTCATATACATTTTACATGAAAACCGACATGTTGATTAATGTGCACTGTCCCTGATAGCAATACTGTTGATAATTGAATACTCGTGTTGCACCGACGTACCTGTTCTTAAGTTATTGTCCATAAAACTGTAAAACGTTTATTTAATAGCGTGCGTGCTAGCAGCTAACATGCTAACATCGTGATAGATGGCTCTGTGGCTGTAATGTACGGTGACTCTATTTAGAGTAAAACACACGTTGTCTCTGCCACCGTTTCAGCAAAATCCGCCAACATGTAACATATAATTGTTCCATCTCCTGTACTATGTCTACTTGTCTTGTATGTTCTTAATAAGTCAGTTTTTGTATGGATATAGTTATATCACTACTTTTAACAACAGCCTACAGGCATGGTCTACAGGTATGGTCTCAGGCCTATACAGGTGGAAATTAGCTTCTGGCTATACACTAGCTCATATACATTTTACATGAAAACCGACATGTTGATTAATGTGCACTGTCCCTGATAGCAATACTGTTGATAATTGAATACTCGTGTTGCACCGACGTACCTGTTCTTAAGTTATTGTCCATAAAACTGTAAAACGTTTATTTAATAGCGTGCGTGCTAGCAGCTAACATGCTAACATCGTGATAGATGGCTCTGTGGCTGTAATGTACGGTGACTCTATTTAGAGTAAAACACACGTTGTCTCTGCCACCGTTTCAGCAAAATCCGCCAACATGTAACATATAATTGTTCCATCTCCTGTACTATGTCTACTTGTCTTGTATGTTCTTAATAAGTCAGTTTTTGTATGGATATAGTTATATCACTACTTTTAACAACAGCCTACAGGCATGGTCTACAGGTATGGTCTCAGGCCTATACAGGTGGAAATTAGCTTCTGGCTATACACTAGCTCATATACATTTGACATGAAAACCGACATGTTGATTAATGTGCACTGTCCCTGATAGCAATACTGTTGATAATTGAATACTTGTCCATAAAACTGTAAAACGTTTATTTAATATCGTGCGTGCAAACGTATAGCAGCTAACATGCGAACATCGTGATAGATGGCTCTGTGGCTTAGCTGTAATGTTGCAAATTAGTTACACACATTGCTGTTTAATAAATTAACAAATAACAATAATAATCTTACCTGGTATTTGGCATCCAACTTGATCCAAGAGAAGGAAAATATCGCTGTATTGCGCTCTTGCTGCTACACCTGAGCTTGAAGCGACGACTTGCCGAGAGAGAAAGATGGCGTCTTCACATTTGGAAATTATATTGATAGTAGGCGTGACCAATGCTGTATTACTCCAATAGAAACTCTTCTGGAACTTTACTCTCACTCTATTGGCCACAGGCAATGATTATGCCCCAAATGGAGTAAATATGATTACTTGAGAGGAAAATAATAACTCCGTAATAATTACTCTGGGAAAATGACTCCCCAGTTTTTCCTGTGAACCTGTAAAGGTTGTTTTCTGTTGTTTAATTTTTCCCCTCTCCTAAAATATCTGCGTAAGCAGTCTAGTGGTTGTCCGTTTCACGGATAATTTTAAGAGTTCCTGTTATCTGCTCATGACCCACACACACACAGCCCTCACAGAATGAAAAAGCCATGACTGGGTCAGCAGATAACACAGGTCTCAAACAAGCACTAGCTGCGCAGCGTCAAGGATTGCTTTCACATGAGGAAGCTATCGTACAATTACAACAACAAGCTCTCATGGTGCAACAGCATGGGGAGATGTATGAAGGATTGCGCAAGATGGATAGTTCCATGCGTGATTTGCTGACCGCATAGCCAATGCACAATTACCTCCCCCTCACCAGAGCCCACCTAATGTCTCTCATGCACTACTCACAGGCCCCCGGTCATTACCTTGTGAGGCTAAAGTCCAGCTCCCCTCACGCTTTAATGGGGAGTCAGGTAAATGCTGTGGTTTTCTGGCACAATGCCAAATAGTGTACAGAGCCCAGCCTTCTCGTTTTCAGTCTGAGGATTCACGTGTTTCCCTAATTCTATCCCTGTTGGAGGGACCTGCCCTCGATTGGGCTGTTCCACTCATACGGGCTCAGGCTCCAGTTTTAAACGACTCACAGGGACTCATGAATGAGATGGAGATCGTTTTTGATCATGAACTCTACGATAAAGAGGTCGCCATGAAGCTGACGCGCATGCGCCAGGGCGCCAGTAGTGTAGCTGAGTTTTCCATCGCTTTCAGGGCACAGGTTGGGGCTACAGGCTGGCCTGAGGGACCAGTCATCACTTTGTTCACCAATGCATTATCTGATCAGGTTAAAGATGCTTTGGCGGTTGTGGGATCTCCAGACAATTTTGACACACTGGTCACTACCGCCATACGCGTTGATAACCGGATCAGAGACCGTGAGCGTGAGAGGCAGGGCCAATGTTTTCGTGTCCCGCTGGAGGAAGTTTCGTCCTTTCCTCCACAACCTTCAGTGGCCAGCTCGTCTGAACCTATGCAGGTGGACAGCACTTCTGTGCGTGACTCCAGGCAGACTGGTTCTCATGTGGACTGGTGCCGGTACTGCAGGAGAAAAGGTCACACGAGGGTGGAGTGTCCGAAACTGAAGGGAAACGGTCAGTCACGCTAGTGGGCCGAGAGACACTAGTGAGACATCACATCACCCCCTTTCGAACCTTTTTGCCTGTGGTTTTAGGCTGGAATAGGCAGTCTGTTAAGGTTGATGGCTTTTTAGACTCAGGGGCAGTGGACAGTTTCATCGATTCCAGATGGGCTGAGGACTCTAAAATACCTGTACATTCCCTCCATAAGCCCTGTAGTGTCACGGCGCTTGATGGACGGCCATTGGGTACAGGCAGTGTCACCAAGATAACCAATTATTTATCTATGCGGGTTGCTTATGGGAACCATTCTGAGCGCATTCGATTATTTTTGGTGGATTCCCCCATTTATCCCATTGTGCTGGGTCATTCTTGGCTTAGTAAACACAAGCCACAGATAAATTGGGGTGAGGAGAGGGACACTGTCATGCAGTGGGGCTCCCAATGCCGTCACCGTTGTTTCCAAATTCCTCCGTCACCCACGAGTTATGATCAGTTTAGTGAGAGCGGTTGTGATCCTGTTGAAGCAGTGGGCGGTCTTGGTTTCCAGAGCCCACTCTCTCAACCATTGCACTCCCAGCCATCTGTCGATAAGGATGGGAGTTTGGAATGGGATCCACAGTTTGATTGGGACTCCCTCTGTGAGGAGGTTCCGGCGGAGGACAGTTTAGACAGTTTAGAGGCTCTGTGTGAGGACTTCTCCTCGCTTACTTGTACAGCTGACCCCCTCATGGAGAGCACCAACATCATGAGCGTGGAGTCACACCCGTTACCAGAGGGAGTTCCCACTGTCTATGCCAGACCTGGGCATTGTACGCCCGCAGGCCGGATACGGCCCGCGGGATGATTCTGACCGGCCCGCGAAAGATTACATGATAATAATAAATTTTATATTTTTTATTTTTTATTTTTTTAACTTTTTTATTTTCATGTCAACGTTCACACGCACAATATACGCTTACCTAGGATTTGACTTGATTCGACAACAAAGCAGTCGGGGCAAGCCGAAAACGGTCGAAAGTGTGGTTATTTGAAGTTTGGATTTCTTTTTTCACAACTGAGGTAGGTAGATTCAATTTTTAGAGACTAAAGTACAGAAAAAAGGTACCGTTGGGTACCGGTATCGATTCACAGGTACCGGTACCGTATCGGTTCAAATGTGAACGGTACCCATCCCTACTGAACACACAACTGCAGGGCAAGGGCATTTTTGCTCATGAAATGCATAGCCATGTGAAAGCCTTCATGACAAAGTTGCAATTAATTTCAAGGCAACTAGGCAGCAACAATCTCAAACACATGAAAACCCTGAAAGAAGTCAAACCATCAGCTGATCACCGGCACAGGTACTCATCCATGTTGGGAGCATTGCATGATGAATTTTCATGGCGTTTTCAAGATTTCAAAAAGGTTGAGGATGAAATGCAGCTGGTTTCCTCTCCCTTTACCTGCAGTGTTGATAGTGCACCCACTGATGTTCAGCTTGAACTCATTGACCTGCAGTCTGATTCACTACTGAAAGAGCACTTTAAGTCAGCATCACTGCTAGAGTTCTACTCTGCTCTCAAGGAAGAGAACTTTCCAAACATGAGGAGACATGCTCAGAAGATGTTGGTTCTCTTTGGATCCACCTATATGTGAACCAGCGTTTCCGTTAGCCGGTAATTACCGGTATTTGACCGGCAAAATCTGTTGAAGTCCGACATATTTAATCTCTCAGGTCTTAATGTCCGGTGAAAATAATTCCCTCTAAGCACAATTTGATTATTTGAATTGTATTAAAATAGGCTAAAATTAAATAGCCTATGCGATGAACGAAACAATCATTACATTTGTTTCATCGTTGCTTCTAATAATGACAACGACGTTGTCAGCGAGAGCTTAGTGCTGAGTTTGCGAATGCATGTGCAGCTGCAGAGCCGGAGCAGCAGCGGCACAGTGCAGTACTCCAATTCAGCCATTGGCAATTCATCTGTTGGGTGGGGGGCGCTGCTGAGCGGTCCCCAGATAGAGCCAAAAAACAGCTGAATCTGCTGCTCTGCATCGACATACTCTCGCAAATAAGTCATTGGGAGGTGGAGAGAGAGAGAGTCGTCACGCAAACCCACGATAATGTTGCCGTCTCTCTCTGCCAAATGTCTCAGTTCTTCACTTGATATAATTAATACAAATGTCCAATATAACGGAATTCGTTAGCTCATAAAAATGTGATTATAACAGACTGCTGTTTATTAATGTCGGGCGACTGCCCACAGACACCTATTTGATTTAAAGTCGGCAGCAGCACGGAGTCTCGGGACTTATTTTATTTGGATAATGATTGTATACGCAAAAGTAGCCTAGTTTTAAGTAAAAATATTATAAATCTACATGCCTTGATGATGTCATTCTTTTGTTTTGTTGTCATTCTTTTGCCTATCAATTGTTTTTAAGCTCAATAAACTCTGACCGGAATTTCTCTCATTTGACCGGTAGATTGAAATCTACCGGACACTGAGGCCAGCAACAATTTTTTCTAACGGAAACCCTGATGTGAACAGACATTCTCAGTCATGACGTTTACCAAGTCCAGGTACAGATCCTCTCTCACTGATGAACATCTGGCAGCTGTGCTTTGCATCTCCACCTCAGACATGCAACCTGACTTTGATGGACTTGTTAAAGCTCAACAGAGACTGGATTTATCACACTGAATGAAAAAAAAAAAGAGCTGAAGAACACTAAAATGTGGAAATATAACAAGTGAAATGGGACACTTGATCTTTTTTTTTTCTTTTTTTTGCACAGTTCTGAAAACATTAAATGTTTAATATAGGCATGTAGAGTAAAAAAGGCTACTGGGACACTTTTCATGTCTTGTTTATTTTGGCTATAAGATGATGTGATGTCTTTAGAAAGCTAAGAAAATCCTTGTTTCAATAGTATATGAAACTCAAAATAATAACTTTATTTGTATAGCACTTTTTCATACATGCCCTTTGTTATTAATGTTTCACATTTTGTTTATCATTTTGGAAATAAATTCTATTTGAATAAATTATATTTTTGAAAGCTAGCTCACCTTTTAATTGCCAAATAATAACATACACTCTTACCAGGGGTCAAAACAATGCCATTTACTGCTTTTTATATAGAAATAAAATGTATATTATGCATAATTGAGTTTGGAATTTTGGCCCGGCCCTCCAACATATTTTCAGTTGCTCATTCGGCCCCCCGGGAAAAATAATTGCCCACCCCTGGTCTATGCTGACCTCAGTGAGGTGTTTAGCAAACAAAGGGTCACCATCCTGCCACCGCACCGACCTTATGATTGCGCCATCGAATTGCAGCCGGGCTCTATTCCCCCTTGTGGTTCCTTGTACTCGTTGTCGGCCCCAGAAAGCGCAGCTATGAACACCTACATCAAGGAGGCTGTGGCTACCGGTTTTATTAGACCTTCCACTTCACCTGCGGGTGCTGGATTCTTTTTTGTGGGAAAAAAGGATGGAGGACTGAGACCCTGCATCAACTACAGAGGTCTGAACAGCATTACAGTAAAAAAAACGGTATCCCCTTCCCCTGATGAACTCGGCGTTCGAACGCCTCCAGGGGGCATCCATTTTTACCAAACTTGATCTCCGCAATGCCTACAATCTGGTGCGCATACGCCAAGGGGATGAGTGGAAGACCGCGTTCAACACTCATAATGGTCACTACGAATACCTGGTGATGCCATTTGGTCTTACTAATGCCCCTTCAGTTTTTCAGGCGTTAATCAATGACGTGGTCAGGGAGATGTTGGAAAAGTTTGTTTTCGTCTACTTAGATGACATTCTGATATTCTCCAAGTCCATTTCTGACCATGTCAAACATGTCAGGCAGGTCTTGAGGTGCCTTTTGGATGCACAGTTGTTTGTGAAGGCTGAGAAGTGTGCCTTCCATGTCCGCTCTGTGTCCTTTCTGGGATTCATTGTATCTGAGGGGAGGATTCAAAAGGACCCCAAGAAGGTGTCAGCAGTGACAGACTGGCCTACACCCGTCTCGGTCAAGCAGGTGCAACGATTCCTACGATTTGCAAACTTCTACCGTCATTTTATTCGTAATTTCAGTTCAGTGGTAGCACCTATCACCGTACTCACCAGGAAGACAGCACCTTCCCATTTCCAGTGGACTCCCAAGGCTGAGGCAGCGTTCATTGAGCTTAGGAGAAGGTTCAGTTCTGAGCCTATCCTCATTACTCCTAACCCATCCCTGCCATTTATCGTCGAGGTGGATGCTTCTGAGCTTGGAGTCGGAGCTATTCTGTCTCAACGCTCATCGTCCGACGGTAAGGTACACACATGTGCGTACTATTCACGTGGGCTCTCGCCGGCTGAAAGAAACTATGATGTTGGGGACAGAGAGGAGCTGTTGGCGGTCAAGTTGGCATTGGAGGAGTGGCGCCATTGGCTAGAGGGAGCTGAACACCCATTCACAGTCTGGACAGACCATAAAAATTTGGAATATATCCAGGGTGCTCAGAGGAGAAACTCGCGACAGGCTTGCTGGTCACTGTTTTTCTCTCGGTTTAATTTCCTCCTGACGTACCGTCCCGGGTCTAAAAATATCAAGCCGGATGCTCTTTCCCGGTTATATGATGGATCAGAAGAGGACCGTCCTCCTGAGCCCATTGTTCCTGCAGGACAGATCCTAGCTCCTGTGACATGGAGCATTGACTCTGCTGTGCGGAGGGCACAACGTTTGGAACCAGATCTGGGTGGGGTGCCCCCGGGTCGGTTATTTGTACCAAACAGCATTAGTTCTCGGGTGTTGAAGTGGGGCCACTCCTCTCGGCTGACAGGACATCCCGGAGTGCACAGAACTCGTGACTTCTTGGCCAGAAGGTTCTGGTGGCCTGGTATGATGAAGGACATTCGGGAATTTGTGGCAGCCTGCCCCGTTTGTGCACGGAACAAAGTTTCTCAACAGTCACCACCAGGGCTGCTTCATCCATTGCCCATTCCTAGTCGTCCGTGGAGCCACATCGCCATGGATTTTGTGACTGGTCTGCCTCCTTCTGATGGTCACAGCGTCATCATGGTGGTGGTGGATAGGTTCTCCAAAGCAGCTCACTTCATTCCGCTGGTCAAGCTGCCATCTGCTCAGGAGACCGCTCAACTGGTGGTTGACCATGTCTTCCGAATTCATGGCATCTGCCAGGACGTGGTGTCGGACCGTGGACCCCAGTTTACTGCTTGGTTTTGGAAGGCATTCTGTGCTATACTGGGTGCGACGGTTAGCCTGTCATCACGGTTCCACCCGGAGAGCAATGGGCAAACAGAGCGCACCAACCAGACTATTGAGAGTACGCTTCGCTGCTTGGCCTCCTCCAATCCGACCACTTGGAGTCACCAACTGGCATGGGCAGAATATGCACATAATTCATTGTGCAATGCATCCACTGGTCTCTCCCCATTTGAGGTTCAACATGGAAGAGGGTGCGTTCGGCTCTTGTGCGTGCTGCAGCCCGGCACAAGCGGTCGGCGGATGTACACCGTCGCCCTGCGCCTTCCTACCGTGTGGGCCAACAGGTATGGCTTTCCAAACGCGACCTTCCATTACGGGTGGAGTAGCGCAAACTCGCTCCCCGTTTTGTGGGCCCTTTCACTATTGTTCGCAAGATAAACCAAGTCACGATGCGTCTTCGGTTACCCTCGTCGATGAGGGTACACCCTACATTTCATGTATCCCGCCTTAAGCCGGTTCGGAGGAGCAGGTTGGTTCCTTTAGAGAGACCTCCACCTCACCCTCGATTAGTTGATGGCCAACCTGTGTATACTGTACGGCGTATCCTGTCCAGTAGGCGGGTTGGTAGGGGTATACAGTACCTGGTGGACTGGCAGGGTTATGGGCCAGAGGAGCGCACGTGGGTTCCGGCCAGGGACATCTTGGACCCTGAGCTTGTTCGGGAGTTTCGGAGACGTGTCTCAGAGGGTCTGTCTGGAGCCGCCCCCTAGAGGGGGGGGTCCTGTCATGGTTTTTGCCTTATTTCACATTTCTGTGAGGGATAGCTGTCAATCCCTGTTCCCTGTGGTTAATTGCCTCATGGATCGGCAGGTGTGTGGGCTTGATTGCACCTGATGCAGTGCAGCTGTGCCTATGGCCATGTGGAGTCTATTTAAGTTTGGAGATCGCTGTGTCAACTGCTTTTTCATTTCCTAGTGTTGGCTGTCCTTTTGGTCACGCTCATTATATTGAAGTGTAGTCTGATCTCTGATTCAGAATTGAGCTTTATGGTAGTTGTTGGAGCCAAAAAGCCTTTCTGTTTATTTCGTTTTATTTGTACTCACGGTGCAGAGGTGTGGCATTTTCAGTCACCATGGCAACCACCACAGGGGTTGGTTACCCATTTATACTGATCAGTGGGTGACGAGCCGCAGGTGTGCAAGGGGAATAGCTAAACAGTTTTTGACCATGTTCGTGTTGATGTGCCGTATAGGTCGGCGTTCAGTGTTATTAGTAAAAAGAGTTTTTGTATATATTACTTGGTGGATAATGGTCAATAAAAGGATTGGCATATCGAAAATGATACGAGCACTCTGGACATTGAATTCTTCAAGCACGCGTCTAACTCAAGCCAGCCCACATGCCCCTCGCAGTAGGCTTATAGGTAAAGGCTCTACATTAGTCAAAAACTAAGGCTCTTCGTTTGAAATGGACAATTGCCTTTGTTATTTATTGGCAGTGATGGGCAAGCTACTTGGAAAATGTAGCAAGCTACACTACAAGTTACTCTCGATTAAATATAGCTCAACTACAATGGAAGCTATCCCCAGAGAAATGTAGCAAGCTGCACTACAAGAACATGGCAAAAATAGCTAGCTACATCGGCACTACTTTTTTTTTTTTTACTTCGTGATCAAGTTTCCATCAAACAAATAGGCAGGAAAAAAAATTCTCAGTTTGATTGTTTATTATAAAACTGAAACAAGCCCTCTGTCTGGCTTTTTGTGTCATCCTTTTAACATGAACTTGTATTATGTACAAAATCCAGGAAGTCAAGTTTAGCTGGGTGCAGCTTCTACAAAAGAAAAGAAAGAGACCATTTGGTTTTATCAGTTTTTATAGTATAGTTTGTTGATTACTTTTGATTCAGTAATTGACTTCATTTTACTAGTATTATGCTACCATGTATATACTACTACCAACTATGCTAATATGTCTATACTACTACAGTATGTACTCAGAGTATAACACTCAAGCTTGACACTGACAAACAATACTACTTATCCTTGGCTGCTAGATATGTACCACTCCTGCTGACTTGTTGTACACAATTTGTAAGTTGCTTTGAATGAAAGTGTCAGCTAAATGACCAAATGTATTTAAATATGTAACTCACAAAACATTCCATGGCCCCAAAATCATGTGGGGACCCCCCCTGGGGGTCCTGTCCCACAGGTTGAGAACCGTTGCTTTTCCCTCTTTTTTTCTTTTCTCCACCCCCATAATATTGTTCATTTTCTGCCTACAGTGAAACATCATCATGATAGCAGCTATCTGTTAGTTAAAGCTGTTGACAAAAAGTGTACTGACTTGTGTGCTGTTTGGGAACAGTTGATTTTCATCAGCTCACCTGAATGTGTTCTCAAGTTAGTGCTGGACGTGTTGAGAGCAGCATATGTTTTTGCCGTTTTTTCAGTCAAACTCATAAATGTGTCCCAGATAGGGCCATGGAGAGGCATTGTTGTTATTGACATCATCATCTTCATCAATGCCATCGAACCCCTCTGCCATTTCGCGCGGACTGGTTCATGTAATCCGTTAAATTGCATTCATTCAGTACGTCTGTTTTGATTTTCACTTCCTGCTTTGCGGCTGGAGTCCCGCCCTATCCTGCCTCTGATTGGCCTACCCGTAATGTTTTGGCCTACCATACCCAATTGTGAGTCGTCATACTCATATCTAAACCAACCAACCAATCATAGTGGGTTTTTTACGGGGAGTTTTTTTTTCTCCTCACAGATCTTCTAGTCTAGACTGTTTCTCCCGAAAGTAGCGTGTAACGTTTCTCGTCGCTACGTCACTACTTCGTTCTATAAATAGCTCCGCTACAGAGACAGCTACCCTGGTTAAAAAGTAGCGACGATACCAGCACGCTACTGAGAATTGTAGTTAAGCTATGTAGCGTCGCTACTTGTAGCTAGCTACTGCCCATCACGAGGATAATCGCGCTCGGCGCTCAAGATTCAACAGCTGATCAGCGAGACAGTGTGCTCTGCGCTCAAGATTCAACAGCTGATCAGCGAGACAGCGCGCTCTGCGCTCAAGATTCAACAGCTGAGCAACGAGACAGTGTTTTGATTTCTGAGGCCGCTGAAAGACATTAGTGACAACTGTTTGGTTCACCGTTTCGCTTGGAATTGCGCGGAACGTGGACAATCTGGACCAAGACACGCCAGCACCGCCAGGACGAGCGGACGGATCAGGAGCTACCCAGCACCGTCAAGGAGCGGACGGACCAGGAGGAGCTGCTCAGCACCGTCAAGGAGCGGACGGATCAGGAGGAGCTGCCCAGCACCGTCAAGGAGCGGACGGACCAGGATGAGCTGCCCAGCACCGTCAAGGAGCGGACGGACCACCAGTTGCCCAGCACCGTTTGGACGAGCGGACGGACCAGGGAGCTGTCCTGCGCGCAAGCAGTTTATTGAATAGCGCTCGGACAAGGAGCGCTGTTTGAAGTTGAATAGCGCTCGGACAAGGAGCGCTGTTTGAAGACTTTTCGAAGTTCAAAGAATAAAGTCAAACAGTCCCGACAGCGCTGCGCAACGAACAGGTATGTAGCGCGCTACTAGGTATACCTTATGGCCATATAAAAAATAAATGTGTGCACACAGGGTCACTTGAGAAAAATATAAAAAGGGAAATTCCAATGCATTGGTGGTTTTATGGTTGCGCAACCCGTTCGTGTGTATGTGTGTGTTTAAGGTTTGGTTAAAACGTTTAACCATGTGATGATTAACTGTGGGTTTTGTTTATTGTGGTTTAACCAAAGGTACCGTTTCATATTGAATCTGTTGGTCTTATATTACTGATATGGATTCTGATAAAGGTGTACAGAATCCAGCAGAGTCTAGCGTGGTTGAACAGCCTGCCACGGCTGAAACGCATTGTAAAGAACCTTCATTGGTTGAACAGACTGCAAAGCAGTCACAGCCCACACCCACAGTGGCTAAAAAACAGTCTGAGGTGGACACGGGTCAAATCACACACAATGTTGATACCGAAGCACAGCAGGTCACAAAACGCAAGAGCAAATTAACACCAAAAGCCCTATTGGATAAAATTGACACATTACATAAATTACATAAATCTAAATTTAACAAGGCTTCTAACTTGCAAAAAACAACTTTGGGGTTAATGCAAAGTGGATGCAAACAGGAGGTGCAATGCGCATTTATGCAATATCTCCACATATGCAAGGAAGCAGCAGCAAACCAGGAGGCTCTGTTGCCAATAGTACCTCCTGAGGAAAGGGGAAAACATGACATTTGGTTCAAAGCCAAAATGATCAATGTCAATGACTTTATTGATCACATGAATGCATGGACAAAAATTACCAAAACTGTGGAAAGTGTTAATGAGGATGAGGAGGACGTGCAAAATCTAATTAATCCAAATGACAGCATTTCTAATGTGGAAAGTGTTAATAAGGATGAGGAGGACGTGCAAAATCTAATTAATCCAAATGACAGCATTTCTAATGTGGGAAGTAAAAAATCTGCTCACAAAGGTCACACAAGGTCTGGTACCAGCAGGTCCAGCAGGTCCAGCAGATCTTCTACCTCAGTAGCTCGCTTACAGGCAGAGGCAGATAGAGCTTCACTTGTGATTCGCACTGCAGCGTTAAAGGATAAACACGCTCTGGAGGAGCAGGAACAAATGCTGAAAAAGGTAAACACTCTCTGGAAGAGCAGGAACAGATCCTGAAACACGCCCTGAAAAAGGATAAACACGCTCTGGAAGAGCAGGAACAGATCCTGAAAAAGAAAAAGGAAACGATGGAGCTTGATGCACAACTGGCAGCTACCAACGCAAGAATAGCAGTATTACAATCCCCCAGTCACCAAGCTCTTTCACTCACACAGTCCGATGGAATGGACTCCTACTACAGGAAAGGAACAAGGTTAAAGGAACTCTCAGTCACTCTCAATCCTCATGCAAAAGAATATACATCAGAACCAGAGCAACCATCTATGCAACCACCAGAACTGCAGCAACCATCTGCACAGCAATCATATGTGCAACAACCATCACTATGGAAACCACAAGCTATGCAACAGCAACAAGCACCCATTCAACAACCACCACCCTGGCAAATACAACAACCTATGCACTTGATGCAGCCAACACCCATTCAACAACCACCACCCTGGCAAATACAACAACCTATGCACTTGATGCAGCCAACACCCATTCAACAGCCCCCATTTTGGCAAAGACAACAATCTATGCTATTACAGCTAACTCTCATTCAAACACAACCGCCATCTTTACAAAGACAACATGTGTCTTGGGATGGAGCACAGGACAATACAACTCACATGGGCCCTCCTGTGCAGCTAACGACCCCAACTGTAATTTCACCTCAAAGCAATGAAACCTCAGTTGTATGCAACCTATTAAAAAGGCAAAATGAGATAACAGCAATGCTAGTGGAGCAGCAAACCACTCACTTACTGCCACCAAGAGAGATTCCATATTTTGATGGGGATCCTCTGCAGTACAGAACCTTTGTCAGAGCCTTTGTTCATTGTGTGGAGAAGAACACAAGAAACAGAGGTGATTGTTTGTACTTCTTGGAAAAGTACACTAGGGGTCAGCCCAAAGAGCTTGTGCGTAGCTGTCAACACATGGCTCCAGACAGAGGCTATGATATGGCAAAGTACCTACTTGAACAACACTTTGGAGATGAATATAAAATCACAGCAGCAGGAGAAGATGCTCAACTGGCCGCTAGTGAAGGCTGAAGACATAAAATCTCTTCAAGCCTATGCTCTTTTCCTTCGGGAGTGCTGTAATGCTATGGAGAATGTCCAGTACATGAGGGAACCCTATCAGGCTACAGTGAGCAACGGAGTGAGAGTGTCAACCCCGCTGCTATTGTTAATAGGATCTCTATAACAAATCTGGAGGAGTTGCTGAACAATCAGTACAACCATGATTTTAATGAAAGGTCATCAGAAGACAAAGAGGAAATGTCGAGGGATGATATGTTCATGGAAATCATGACTGATTCATGCAAACTTCAAGACGGACATTACACCTTGGAGCTTCCCTTTAAAAGGAAAGAAGTGTCTCTGCCAAACAATCAGTTTGTTGCTAGGCAACGCATCCTTGGACTGAAAAGGAGGTTTGGGAAAGATGAGAAGTTCCACCGAGAATACACCAACTTTCTCGACGACGTAATCAGTAAAGGATATGCTGAACGTGTTCCTGAACATCAAGTGGAAAGGTGTAATGGAAAAGTGTGGTACATTCCACACCATGGAGTGTACCATCCCAGGAAGGGCAATCTGCGTGTCGTATTTGACTGTGGAGCAGAGTATAGAGGAAAATCTCTCAATAAAGAGCTTCTACAAGGCCCTTACCTCACCAGCACTTTGTTAGGAGTCCTCACACGTTTCCGGCAAGAACCTGTAGCCTTAATGACTGATGTTAAAGCAATGTTCCATCAAGTCAATGTGGCACAGAAAGACATAGATTTTCTTCGGTTCTTGTGGTGGCCTGACGGCGACGTATCCCAAGAACTGGTAGAATATAGGATGACTGTGCATCTCTTTGGGGCAGTGTCTTCTCCTAGCTGTGCTTGTCATGCCCTCCGAAAGACAGCAGAAGATAACCACAACAGCTTCCCTGCTGAGGTACTTGACACGGTCAACAGAAACTTCTACATGGATGACTGTCTTAAGAGCTTGCCATCAGAAGAGGAGGCTGTTAAAATGGCCAAGGATTTGACAGATGTTTGTCAAAAAGGAGGCTTCCATTTGACAAAATGGATTAGCAATAACCATGGAGTGCTGCTATCCATTCCAGAGGAAGACCGATCCAAGAATTTGCTTGACTTGGATCTCGACAGAGACCAACTGCCAGTGGAGAGGGCCCTTGGACTTCATTGGTGTGTTGATACAGACACTTTTAAGTTCAAGTTGGCACTCAAAGAACAGCCTCATACTCTACGTGGGATTCTATCGATGGTCAGCTCAATCTATGATCCTTTAGGATTTCTTGCCCCACTCACACTTCCAGCCAAGCTCATACTGCAAGATATGTGTAGGAGGAACTATGGATGGGATGATCAAATTCACCCAATTCTCCAACAGCAGTGGACGAAGTGGTTGAGAGACCTGGAAAGAGTGATGGCATTCAAAGTTGAAAGATGCATCAAGCCGGCAGATTTTGGAGAAACCATTCGTGGTCAGTTACATCACTTCTCTGATGCCAGCGAAAGTCGATATGGCACTGTGACCTATCTGAAGATATGGAACAACAGCAACAGGTGTCACGTCTCTTTCCTGCTAGGTAAAGCCAGAGTTTGCCCACTAAAGCAAGTCACCATTCCACGCTTGGAACTCACTGCAGCTGTTCTTGCTGTTCGTGTGGACACCATGCTCAGAGCCGAAATTCAGCTTTGCCTAGATAAATCTTGTTTCTGGACTGACAGTACTTCAGTTTTAAAGTACATCAGAAATGAAGACAAGAGTTTTCACCCCTTTGTGGCAAATAGGATTTCTACCATCCGAAGAACATCTGAAGTCACGCAGTGGAGGTACATTCATACCACTCAGAACCCTGCTGACAAAGCCTCAAGGGGAGTTACGGTGGATGATTTGCTGACCAACAGAAGGTGGATTGAAGGCCCTGAGTTTCTTTGGAAACCAGAGGAAGAATGGCCAGATAGTATCTTGGAGTACAACATTGCTGCTGATGACCCTGAGGTCAAAAAGGATCTCACCATCAACGCAGTAATTGTCGATGCACCAAGTGCCACACACCAACTGATCACCTACTTTTCTGACTGGAAAAGGTTGAAAAGGTCAGTTGCTTGGATCCTGAAATTACGAAAGACTCTATTGGAGATGAGTCAAAAGAAACCAACTGAGTCATGAAGATGCAGACAAAGTGGAACAGGAAATGCAACAAAGTAGAGCTGCATTGGGAAACCAGAACTTAACACCAGATGATCTTTCTATAGCTGAGTCTGCCATCATTCGCTTCACTCAACAGCAAAGGTTCCCTGATGAACTTGCTGTGTTGACATCTGGAAAGGGTGAAGTAAAGAAAGACAGACCATCTATAAACTGGACCCCATTCTGGAGGATGGCTTGCTTAGAGTTGGAGGGAGGTTGAGTAGGGCAGCAATGTCTGAGGAATCTAAACATCCTGTTATCCTCTCGAAAGACCTCCATGTATCGACTCTCATACTAAAGCACATCCACAAACAGATGGGTCATGGTGGGAGAAACCATGTTCTCTCCAGATTGCGCCGAAAATATTGGATCACTAGTGCCAATGCAGCAACAAGAAAGGTCCTGTCTGACTGTGTCTTCTGCAAACGCCATAGAGGAAAGTTGGGTGAGCAGAAGATGTCAGACTTGCCTCTAGAGCGAATCGTTGCTGATCTTCCTCCATTTACCAATGTTGGAGTTGATTATTTCGGCCCGATTGAGGTCAAGAGGCGACGTTCCTTTGAAAAGCGCTATGGAGTCATTTTCACCTGTATGGCATGTAGAGCAGTCCATTTGGAAGTCGCTTATTCATGGGATACGGACTCCTGTATAAATGCTCTACGCAGGTTTGTTTGTAGAAGAGGACCCATCTCTCATTTAAGATCGGACAATGGAACCAATTTTGTTGGTGCTAAAAGAGAGTTGAGGGAAGCTCTCGCTGCTTTAAACCACAGCTAAATACAATCAGCTTTTCTGGAAGAAGGAATTCAGTGGAGCTTCAACCCACCAACAGCCTCTCATCATGGAGGTGCATGGGAGCGCATCATACGGATGATTCGACGAATACTAACATCAGTTCTACACCAGCAAACCTTGAATGATGAAGGATTTCATACAGTGCTGTGTGAAGTCGAAGCCATTCTTAATGATCGCCCCATAACTAAGTTGTCTGGAGATCCCAACGATCTGGAAGCTCTCACTCCCAATCACATTCTCACAATGAAAAGAATGCCAATCTTGCCACCTGGATTGTTTGAGAAGTCCGACCTCTACCTCAAAAGGAGATGGAGACAAGTCCAATACATCTCAGATCTTTTCTGGAAACGCTGGCTGAGAGAATACTTACCTTTGCTACAGGAGCGGCAGAGGTGGAGTAAGGAGAGACGAAGTCTTGTCCCTGGAGACATTGTATTGATCGCAGACGCTACAGCTCCACGTGGTTCCTGGTTACTTGGTAGAGTCCTGGAGACCTATCCCGACAGGAAAGGACTGGTGCGTTCTGCACGGGTGAAGACAAAAACGAGCACACTGGATAGACCAGTAACTAAACTTTGCTTGCTTCAAGAAGCTGCAATTTAAAGCTTCTAAATCAGATAATTGTTTTTTGAGTTCTTTTTTATGAATGTATTGGCTCCATTACGTAAATATTATTTTGAATTGTTCCTGGCCTCCTGCCATTCTCAATTAGGGGCCGGTGTGTGGGAGCCAAAAAGCCTTTCTGTTTATTTCGTTTTATTTGTACTCACGGTGCAGAGGTGTGGCATTTTCAGTCACCATGGCAACCACCACAGGGGTTGGTTACCCATTTATACTGATCAGTGGGTGACGAGCCGCAGGTGTGCAAGGGGAATAGCTAAACAGTTTTTGACCGTGTTTGTGTTGATGTGCCGTATAGGTCGGCGTTCAGTGTTATTAGTAAAAAGAGTTTTTGTATATATTACTTGGTGGATAATGGTCAATAAAAGGATTGGCATATCGAAAATGATACAAGCACTCTGGACATTGAATTCTTCAAGCACGCGTCTAACTCAAGCCAGCCCACATGCCCCTCGCAGTAGGTTTATAGGTAAAAGCTCTACAGTAGTCATTCTTATTTTAGGCTACTCACATGATTCTACACATAGACTCCCTTAGTGGAGGTTTATTGTTTTACTTTTTCCAATATAAACTCCTTTATTAGGAGGTGTCCTTGTGGCTTATTTACTTTTATACTATACCTCTTTATTGAGAGTAGTCCTGTTTTTTGGGACTTGATTTATTTTCTTAATTACTCACTTTGAGATTTCCACATGTAAAGGTTGTTTTCTGTTGTTAAATTTTTCCCCTCTCCTAAAATATCTGTGTAAGCGGTGGTTGTCCGTTTCACGGATAACTTTAAGAGTTCCTGTTATCTGCTCATGACCCACACACACACACAGCCCTCACAGGCTGTGCCTTTCTTTTGTTTTGTAGTTTGGTTGTGAATTAGTAAATATCCCTTCTCTAAGCATCACCCTTCGTCTCTGCCTCCGTTCCTTCTTCCTTGTCTGCATACTGTGTTCTCACCATCATCATCACCCCCAATCGTTACAGATATATATGTTGTATTAAAAATATATGCACACTCAAGCCGCTAAAGTGCCAGTGGGCAAATCGTCCTCAAGAGAGCCCAAATGTGGGCGGTTGCATCCATCAATCAATCAATCAATCAATAACATTTATTTATATAGCACATTTAAACATGACACTTGTCAACCAAAGTGCTTCACAAAGGATGCTTGGTTCATACACATACAGCTCATTATAGTAATATTCCACAATTATTACATTTTATAGTAATAATGGCACACAGTCATAAATTCACCAACATGCGCATTTGTTGATACATGCAGGACTAGCCTTGAGACAGACGTATGCATGCTAAGATAAGAACTGTATTAATCCACAGGAGGAAATGTAGTCTCTTTCCTCTCTGCTGGTTTCTTATTATGGTACTTGCCTTTATGATTTCATAAAGGCAAGTAGACCCTCTGCTTGGAATAGCCTGCAGAATGAGTTTATTATGAATATTTTTTTATTCTCTTATTACTCGGGATAATATACCACAAAACTGAACGTTATTGGCATATATTGGAGCGCAGTTAATTTGTCTCCCCTATTTTGAGCATTTAGCAACAATCCACATTGCAAATGGATTCAAAATGGCGGACTTGTCGCAAGAATTAAAAACCTACTGTACATACAGTAGATTTCATTCTCTGTTCCTTATGCACGCCTGGTGATCCAAATTAAACTCTGCCATTTGACACATAAGATTTGGCACAATCCATAAATGTGCGAATTGGCTATAATAAGGTCATTTATAAGCCTGCTATTCTATATTCTATAATAATATTTCAAATTGCATTGGTCCGGATGGGAGAATTCAGTACTGTATCTACAAAACCTTCTGTTTAATCATCTTCCCTTTATTCATTTCCTTAGATTCTTTGTACACGTGATCTCAAGAAGGTACTGAACAAGCTCAGTGGCAGTTTTCCATCTCTGGTAATTTTTAGCATGGTGTTATTCACTGTCAAAGATGCAATGAAAAATCATAATTCATATTCTTTGTTTCATCACAATTTAAGCAAGCCTAGTAATATACACAATATTTCTGACACTGGGAGTACATTCAATGAGGTCCATCGATGTCCCTAGATACCAAGAACATGCAAATGGACGTTGTAGAAGTGGAGCAATAATTCCATTTACTTAGGTATGTATTTTAGGCGGATTTTCAGAAAATAGGGCTCCGGGCTTAAGAGGTTAAGAACTTTGGTTTATTATAGGCTATTGATCAGGAATGGACATACAATACTACTACTACTACTACTACTACTACTACTACTACTACTACTACTACTACTACTACTACTACTACTACTACTACTACTACTACTACTACTACTACTACTAGTTTCAAGTTCAAGTTTTTTTATAAGTTGTCATAAAAAAATACAGAATACTTTTCTATTGTGGATTTTTACTTTTAATGTTTGTGTGTCTAGTTTTATGTCATTTATGTCAAATTTAAAATAAAAAATGTGTTAAAAAAAAAGAATACTTTTCTATTAAATGCTTTTTTCTGCTATGAGCTCCTGGGAGTGTGCTAGATAAAGTTTAAAAAAAAAGTATAAAATAGAAAGTCAAAAGTACGTAAGCAAAAAGTGTTCAGTCAATATACATTATGTTACAGTACAATACAGTATACAGTACAATGCAGAAATGGGATGAGGTACAACTTAGGTAAGGTGCAATGAGGTATGAATTGTATGTGCAAATCTCTTTACCAATAAATATAAAGTGTGCTAAAGTGTCTAAAGTGAGTAAAGTGGGTGCTACGTGAGTGTTTATTTAAAGTGAGTGTGTGCGTGTGGATGTGTGTGCTGTGAGTGTAGTTGATGGTTTGTTACATAGTGTTATTGTCGTTGAGCATCCTGATGGCCTGGGGATAGAAGCTCCTTCTGAGTCTCTCTGTACTGGCCATGAGACTCCAGTATCGCTTGCCTGACCACAGCAGTTCAAAGAGGCAGTTGTTTGGGTGACTAGAGTCTTTGATTAATCTCTTAGCCTTTCCCCTGCAACGCTTGTTCCGGGTTCCGGTTCCGGGTCAAGGATGGGTAGTAGTCGCTCATGGCCACGATGTGACTCCCGTATTTTTATATTTAGTCCTAAAAGCCTCTTTTTATATTTTCAACTCGGTTAAACCTTTTTGTATATACCCCCTTTATGTTTCTACCTATTTATTTTGGCTGCAAGAACCACAATAGCGACGAGACAACTGAGAAATGAATCCAAGAAGGACGACGCTCCCGCAGATATAGCCGCCATTGCTGGGTTAATTGAAGAGCTAAGGCAGGCCCTAACCAACGAAATCAGAGCGTCCCCTGCCTCGCTCAAAACCAAACTCGACAGCCTCTGGACGACGGTTAACGATCATGCCGAGCGTCTGACCTCCGTGGAAGGCGGTTTAAATACTTGGACTGACAGGGTGGACGAGCTAGAGGCTAGGTGTGCGGCGCTGGAGGAGAACGGCGACAAGCTAAAGGCTAAGCTAACTAACCTTGAGTCCCGGAGTCGCCGGTCTAATATACGCATTTTGGGATTGGATGAGTCCATTCATAGCGACCGGCCCAGCGACTTTTTTGCAGAGGTATTGGTAGAAATTCTGGGGAAGGAGGTCCTCTCTACGCCACCCGAACTGGACCGGTGTCACAGGGCCCTAGAGCGGTTATTGCGGTTATTGCCCGCCTGCACCACTATCGAATAAAAGGGAGCATTATCTGGGAGGCACGGAAGAGGAGAGGGACGCTGAAATACAGAGGAAAACCAGTCCTAATCTTTGAAGACTACTGCCCCGAAGTTGTGGAACAGCGTTCCCACTACAAAGACGTCCCTGCGAGACTTGTCATCACAACCGAGGACGGGGCGAGAAAACACCTTTCATCGCCTGAGGACGCCGTGGACTTCTTGAAGACCCGGCGTGGAGGGGCCCCGATGCCGGCCTCACCAATACCAGATGCGGTAGTAGCTTGATTTTGGACCGCTAGCACCTCGCTATGGCTAAACGCGCCGAGTGTCATATTACTCTATATTTCTTCGTTCTTATAAATATGGTTGACTGTGAGACGTTAGGTATCGCCTGGATGCTTTATTTTTCTCGGCGTCTGACTTAAGGGGGGGTTGGCCTGGTCTGTTTTGTATAACTATTACATAATGCCACTTTATTTTGTTCGTTTTTTGCATCCACTATATGCCTGGGAGCTAAGCGCTAGCTTTGGTTAAATGACCTAGGACTTCTATGCGTGTCACTTACGCCTCGTCACGACTTGGCTTAATGCCTCCGTGATGCACTTTTTTTTTCTCTTGTGTGTGTGTATATATTTTTTCGGACTGGGATCTCATGGATCCATCAGCCACACTCTTCCAACTACGTTCTGCTAGCCACACACATGGCAAATGGTCGCGTCTGCGGCCAGAGGCGTCATCATCTGCTGTTGACCTGCTCAATAGGGTCCAGCTGCGGCGCCGGAGAATCCTCTCACTGGCAGACGAACTTTTGAGCAGCGCCCTCTCCTGACACGGCAGCCTAATTGCGCTGTGACAAGGCAGCAAACTACTCTGTGTGAACCATAGAAAACAACGGACCTGTCAGCAGAGTATCGCCCTCTTCCGGCCTGGTGGACGTACTGCACACGTTTATCATGCAGCACACAGGTCGCGTGAATACTTTCGGCAACCAACATGCCCTTCCACGTTGCTCTGATTGGCCAGCGATTGGCCAGCCCTCTATGCTCGTTTTCCCCCTACGCCGGTAACGCGCGCATGCGCATTTTCTTTTTGACGGCACTCACACGCCAAGCAGCTTTTCGCCACACAGCCGCAAGCTGTGCAGGTTTTAATAGCAGGTTTTAATAGGTAAAATTATGCATTCATCACTACTCTCTCTATATCAACACATAGGTAATATTAATAGGTTTTGCCGCTGCAGCATTATGCATTCGTCACTACTCTCTCTATATTGACGCATAGCCACCAGCTAATATACGTTCCACAAACGATCCACACCTCCACAAACATCCCGCAGCACAGACGCACACATCCGCACACAGCAGCACAAACATTCCCCACATTTAACATTCACAAACACACAATATTGAAACATAAACACAGCATGACACAGTTAAACACTAACACTACGATACCCAGAGCTCATCGCGCAAACCGGAAGCGGACATATGTAATATTTCCTCGCCGCGTCACTCTAACGTTACCTCACCGGCAACTTATCTAATTTAATAGAAAAATAAAAACATCTTTTCAAAATCTTTCTTCACATCTATATTTGTAAATTCCACATAACCTTAGATCTTGTTCTTTAAACATTATGTAGGCCCCTTACCCGCTCGCGAATTGAACTCCACCCCATACGTTAAGCTAAAACCAAAGATTTTCGCCCATCACCCCGTTTTTAAACAGCGTAAATACGACATTTCTCTCAGTTTTTAAAGCAATCAACTTATATACGCCAACTCCCCCACACCTTAGCTAGTATCCCTCCGTTTTTAACAACAATCCGATGGTCGCAACATATTTAAAACACATAATATTCATCGCTAGTCATTACACGCCAAACCCCGCCGCTCTCGCAAGACGCTCGTATTTTCAAACCTCTTTGTCTAGTTTAGCGACACGACACGACAATTCAACATTACTTTTACAGTTATACTGTTTATTAAAACACACACGTATTTAACAATGACCTCAAGTACTTCCTATTTAGCTCCTGTATCATAACACAAGCGTATTTGTACGCTCTGTAAACAAGCACCTGGGGAGCCTCATGCGCATGCGCGGCGTAGGGGGTAAACGAGCGTAGAGCGCCAATCAGAGCAACGCGGAAGGGCATGTTGGTTGCCGAAAGTATTCACGCACACAGGTCACTTACCCCCCCCCCCCCTTTTTTTTCTCTTGCTATGGTTCCTGTTCTAGGTCTAGTGTCTGAACCTAGCCATGTTCTTATTAGGTTTAATGTGAACTTTTCCATTTACTCTAAGTTTTGAGGCTTTTATTTTATTTTTTATTTTTTTTTGGGAGTGTGGCAAGCAGCCACTGAGAGAGTAATCTACTTATGGTAGGTTTGAGGGTTTTAGGCCCTATGGTGAGTCCCTGTGTTGTTGGGGAAAGGCCCACCGGCCCTGCACATTAAAGGTACATTAAAATAGGTGAATTTGGTGTGCCCACATGCCTTTTTTGTGAGAACTGGGGTCTGGAGCACAGCCCAATTGCTGAATACACGAGAAGAGATAGGAGCGGTTTCAAGGGTGTTTAATGTCAATTGAGCAACACAGGAATTGGGGGGAAATAGAACGGGGTTATGTTCTGTCCTGTGGCTGCCGCGGCGGCAGTGAGCAAGCAAGCGGTCCTGGTGCTTGTCTTGGGAGCTGCTGGGTATCTAGCAGCAGAGCTTTCGGCAGAGACGTCATACCTGGGCAGTGGTAATTAATACCACGACCGCTTCTGGTCAGCGTCGAGGTGTAGAAATAGTCCCCCCATCAGGGAAGGATGGAATACATCTGGGCGTATGAGGGTGAAGGAAGGGGTGCCTGGAGAAAGAGAGGATGAGGAGGAGTGCGCAGTGGATGGAGAGGGGGATGAAGAGGAGCGTGTGGAGGACGTGAGGGGAAAAGGAGGGGGAGTGAAGTAGGCCCGTGCTGTGATTATGACAGGACCCCCCCCTCGATGGGCGCCTCCCGGCGGCCCAGGCTTGTCAGGGTGAGCCCGATGAAAGTCCTGGATGAGACCTGGGTCCAGGATCATCGACCGGGAGATCCAGCTCCGCTCCTCCGGGCCGTAGCCCTCCCAGTCGACCAGGTACTGGAAGCCGCGGCCGCGTCGCCGCACGACCAGCAACTCCCGGACCACGTAGGCCGGGTGGTTGTCTATCACCAGCGGAGGAGGGGGCTCTGGAGCAGAGGGAGACAGGGGACTGGAGACCACCGGTTTGAGCTGGGAGACATGGAAGGAAGGGTGAATGCGCATATGGTGGGGGAGCTGGAGCTTGACAACAGAGGGATTAATGAGGGACAGGATCTTGTAGGGCCCCACGAAACGGGGGGTTAGCTTCCGTGAGACGGATTTGAGTGGCAGGTCCCGAGACGAGAGCCATACCATCTGACCTGGTACATAGGCGGGAGCCGGGGTCCGGTGGCGGTCTGCGAAGCGCCGGTTCTGGTCCGCAGTACGGAGCAGCGCAGCCCTCGTCTCCTCCCAGATCGTCCTGCAGCGACGGAGATGGTCTTGCACCGACGGCACGGCGATCTCCTCTTCCTGGGCAGGGAACAGCGGGGGTTGGTAGCCCAAAGATGACTCAAAGGGGGACTGACCTGTGGCCGCCGAAGACAGGGAATTGTGGGCGTATTCAACCCATGGCAGGAAGGCGCTCCAGCCGGAGGGGTCCCGGGCTGTCACGCAGCGGAGTGCGGATCCCAGGTCCTGGTTGGCCCGCTCCGACTGGCCGTTGGTCTGTGGGTGGAACCCGGAGGAGAGGCTGAGCGTGGCCCCCAGAGCCCGACAGAAAGCCCTCCAGGCCTGGGATATGAACTGAGGGCCCCTGTCGGAGATGATGTCAGCCGGGATCCCATGGAGCCGGAAGACGTGGAGTACCATCAGGTCAGCAGTCTCTGCAGCAGAGGGGAGTTTGGGAAGAGCAACGAAGTGCACAGCCTTTGAGAAACGGTCAACAATGGTGAGGATGGCAGTGTTACCGTGTGAGAGGGGAAGGCCGGTGACGAAGTCCAGGGCGACGTGCGACCAGGGCCGACCGGGGACTGGGAGCGGACGAAGGAGCCCGGCGGGCGGTCGATGGGAGGCCTTCGCACGAGCAAACACGGTGCACGCCAGGACAAAAGCGCGGGTGTCCTCTCTCATGGTGACCCACCAGAAGTGCCTCTTCAGCAGGGATAGTGTCCGGTCGATCCCCGGGTGGCACGCGAACCGGGAAGCGTGAACCCACTCGAGCACCTGGGAGCGGATGAGGTCAGGGACAAAAAGCCGGTTAGGTGGACCGTTACCTGGGTCCGGCTGGGCACGCTGTGCCTCCCTGACGATGGACTGGATCTCCCAGGTGGCGGTGGCCACCAGACAGGAAGTGGAAAGGATGGTGTCGGGGTGAGTGGGCCCCTCCTCAGGGACGAACTGCCGGAAGAGGGCGTCTGGCTTGGTGTTCTTGGAACCAGGCCGGTAGGTCAGGGTGAAGTTAAACCTAGCGAAGAACAGCGCCCAGCGAGCCTGGCGAGAGTTCAGGCGCTTGGCCGTTGAGACGTAGGCGAGGTTCTTGTGGTCCGTCCAAACCAGGAAGGGGACCTCCGATCCCTCCAGCCAGTGCCTCCATTCCTCCAGGGCTAGCTTGACCGCCAGGAGCTTCAGGTTCCCGATGTCGTAGTTGACCTCGGCTGGGGTTAGGCGGCGTGAGAAAAAGGCGCAGGGGTGCAGCTTCTGGTCGGTGGCAGAGCGCTGGGAAAGAACCGCCCCTACTCCGGTGCAGGAGGCGTCCACCTCCACCACGAACTGGCGGGACGTGTCCGGCTGGACGAGGATGGGAGCGGTGGTGAAACGCCGGCGCAGCTCGGCAAAGGCGGAGTCCACTGCGTCGGACCAGACGAAGGGCACCGAAGGCGAGGTGAGTTGGGTGAGGGGCTAAGCGACCAGGCTGTAGTCCCTGATGAAGCGCCGATAAAAGTTGGCAAATCCCAGGAAGCGTTGGAGCTGTTTGACGTTGGTGGGACGGGGCCAGTCGGACACCGCTCTGATCTTCTCGGGGTCCGCCCGGATCTTGCCGCCCTCTATGATGTAGCCGAGGAAGCCGATGGAGGAGGCGTGGAACTCACACTTCTCCGCCTTGACGAACAGCTTGTTCTCTAGAAGACGCTGGAAGACCCGGCGGACGTGCTGGACATGCTCCTCCATGGAGCGGGAGAAGATCAGGATGTCGTCTAAGTAGACGAATATGGAGCGGTGGAGTACGTCACGGAGAACGTCATTGACGAGGGCCTGGAAGACAGCAGGGGCGTTGGTCAGGCCGAAGGGCATTACCTTGTACTCGAAGTGGCCGAGTGGTGTCTTGAAGGCCGTCTTCCACTCGTCTCCCTCCCGCTTGGGGACAAGGTGGTAGGCGTTCCTGAGGTCCAGTTTTGTGAAGATGGTGGCACCTTGCAGGGGCTCAAAAGCAGAGTCGATTAAAGGTAGGGGGTATTTGTTCTTTACCGTGATGTTGTTGAGACCCCGGTAATCGATACAGGGGCAAAGGGAACGATCCTTCTTGGAAACGAAGAAGAATCCTGCGCCGACAGGAGAGGAGGAGGGGGTGATTATGCCCGAGGCCAACGATTCGTGAACGTACTTCTCCATTGATTCTCTCTCTGGGCGCGAGAGGTTGAACAAGCGACTAGTGGGGAGTGGCGCCCCGGGGAGTAAATCAATGGCGCAGTCGTATTGGCGATGGGGAGGCAGGGAGAGAGCCTGTTGTTTGCTGAAAACTGCTTTCAAATCGTGGTAGGCCGGCGGAATTGCAGACAGATCTATGTTCTTTTTGGGGGGGTGCGAACCGGCGCCCTCTAGTGGCGGCCGAGCCGACTGCAGACAAGCGACGTGACAGTGGGCGCTCCAGCTGGTCACCAGGCCGGTAGGCCAATTGATAACGGGATTGTGTAACTTGAGCCAAGGCATGCCAAGGACAATGGGATTGTGGGGAGAGTTGGTAACGTGAAACCGAATATTCTCGCTGTGATTACCGGATAGCAGAAGGCGAAGGGGTACGGTGTGGCGAGTAATCCGCGTGAGAAGTTTCCCGTTTAACCCCCGGGCGTCACGGGGTATCGGCAAGGCATCAGTAGCGATGTAACGGGAGACTACTCCGGCGTCGATGAGGTTCTCGTCGGCCCCTGAGTCAACCAGGGCAGATAACGGGAGTGATTGGTTATTCAGACACAGCGTGGCGCGTAATAGCATGTTTGGGCTAGAGCTGGGAGCGATATCTAGACTCGAACAGACGCCCAGCGCTACTGTCGAGCCCCGTCGTTTGGGCGAAGCGAGCAGGAGGCAACGGAGTGACCCGTTTGACCGCAGTACAGGCATGCTCCTGTAGCGAGCCTGTGTCGGCGTTCGCTGGGAGGGAGACGTGAGCGGTCGAGATCCATGGGCTCGGAGGAACTATTTTCTTCAGCTCGGGCGGCGCGATGAGGTGGACCGCGTATAGGTGAACGAGCGGTGCTAGCTTTCTCTGGACGACGTTCCCGAAGACGCAGGTCCAGTTCCCTGGCCAAATGGATTAGCTCGCTCAGGGAGGTGGGTCTTTCTTTGGACGCAAGCTTGTCTTTAATTGCGTCGTTCAAGCCCTGGCGAAAGGCGCCTCGCAACGGTGTGTCCCCCCAGTCGGAGCCGGCGGCGAGGATGTGGAAATCGATAGCGTATTCGCTTACGCTGCAGCTTCCCGGGCGGATCGAAAACAAAGCCGGAGGCCCCCTCTGAGCCATCTGGAGGGTGGTCAAACACTTTACGCATGTCGTCGACGTACTCGGAGTACGAATTGCAGAGGAAGGAATTGTTGAAGTGGAGAGCGGTGGCCCATTTCAACGCCGCGCCTGTGAGCAGCGCCGACAGGTAAGCCACTTTAGACCTATCGCTGTGAAACGTGTGGGGTTGTTGTTCGAACACTAACGAGCACTGGAATAAAAACGCACGGCATTTGGAGACGCTTCCGTCGTAACGTTCTGGTGCGGGGACAGGGGGTTCTCTATGCGGGGGGCTTGGTGCAGCTGGGGTAGCGGCTGGTGGGCCCTGCTGTGCCAAGTGTGCCTTGATACGTAGATACTGTGTTTCTCGCTCAACGGAGTCGAGGGCGAGAGCGGCCAGCTGTGCCGTGACGGCGTCTAGGGAGTGAACGAGTTGGTCAACACGGGCGGTCTGGCCGTTGATGATACTCACAGACTGCTTCTGAAACTTCTTCCATTCCTCTGTCTCGTGTACAGCTGGTGCTGTCATCATGGTCGTGGTATACTGTGAGAACTGGGGTCTGGAGCACAGCCCAATTGCTGAATACACGAGAAGAGATAGGAGCGGTTTCAAGGGTGTTTAATGTCAATTGAGCAACACAGGAATTGGGGGGAAATATAACGGGGTTCTGTCCTGTGGCTGCCGCGGCGGCAGTGAGCGAGCAAGCGGTCCTGGTGCTTGTCTGGTGCTTGTCTTGGGAGCTGCTGGGTATCTAGCAGCAGCGCTTTCGGCAGAGACGTCGTACCTGGGCAGTGGTAATTAATACCACGACCGCTTCTGGTCAGCGTCGAGGTGTAGAAATAGTCCCCCCATCAGGGAAGGATTGAGTGCAGCTGTGGAGAGTGGGATGCTTGACTGCGTGTGAATTAGGGGGATGGAATACAGCTGGGCGTATGAGGGTGAAGGAAGGGGTGACTGGAGAAAGAGAGGATGAGGAGGAGTGCGCAGTGGATGGAGAGGGGGATGAAGAGGAGCGTGTGGAGGACGTGAGGGGAAAAGGAGGGGGAGTGAAGTAGGCCCGTGCTGTGATTATGACATTTTTAGGTCTGCCCTGTCTACACACCCCCTAATATTCTATGGCTACGGCTAACTCTGAGAGCTTTAAGCTCTGCTCCTGGAATGTTCGAGGTCTTCAGAAACTAGCGAAGAGGAAGGCGATTCTGACCTTTTTAAAGAAGGAGAATGTCTCTATTGCTTTACTACAAGAAACCCATATGGGACCCAACGACACTGCTAAACTCCTTCGCCACAAACTATTCTACATTTAGTAGAGGAGTGGCCATATTGATCAATAAAAATCTCCCCTTTAGACTCATAACTTCCTCTTTAGATAGCCAAGGTCGCTATGTGATTATAAAAGGGGTTCTTAAGGGTAAAGAAATGACATTTATGAATGTATACTGTCCCCCAGGCTACTCCCCTGACTTTCTATCCAAAATATTTACTGAATTTAATGGCCTGGCCTCTGAGAATGCTTTTGTGGGCGGAGACTTTAACTGTCACCTTATACCGTCTCTAGGCAAGCAAAGATGCTCTCCTCCCTATGCAAAGTCATTGGATTCTCAGATGTCTGGAGAACCCTTTGCCCATCCGAACTGAAGTTCACCTTTTTTAGTGGCCCACACAAGAGCAACAGTAGAATAGACTATTTCTTCATCCCTTCCTCTAAGCTCTTTCTAGTATTGTCCTGCACAATCGGAAGTATTGTTTTATCGGATCACGCGCCTATATATCTGGTCTAGCGGCACGGTGGTGTAGTGGTTAACACTGTCGCCTCACAGCAAGAAGGTCCAGGGTTCGATTCCCGCTTGGGGACCAGGTTTCCATGATGCCAGGTACCCAGGTGGGGTATCTCCCAGGCCTTTCTGTGTGGAGTTTGCATGTTCTCCCCGTGCTCGCAAGGGTTTCCCCCCCGATAAGATAAACCCAATGGAAAAACATGCACAACAACAGATCGCTAACGCTGTGGCGTCCTTGACGAAGACGGGCAGGAGCACTTGGATTGGTCCCCTGGCGCTGCCCTCGCCGACGCCTGTCTGATCCCGGCTGCCCTTGGGGGGAATGGCGACGGGATGGGTTTATCGCAGAGATGAATCGCATCGGCAATCCTACAAGAGACAATGCATGCGTGTGTGTTCCGGTGTGTGTGTGTGCTAACCGTGTGTGCTAACCGCTAAACATTGAGGATAATTGCATGCCAATTAAAGACCTCTGAACAGGTCCTGCATTATTATTATTATTATTATTATTATTACTCCTTGTCAGAAGAGAGGGCGCTGTCGAGGCGTTGGCGTCTCAACCCATACCTCCTCAAGGATCATATGTTTGTCTCTTATTTCGAATCGGAATTTAAAATGTTCTACTCAATTAACTCACATTCTACGGATAACCCGTCTCTGCTCTGGGAAACATCCAAGGTCTTTTCACGCGGACTGATTATGTCTTACGTATCATCCAAGAAACGCAAGAAAAATGAACAATGCAAACTTCTTGAATCCAAACTAGCCGACCTTGAGAATCAACATGTTTCAAACCCAGTCCCGGCTGTGCTTATAGAGCTTACGGCCACCAGAACCGTGTTAAACACTCTTCTGATCCAGGACGCCGAATACTCTCTTAAATTTGCCAGACAGAGAATGTACGAACACGGTGACAAGCCCGGCAGGTGCCTAGCTAACTTGGTAAAAAAAAGGGCTGACACCCAAGTAATAGCCTCAATTTCGGACTCCAACAGGGTCAGGTCCTTTGACACCAAAACTATTAATAAAGAGTTTGCCTCTTTCTATGCCCAACTCTATAGGACTGAAAGACCCGATGGTGCTCTCTCTGACATGCAAACTTTTTTCGCTGACTTGCACCTCCCTAAGGTATTGAAAGATCAGAACTTGCTCCTTAACTCCCCAATTACGAAGGAAGAAGCTATGTGCGCCCTTAAGGGTATGCCATCTGGTAAGGCTCTGGGCCCGGACGGTTTCGGATGCGAATTCTATAAGGAATTCTGTCATATTCTCTTGGATCCCCTGCTGGCAATGCTTAATCACTCCTCTGAGGTTGGGATATTACCCCAGTCCCTACGGGAGGCTAATATTTGCCTTCTCCTTAAAAAGGGTAAATGCCCTGAAAAGTGCGCCTCCTATAGGCCTATAGCCCTACTTAATTCGGACCAAAAATTGCTCTCCAAGATCCTGTCCATGCGCCTAGAAAAAGTACTCCATTTCATTATTAACGAAGATCAGACTGGTTTTATTAAGGGTAGGAACTCTACCGACAACATGAGACGGCTCCTTAATATCATCCAAATGACCCCGCTGTGGTTCTGTCTCTCGACGCGGAGAAGGCATTCGACCGTGTAGAATGGCCGTATTTGTTTCTAACCCTCGCTGAATTTGGCCTAGGAGACACTTTTATTGACTGGGTCAAGGTTCTTTACAACTCACGGATGTTGGCGGTCCTGACTAACGGGCTTAGGTCTAACAACTTTCCTCTACAACGGGGGAACCCCCAAGGGGATCCTCTTAGCCCTTTACTATTTGACATGGCCATAGAACCACTCGCTCAGGCCATAAGGCAGTCAGCCGAGATCTCAGGTATTAGAGTGGGCGAGAGGGAACGCAAAATCACTCATTACGCGGACGTCGTACTGATCTTTATATCTAAACCTGACTCTTCCATCCCATGCCTAACCCGCATGATTTCCACATTTGGAACCTTCTCGGGGTACAAAATAAACGTTTCCAAATCCGAAGCAATGCCACTTGGGACACTTAAATCCATTCCGATCCTGCCCGAGCCCTTCCCATTTCGCTGGTCGCCCTCCGGCTTTGTTTACCTAGGAGTATTTGTGACACCCACCTATGATACATTGTTTAAGGCCAACTTTCCCCCCCTTTTAGACACCATAAGGGCAGACTTAGTTAGATGGGCCCCTTTACCAATCTCCTGGCTGGGTAGGATAGCCCTCGTCAAAATGAACGTACTCCCCAGACTATTATACCCTCTCCAAATGATCCCAGTGCTGCTGACAAACAAGGAATGGGAAGAAACCGCGTCTGAAAATGGCCAAATTACAAATGGATAGTGAAGATGGGGGTCTAGACCTACCTAATATTAGACATTACCAACTAGCAGCACACCTTAGGGTACTTGTCGGCTGGTTCAGATCAGACCCACTATCAATCTGGCTAGACATTGAATCCTCGCAATCTAAGTCCCCCCTATGGAACCTACTATTTATCAAAGACTTTAAGTCTGTTAAGAAAATATGCTCCAACCCCATCACACTATGCTCCGTCAAGGCCTGGAAGACTGTCCGTAAGGTGGAGGGCCGAGCTACAGTAAGCTGACCTCTCCTCTTACCCCGATCGTAGGCAATCCTGACTTTAAGCCAGACCAAATTGGCGGCGGCTTCAAGACCTGGCATACGCAGGGGATAACTGATCTTGGCCACTTGTTTGATGGCCAGACCCTAATGTCCTTTCTACAGCTGCAGCATTGGTATGGTCTATTGAAAACGGATTTTTTTAGATACTTACAAATTAGGCAGTTTATCACAAAGGACGCCTCACTGTTAATTAACAGTTCCACCTTGCAGGTGGAGAAAGCCCTCTCCTTGCAGATTCCTAAAAAACAAATATCTATCTTCTATAGTACTCTAAACCTTAATTCATCTTTATCTTCCCTTGTTACTAAACAGTCCTGGGAAAAAGACTTGGACATAGAGATCACGGATGTAGACTGGCAGGATGCATGGACCTACGCAAAAAAAATCTCTGTTTGCAACCGCACCAAGTCTATCCAAGTTAGAATCTTGCGCCGCATTCATATTACCCCTGCCCTTAAGATTAAAATGGATCCCAATACATCCCCACTCTGCTTTAAATGCAAGATAGAGACTGGAAACCACGTCCACTGCTTTTGGTCCTGTGTAAAGCTTCAGAGCTATTGGTTCGACATCGTAGAGGAACTATCTGACATATTTCAGACCCCCATCGAACTGGATCCCCTCTGCCTCTTACTAGGCCTCCCAGATATTCATATTGCCAATTTCAAACATAAGAGACTGTTCAATCTGTTGACATTTGCTGCTAGGAAGAACATTCTGTTGTTCTGGATCAAGGATGAGGTCCCATCAAAGAGGTCATGGCACAACATTATTATGGACTGTATTCCTTATGAATACATCACGTGTATGCTGCACTCCAAGTTGGACACTTTTTATGAAATATGGGACCCATATTTATCTCATATTGGACCTGCGCTATCCACCACTGTACTCGCCGGGTTTCCCCATTACTCTTAGCCTCCCTAGAGATCACTAATGTCTTGTATGTGGGTGCTCTGTGTCATTTCAGAAGGTATCATAAGGTATTTAAAAGTACATACCTATTTGTACACACATACACACACACACACGTGCACTCACACATATAAAACATGCAGACATAAAACACACATGCACACTGTACTAAACGCACAAACATAAAACACACACACAGATATAAAACACACATACTGTATACGAAACAAACGTACACACTCCACACACACAGTCTGTATCAGTCCACTGGGTGCTATCATTGGCCATGAGCCGACTCCCTAATCGCCACTATTGCCATATATACATTGTATAACATATGAAGCCATCTGAGCCATGTTTTTGTTGTTTGTCCTTTGTCATGTCTGTTAATGTACTTTTATAGTTTATTATTATGTCTTTATTATGCTTATTGTCATTATTGTTGTTATTGTTGTTAGTGCTAGTGTTGTTAGTGTCTTTGTTATTAAGTCTACTGTATTGTGATGTCTTGTTCTATGTATGTTTTGAAAAAATAAAATAAAAACATTTATAAAAAAGATAAATAAAATAAAAATGTGGGAAGCCTACCTCCAATTGTGCGTTCGGTGAACGGGCCACTCTCTGTAGTCTGCTAAGTCCCTCTTTTGTTTTTCTGACGTTCAGGGAGATGCAATTCTCCTGACACCACCGCGCCAGATCCTCTACCTCTTCCAGGTAGGCCCTCCCGTCGTTTGCAGAGATCAGGCCCACCACTACTGTGTCATCAGCAAACTTGATGATTGTGTTGTTGTTCCACTGTGCCACACAGTCATGTGTGTACAGCGAGTAGAGGAGGGGACTCAGAACACAGCCCTGGGGGGCCCCTGTGTTGAGGGTGATGGATGAGGAGGTGCAGTTGCCTGCTCTCACCACCTGGGGTCTTGCTGTCAGGAAGTCCAAGACCCACTGGCAGAGGTCATAGTTCAAGCCCAGGTCCCTGAGCTTGGCTATGAGTTTGGAGGGGACTATGGTATTGAATGCTGAGCTGTAGTCGATGAATAGCATTCTCACATAGTTCCCCTGCCTCTTGTCCAGGTGTGATGCTGCTGTGTGCAGCACATGGGCTATGGCATCCTCCGTGCACCTGTTGGGGCGATATGCAAATTGCAGGGGGTCCAGGTTAATGGGGAGGGAGGAACAGATGTAGCCCTTCACAAGCTTCTCAAAGCACTTCATGGGTATGGAGGTGAGAGCTACAGGGCGATAGTTGTTGAGGCAAGCGGGCGTGGATTTTTTGGGTACAGGGATAATGGATAATGGTGGACTTCTTCAGACAGGTGGGGATGACAGCCTGTTCTAAGGACAGGTTGAATATGTCAGTGAATACCGGGGCCAATTGGTCGGCACAGACTTTTAGGACACGGCCGGAGATACCCAAGCTCAGGGACCTGGGCTTGAACTATGACCTCTGCCAGTGGGTCTTGGACTTCCTGACGGGCAGACCCCAGGTGGTGAGAGCAAGCAACTGCACCTCCTCATCCATCACCCTCAACATAGGGGCCCCCCAGGGCTGTGTTCTGAGTCCCCTCCTCTACTCCCTGTACACACATGACTGTGTGGCTCAGCGGAACAACAACACAATCATCAAATTTGCTGACGACACAGTAGTGGTGGGCCTGATCTCTGCAAACGACGAGAGGGCCTACCTGGAAGAGGTCAAGGTCCTGGCGGGATGGTGCCAGGAGAACAGCCTCTCCCTGAACGTCAGCAAAACAAAGGAGATGATTGTGGACTTTAGGAGGTCGGGGGTCAGGGACTACAGCCCCCTCAGCATCGACAGGGCACCGGTTGAGAGAGTGAACAGTTTCAAGTACCTCAGAGCCCACATATCCGAGGACTTGACATGGACCACACACATTGACAGTGTTGTGAAGAAGGCATGACAACGCCTCTACTTCCTCAGGCGCCTAAGGAAGTTCCAAGTCAGTCAGAAGATCCTTAAGAACTTCTACTCATGTACAATAGAGAGCATCCTGACTGGCAATATCACCTCCTGGTTTGGGAATAGCACCGCACAAGACCGAAGCAGACTACAGAGAGTGGCACGTTCAGCCGAACGCACAATTAGAGGGGGGCTTCCCACTCTCCAGAACATTTACAACAAGCGGTGCAGGGGTAAGGCTAAGAGAATCATCAAGGACTCCAGCCACCCAAACAACTGCCTCTTTGAACTGCTGCGGTCAGGCAAGCGATACCGGAGTCTCATGGCAAGCACAGAAAGACTCAGAAGAAGCTTCTATCCCCAGGCCATCAGGCTGCTCAACGAACAATAACACTATGCAACAACCATCAAATGCACACAGCACACACATCCACACGCACACACTCACTTTAAACAAACAACACACTGCAGCACCCACTCTCCACACTTTAGAACACCTAAACACACTTTATATTTATTGGTAAAGGATTTGCACTACAACCCATACCTCAGTACACCTTACTGTAAATTGTACCTAAATTGTACCGCATCCCATTTCTGCTTTGCACTATATAGTATTGTATATTAGTATATTGCATAGTATATTGTATATTGTATGGTAACTCAGTTACTTCTATTCTGCATCGAACATTGTACATATGTATATACTGAACACTGTGACTTCTATTTTTACTTCTATTTTTACATGCTATACTATTTTATTTCATACTTATCTTGTCTAGCACAGTCTCTGGAGCGTAACAGTAAGAAGCATTTTGTATAAAAGTATTCTGTACTTCTGTATGACAACTATTAAAGAAACTTGAACTTGAACTTGAACTTGCTGCCTTCCTGATATTCACTTTCTTAAAGTTCCTCCTCACCTCATGTTCTGTTATCCTGAACACTCAGTCTCCATCAGCAGTCTGTAGGCTGGTGTTGTTATTCACAGCCTCAAACCTCGCATAGAAGGTATTGAGTTCATTCGCCAAGGAGATATCATTGTTACTACTACGACTACTACTACTACTACTACTACTACTACTACTACTACTACTACTACTACTACTACTACTACTACTACTACTACTACTACTACTACTACTACTACTACTACTACTACTACTACTACTACTACTACTACTACTACTACAGTACATACAATCTGGCTGTACAAAGTGTCCCTCACTACCCACCCTCCCCCCATCAAAATACTGGTAATTAATATTTTGAAAAGTCAAGTGGACGGATATGATAAAGAACTCAGAAAGGCGCACCCATTCTCTGGCCCCTAATAAACAAACCTGTAAACCATCTAATTTTACTATGCAACATAGAAACCCATTCCTCTCCACGATTGTGACTCAGCTGCATGGATTTCTTCTGTGTGTCATGAAACAAGGAAACATAAATCCAAAATAATTTTAAATAAGGTTGAAACCCTAACAATTATTGGTCACAATGTTAATTTCATATTAAACATTCCCAAAATGGTGGTGTGTTCCTTTAAGCAGTAGATATTACTGAGAAAAGAAAAAGAAAATTGTGCACCATCCATAGTTGTTAATGGATGAAATAATCTTCAATCAATTGCTTGAGTTGAAAGGTCAGAATATTTGACTGTTCTGTACGTCGCTCTCCAGGGTCCTGAGCCAGAGTTAACCACAAACACACCAGGAGACAAATTTAAATTGACAGCAACAGGGACCAAACGATTGCTCACCCAGCTAGGCGTATAAATTCATAAATCACGGATGAGATGCAGCACGGACACACACCACTGGTGGAGAAATAAGTACATAAACACTTAAAGGGGCCAATTTATTCTGTACACACACACATCCAAATCCCCTAAACAGTTTTGCACACATTCATCTAGTTTGACAGATATTGAGAGTAAATTAGTTTGAATATGGCCACCAGTGATGTCATTGGGGACATTGAATCCTTGTGTTGCGTTAATTACAAAATACTAAAAGCAAAGACGCACTGGAGAGCGGGGAAAAAAATACTTACTTTAGGATTCTGACTAGCAACCAGTAGACTACAGGAAACTAAAGGAACTATGGAAAACAAGAAAACCAAATACAAGACACTAAACAGAGAACACAATACAACAAAACACTAAACGCTAAACTAAAAGGGGAACATGAATGGGAGAGCGAGAGGGAGAAGGGGAGAGAGAGAAGAGCAAGCGAAAGAACACAGAGAAAGAGAGACATATAATGTCAAGGGGAGAGGCAGAGCAAGGGAGACCAGTTCATAACCTGGCAGGAAGGTCTGAATGTTAGAGATGCCCTGTAGTATGAATGAATGAATGAATGAATGAATGAATGAATGAATGAATGAATGAATGAATGAAAACTTTATTTGACAGATTGCAGAATGGGTACAATTACAGTACGGCTCAATACATACAATTGTTAAGGGGATGCAGACCTGAGAAAGACGTTTGTCTTGTTTCCATCAGGGTCCCCCATTTTCAATTCATATAGACATTTATGACATACACAACATACATGACATTTATGGCATAGGGACATATAGGTATTTAGTACTGATACATTTGTGACATAAACGGTATTCAAATATACAGTACTGTTACCCCCAGATCCTGACAGAGTATATACATATGATGGGGAGGGGACTGTACATTAGGAGGGGGTGGGTGGGTGGGAGAGAAATATACATACGGCGGGGAGGGAATATATACATGCGGTGGGGAGGAGACTGTCTATTAGGAGGTGGTGGGGGTTTTGGGCATTTACGGTGGCCAGTTTCGAATTGCAGCCTCCCGTAGGTGCTCTTTAAGAGCGGTTTTGAATGTGGGCAGGGATTCACATTCCTTTACAGCTTTGGGTAGGGCATTCCACATTGTTGTGGCATAATTGCGAAACGTGTTTAGTCCCTTGTTTGAGCCGAATCTGGGTTTAACATGATTTGTTGAGCTTCCTCTGGTGTAGTGGTTGTGGTATTCACTGACCTTTGGGAAGTATTTTGACATGTACATGGTACTCTGCTAAAAGAGTCCTCCATTGAAATAGTGTTTAGTAAATGTAGGCCTATAGATGTATTTGATATGGAATGTACAAACGTTTTGTAAGTTTAAGTTCACATTCTGTGTGACAAAGATAATGTTAAAGTGGTTGGTGGTTCAGTCATGCTGGAAGGGTTCAGATAGATGTAGTGGAGTAAAAAGTAGGATATTTCCTTTTGAAATGTAGTAAAAAGACATATAGTACAAATAAGTTCCCTAAAATACAGTACAAGTACCTCAAGACTGTACAGTACTTGAGTAAAAGTACTTGGTTACTTTCCACCCCTGACACACATACAGACAAGTGAGAAGCAGGCACATGTGAACTGGCACAGAACTGGTACACAACCAGACACACATATGCACAATCAACTGGTAACACACACATAATGCACGATCAACTGGTACACAACCAAACACACACACATGCACAATCAACTGGTACACAACCAGACACACACATATGCACAATCAACTGGTACACAAATACACAATCAACTGGCACACAACCAAACACACACACATGCACAATCAACTGGTACACAACCAAGCACACACACATGCACAATCAACTGGCTGTTTAGTTGTTGTTTAGTATTTAAAGCTAGTAAACCAATTATCTCTACAATAACTAGTTACATTGAATGTGAATATTGTTTATAATCTCGCCACAAATTCCCCCAAGAAATCACCCTTTGAAACAAAGTGAACCAATATTGCACTATGTATGGTAAAGGTGGTGGGAGGGTAGGAGCACCACAGCCAAACATATCATTTCTAGTTTCAAACTGTGTTCTAGGGATCCAGTGTTTCTCTTGCAACACTTTAAGTATTCAATACTAAACATAAATCATACATTATTTAGACTTTTCATAGGTCCTGCCCCCCCCCCCCGAAATACTATGTGCAGATATGATATATTACTACTATTATTAACAAGATTACTGGATACTATTTACTATACTATTTATTTGTATCATTGCTGAGTAATTACGCAGTACTTACTAGTAATTACTCTAGTATTTCATTACTTCACTTTGAGTCCTTTCATATAAATAGATCGAACCTTTTGATATTAATCTTCCTTAGATTGAGCCCTCTGGTGCCCAAGCAATGTCACGCGTGTGATTTTTAATCCATGCTGTTCATGTGCGTCTTTAGTTTATAGGCTACATGTACTTTGATAATTTAGTAAAGCCTTGGCTGCATTTGTCAGCAGTCAGCTAGCACTATCTGACTCAGCTTGCACAGTCAGGTGGGAGGAGAGAGACAGGGAGGAGCTTATATTGAGTCCTGCAACAACTGCCTGATGTTCTCCTATTTGTTTTTAAAGCCCTTAATGGTCACACACCCTCCTACATCTCAGACCTCCTATCCCCCTATTCCAACACCAGGTCCCTCAGGTCAGCCGATCAGAGGCTCCTGACAGTCCGGAGGTCTAAGCTCAAGCTCAGGGGGGGCCGTGCCTTTGCTATCGCAGCCCCTGAACTGTGGAACAGCATCCCCACCTCCATTAGGCTCGCCCCCTCGATAGATGCCTTCAAATCGAGGCTCAAAACCCACTTCTACCTACTAGCCTTTCCCGTTCACTGACTCATGCCCTGTTTTTCTATGTGTTTGCCTGTGTGCCCTCCCATAAAACGGAGTGTGATTGTTGTCTATATGTATCTTGTGTATCTACCCTCTGTACAGCACTTTGGTTGACACGCGTCATGTGAAATGTGCTTTATAAATAAATTTGATTGATTGATTGATTGATGTTGTTCACAACCATACGTCACTCAAATGAGTTACAATCTGCCTCGAAAAACTCTGTGCTGTGGATATAACCAAGAGGCAAGAAATCATTAGAGTGGAAAGTATAGGACCAGAATAAACCCTGCCTTGGTATGAGAGGTACTTTTGAGAGAGTCAGTGACCATTAAAATGTCTTTCACACAGGACTTTGTGAAAGTGCTTCATAAAAGATGCAGTCGGGTGCATGAACGGCTAGCGTTCTTGGCATTACTTTGTTCCTGGTAATGCACAGACAAGCATAAAGGTCCCCTCCAACTCAGAAATGGCCTCAGTTCTATATCATACTAGCTTCCGCTCAGCGTCATCTGCACTAACCTCACTTTGTGCATTGCACTGAATAAAAATTCACAATGTACCTTTACATACCAACATTCGTCTGGCCACACCCCTATCCGCTACCTTCATAAGCAGGTGTGTGGCCACACACTCGCCTCCTTCTTCACTTTCACCACAAGGAAGTGCCTGTTATATACATCACTTGACGAGGTTGATAAGCTGAAGAAAGTTGAGAGGAAAACAGAAGACAAGGAGATACGTTGACATTATATCTTTATTTTCTCTCTCACTATTTTCGAGAAAATACGGCGATATTGTCTTAGTCACTGGAGTGTCTGGAAGATGATGATCATTCTGACCTCCACCAGCTTTTTCGTATTAGGGGCTCGCCAGGGGTGCAGTCGTAATATGGGCGGAGGCCAAACGGTATCCTATTATTATGCAAAGTCTAGGCACTTATCACCTAGACTTTGCATAATAATAGGATGCGCGCACTTCGAAGCCCAAACGCCGTTTGACCGCGGTTGCCCAGCACTGCACCACTGGGGCTTGCACCGCTGATATACTCCCCACCTGCAGTCCTCCTTGCTGTGGCTGGATAGGTATTGAACCGCTGGTCATACGGCTGGACTGTGGGAGGCACCGGCTGTTGTGAGAAACCGGTTGCTTCCGAGCTGGGTGAGTACTGTTTTGCTTGCGAGCACTAGTTGTCTGTTAACGCTATGGGGGTTAGCTGACAATTTTACGAAGGCCGGACCCAAATTGGGGTCCTCTGCTCGGCTTCTTAAGCGGCGGACGGAGGATCTTGGTCTGACGGCCATGATGGTCAACCTAGTGGGCCGTGACCGAGACCTGGTTGAACCCGGGATTCTCTGGACAAGCGGATGCTTCTCTGTCCAGTGCAGGCCCCATCTTTCACATGAATGTGGAAGTACACCCTAAAGCACGAGGAAAAGTGGGCATGGATCTTCGTTATCGGAAGTTCTATGCTCAAGTCGGCTGCAGCCCATACGGGAATTGTGCCGACTCCGCTGCATGTCTGGTAAATCACTGTTGAAAACTGTGTGACATTTCTTTTTCTCTTCCCTCTTAGGATGGGGAGGGACTCAGGCGGCGGCCTGTCTGAAGTGTGGCTTATTATGTCGTTGTGTACAGTTCAGGTGATAGCTGCTTAGCTGGGCGTGCTAGTTTGTGGCCTACTGTTGTTAGCCAGTCAGCCGTTAGCTGCCGCGCTAGCTCGTTGTGTTCACTAGGCTAGTAAACGTTAGCTTGTTGCTATCAGTCGGGCGGCTGTTAGCTTAATGCTACACTGTTGAACGTTACTGTGACTATAACATGCCTTAAACACTCTGACTACGACGTCATCTTTGACAGAGGATGTTAGTCGACCCTACACCCGGGTGCCATGCCAGCGAGGACTTTGTCAACATGGAGAATGGCGGCTGGGTGGCGTAGCGGACATTACCCTCGTCACCAACGCAGGAGATGCCGGGAATTGGAAAACAAGAGATGCGTTGACATCATATCTTTATTTTCTCTCTCACTATATTCGAGAAAATACGGCGATATTGTCTTCGTACTGGAGTGTCTGGAAGATGATGATCATTCTAAAAATCCTCCACCGGTTTTCGTATTGGGAGCACGCCGCTACATGTCTCCCAACTGCAATTCCTTGCTGTGGCTGGTTGCGGTAAAACCTTTCAGCGGCACAGCTGGATTGTAGGACGCGCCGCTGTTGTGAGAAGTGGTGTGTTCCAGGTTGGTGAGTAATGTTTTGCTTGCAAGCTCCACTTGTCTGTTAGTGCTATGGGGGCTAGCTGACAATGTTTACGAACACCGGCCCCAGATTAAGGGTCTTTTGTTCAAGCCTCTTAGGCAACGGCAGAGGACATTGGTCTGAAGCCCATTATAGTTAACTAGTGGGCCACGACCAGTAACACTGGTGATCCCTGTGTTTTCTGGACGAGTGGATGTTTCTCTGTCACCGTGAGGCCCCGTCTTTCATATACAAATGAGAGTATTCCCTCACGAGGAAATATGGGCATGGATGTTCGTTATCGGAAAATCTGTGTTCAAGTCAGCTACGGCCCAGATGGGACTTGTGCTGGCTCCGTCGGATGTTGGTAAAATCACCGTTGTAAAACTGTGTTAACATTTCGTTTCTCTTCTCTCTTAAACAGTGAGGAGGGTTTCAGAACGGCGGCCTGTCTGAGTGATTGTTATGTCATTGTGTACAAGTTCAGGTGATAGCTGCTTAGCTTACGTGCTAGTGGTGGCCTACTGTTAGCCAGCCAGCTGTTAGCTGCGGCGCTAGCCTGTTGTGATCACTAGGCTAGGAAACGTTAGCTTGCCTGCTAGTTGTGGCCTACCTAGGCTAGGCTAGGAAATGTTAGCTTGCTGCTATCGGCCGAGGGCGGCCGTTAGCTTAATGCTACACTGTTGAACGTGCTGTGACTATAACATGTTTTTAACACTCTTGACTACGACGTCATCTTTGACAGAGGATGTTCGTCGAACCTGCCCTGAGCCAGGCCGGCAAGGACTGCGTCAACAAGGGGGACCGTAGCGGCGGGATGGAGCGGCGACGCTGCCCAGGTCGACAACACAGTACGGCTGTGTTACTACGGTGCCTTGTTAGAGACTGCAGTTTCGCTTGATCTGCGCTCATGGTAGGCAAGGTCCTGACCAGACCTTGAACACTTCTTCTTGCTTTCCCTTCTAAATGTTTTGTAAATAACGATGTTTTCCAAAACGAGTGTTGCTGCACTACATTTAGGATACGACGTGAGTTATGTGTGAATTGTCTTGTCACTGGTATTTAGCTTCTCCATGCAAATCGGGTTGTTTGTTACAGATGTGAAAATGATCTGGTTTGTTGTGTTGAGAAACATCATGTGTGTTTATGTACCGTGTACTCACAACTAAGGGGGTTAAACTAACCTATAAAGCTATGCTTAGTGACATATGAGTAAAGAATGATTCTTTTCTCAGCCTGTAATGACAATGAACAGTGTGTTCACATATTAACAGGTTTTCCTGTTTTAACTGGCCGTATTAAGGGTAAAGTAGGAGGGTTGTGTTTCCCCCCGGTTCCCTGGGGACTTCTTCATCCTCCTCTCAGACATGTTGTTACACTACACTGTGTCACTGTGTGGTAGGGATACGATGTAACCCTTAGCTTGATTGCTGAGGTTGTGCTAAAACTGCTTGAGAAACTTATTTTCCTAAAAGAAAAGATTGTTTGGTCGCTTTTCGTGTGTGCTTAGCAAGGCCTGTGGCCGATACTAATCGAGAATTATGTATTCTCTCATTATGAAAAACGGCGTTCCTCTGTAGAGTGTAATTGCCATTTTTTGTGGTGATAAAGGGTTGTGTGTGTCTTGTGATCTACAACTGGGTTAGGTTGGCCACAGAAGCACATGTGTAAGTCTGGTACCGGGGCTCTTAAGGGGGCCCTCTCTATTCTGTGTTTTTTCCTTAGTAAAAATCAGATAGCAGGTTAGCACATGAGCTGTGTGAAGCTGTTAGACACTTCATGTAGCTGACTATGACTGTGTCATGCTCTTTTTTGTCATTACATCGTATCATGGGTGTGGGGTCGTAAAGGGGTGAACTGGTAATCCTTTCCTCCCCTTTTGATGGGCAGGGGTTACAACCTCCTGTCCTTCAAGGTTCCTGTCACGTTGCTGTTCGGCACGTTACAGGGTAAGAGGGGGGGGGGGGGGGGAGTTTCCTGGTCCCACGCCCTGGAAAATTGGGCGTGTGCACCGCAGAAATTCCCCCGCCATAGAGTACATCACTGTGCGCATCTCTGTTGGTAAGACTTCCGTGAGCTGTTCAGGTCCATATGATGGATCTGTTTCAGGGAGTGGTCAGGGCTCCTCCTCACGAAGCTCCTACTCGGGCCTTCTGTGAGTTAGGACTCTCCTTCCCTGTGAGGGAGCCTCCTCAGAGTGCAGAGCCTCCTCCTCAGATTGTCAAGGTGAGTAGAACTTCAAAAAGGAGTCCTGCTCTATTGTGTGTGTATTCGATTCAATTCGATTATTGAGTGTGTATTGGTTCAGTGCCTCCTCCTCGGAGAGCCCTAACACAAAATATTACATGGCTCAATGTTGCAATATATTCTTTTCAATCTATACAGCTCGCGTGGGAAGTCTCTCTGGGAATTTCCGTCTCCTCCCTATGGGAGGGTGGTGGGATGTAAAAATGTAAACAATTTTTACCCTCAGCGGCGTCACGAGGGATTCATGTCAGTCTGTGTTCTTTCTTTTTTGAATAAAAAGAGGAAGGTACATGAAGCACGACGGCTCCGTGTCGTTCTCCCAGGCAACTTGGAGGAACAATGTTTGGTGTCTTGCTAGACCAGGGGTCGGCAACCTGCGGCCTCGAGGCCGCATGTGGCTCTTTAGCCAATCAGCTGCGGCTCCCTGGCCCCCAAAAAAAAAAAAAAAAAAAAAATTACTTTTTTATTACATTTTTTTCTTATTTTGGAGATCGATGTCATACTGTGACACTGAAATGAAAAAATATTTCATCAACTAAGATATTTAGTCAACAAAAGGCTTAACTCTATGCCTGATATGTGGTGCGAAATTTGCGAACAATGAAAAATTTACTTTTTATTTGATAGATTTTCCACAAATAAGGGAAGGACTCTAATAGAGCTGCATAGTTCAGGGTTTTATCTCAAAGTAGGTCTACAGATGCCAGTGTTTTTTCTCCTTTTATGTGTTTTATTTCAAAGTAGGTCTACACATGGTATTCTTTTTTCAAAGTGGACTACTTTCTATTTTATAAATGTTCCACAAATAAGGGAATGACTCAAATATACCTGAATAGTTCAGGGTTTTATTTCAAAGTCGGTCTACAGACACCAGTGTTTTGTCTCCTCTTCTGTGTTTTATTAAAAAATAGGTCTACACAGCCAGTATTTTTTCTCCTCTTCATAAGAGTTTGAGGTTTTCCTTTATTATAACAGGTTTTAAAAAAAATCTTTTTGTTGCTTTATAATCCCATTAATGCAACAAACTGTGTGCTATAAGTATAAAGTATAATACATCGCAAATTACTTTGGCTATGCAATTGTCAGGCGTTTTATGCTAAATGTGGGGTATGCTTGGGGATATATAAAACGTTATACACTGTGTTATCTTCATTTTAAGGGTAAATAGGTTGTGCGGCTCCCTGAGCATTTTATTTTGTGGGACGGGGGAAAAGTGGCTCTTTTGATAGTAAAGGTTGCTGACCCCTGTGCTAGACTATCCATTGATGTGTTTGGGTCTCGACGCATACATAGTGCTGGCTCAGGTGTGTTTCTGTGACAGAATCACACAGGGGCTAAGTGCGCCTTGGTTGCTTGTTAAAACAGCGTTTTTATAGGGCAACTGGGGTGAAGTTTTGTCTCTTCCGAGCGCCAGTTTACTAGGTTGTCTCGATGAATTCTCGTTCATATCTGGGGGATGTTAACGGAATAGATCTGAACATAGGTAGAGGGGTCTCACGCCCTTGGGGTGGGCCACTGAGCACGGTCTAAATGGGGACCGTCTGGGTGGCGCCCTCTTTTCATGTTTTAGATCGACACGCATACCTACCCCCTCTCCTGGAGTGGGCATGTCGGCGTGGTTAGGACACAGGACTGGTCTGGTCACGCTGGTCCAGGTCAGTTAACCCGTTGCCCGCCGGGGATGCAGATCTGCTGTTCTGGTACCCTGAGGGACTTGTGCTTTTTTCGGGGGGGAAAATGCCAGGTCGGTCCGGGTGTCACAGGGTTAGGCTCTATGGAGACCCTTTGTTGGGTACATGTTGTACTCTGCACTATCGTAATGGCTTACGGCCATGCCAACCTGTACACGCCCGATCTTGTTCGATCTCGGACGCTACGCAGGTTCGGTCCTGGTTAGTACTTGGTTGGGAGACCGCCTGGGAATACCAAGTGCGGTGTGCTTAGGGCTGGTTCTCTTTTCTTCGCTCCTCTCTCACGCATGGCAAAGAGGGGGCTGTTGGGGTGGTCTTGGACCTCCTCTGGTAACCCTGTGCTTCCCGTGCCGCCGGGCCCGGTCCGAAGTAAAGTTTCGTTGATACCGTAGGCCTGGGATAACCCTTTTTTGAAAACTGAAACACTTGTACTGCGGTATAGCCAGTGTATGCCCGCAGGTGTATTTTGGAGTTTTTTCTTGAGGGATTATAGGAACAACCACCGCATCTGGTAACGACAGGGTGGTTGGTTCCCTGGTGTGTTGGAGCAGAGTCAACTCCCGGGTTACCCGGTTGAGTGTGCCCCTGCACGTTCATGACGTCTGCCAATCATGTCAGCCTTCTCTGCCTCGACCCCTCTGGGTGGGTTTTTTTTAATGGAGGCTTTGTCATGCAACAACGCCAGCATACGCCCCTTCCGCCGGGGGGGCTGTTTTCAGCTGACTCCTTTGGCGCCTGTCTCGTCCGCAGTGCTCCAGGCTCAGGTTACAGCCTGTTGCCTGGTTTCCCCGGTGCGCTGCCTGCTTCCGTTGGTTAACCTTTTTTGTGTGCTTACGGCCATGCTGACTGCCTGTTCTGCAGGGTCAGTGTGCCAGGCGGTGTGCTATTGGGGGGAAAGGGCCCGCTCTTGGAGGGGCCTTATCCAAATACGCTGGCGATGTGGGGGGCGGTGTCACTAAGTGACCACCTGGTGGGGTCTTGATGCCTGGCGTCATTGACCTCTCCGGGCCCCCCTTTTCCAGGGGATCCAGTCCCTTCAGTGGGTCTGGGTCTTCCTTCGCGCTCCGCTGCTACGGCCTTGCCACAGGGTTGGGTTTGCTCTTGACCCCGTGATTTCTGGGGGCAGTAACGAGGTTGTTCCTTCCGTTCGTTCCCGGGTGGCATGCAGGTTGTGCGTGTGTGTAGTCGTGGGGTCAAGCCACGGTCTGCTCACCCTGTGCGTTGAGTTGCTTGAGTGCCTCTTCGCACGGTCGGATCCGTCGCCCTCCCGTGAACCTCCAATAGGGGGGGTATCCTCCATTAGGGAGGGTCAGGGGGGCTCGGTCCTCCCCGGTCTGATGGTTGTGGGGGGCCTCAGCGGGGTTCATTTGTCGAGCTTCTAGCTCCCGCTCAGCTCCTGCTATGCAATATGACGCTGAGCGGCAGCTAGCATGAAACAGAACGTTAGGTTATGTATATAACCAAGTTCTGTGAATGCTAGTGACACTCAGAATCTAGACGCCGCTGCAGCCCTTGATTTTTCATTGTGGTGAAATTTGTTGGGAAGGAGATGAGTGTGTGACCCCACCCCTGCTTATGTAGGTAAGCGGATGGGGGTGTGGCCAGATGAATGCTGGCATGTAAAGGTACATGGTGGAATTTTTTATTCAGTGTATATACGCTGAAGCGAGATATATGCAATATGACGCTGAGCGTCACTAGCATTCACAGAACTTGGTTATATACATAACCTAACGTTAACTGTAGTGTGGTAGTGAAAGGGTTAAACCAAAGGCATATGTTTGGTTTCAACAATGGGGGGGTGGGGTAATTTTAACTCTTTCACTACCACATTAGTGAAAGGGTTAACCCTTTGTTGTGTGGCAGTGAACGGGTTAACCTTCTGTATTGTCGCAGTGAAAGGGTTAACCATTTGGTAGTGTGGCAGTGAAAGGGTTAAGCAGGGGCACTGGAGGTCAACAGGAAAGTTTGAACATCACTTAATTTCCTGCATTCTGGTGTACTTTTCTGCACCAATTTGGGCCTTTTTTGCATACATGCAAAATGTTTTTATTTATGTAAAGGAAAAGACAACATTCAGGTACTCACTCACACAAATATAATGGAATATAATGCAGTAAGGCTCTGAAATTGTCAGTTAATATACAGTATAGTTACAGGTAAAAAGGATATATAAATGTTTTGACCCCATTCTTTTTTTCTTTTACCTCTTTTGGGGAGGGTGTTGTCTTTTATATTAGCTATATTTTGGGGTGTTGATTGATGAAACATCCTTGGGGTAAATAAATAAAAATAAAAACACATTTAAAAAGATGAAATAATAAAAGAAACACCAGACAGACAATTTGACTGGTTAGTTTTGTATGAGCCTACAATAGTTGTCATGCTGTAGTAAGAGGGTGCACTCTCGTGGTCAATGAAAGGATTGCAACCCAAGTTCCATTAGCAGGACAGCAAGGCACTTTCATTTGTATCAAATGCAACTTCCTTTGGATGATGCTGAGTTCTGAGATGGACAAATTAATGTTCTTAAAGTCCAATCAGTATTTATGAGCAACTCTCTCCCAAAGCCAGACACCAGAGAACTACGGCTACATTCAGACTGCAGGCAAAAGTGGTCCAAATTTCTTTCTCATAATGTGACTTAGATCTGGGTTCTTCTTTCACAACAGTGTGAACAGCACAAATCACATCAATTCAATTAATTCAGATTTGGGCCACTTTCATATCTGGTCCTAAATGAGATACAGGTCAGATTTTTTGCAATGCAACCTCAGTCTGAACAGTCATAGCAGAATTCATGCAACTTACATCACTCTAGATTGCAATTCTGCGCAGTCACTCTGGAAGACAGCTGTGATGGAGGTGGTTAGTGGAGGGACAGCGAGGTGTTTACCTTATAAGTATTTGGGGTGATACTTCTGTACAAGCAAAACTTGAGGGGACATATAATAACCGGTCTGTGTTTGAAAGTATAATCAAAGAAGAAATGTCTATCTTTCACGTCCTCCTCACAAGTTCAAGTTTCAAGTTCAAGTTTGTTTATTATTAGTCACAACAAAATACAGAATACTTTATGATGAAATGCTTGTTTCTGTATGAGCCCCTGAGAGTGTGCTACATACAGTAAAAAGAAAGTAAGCCAAAAAAAAGTAAGTAAAGTAAAGTCAATACACATTTACATTTACATTTAGTCATTTAGCTGACGCTTTTATCCAAAGCGACTTACAAGTTCTGTACGACAAGCCATCAGGAAGGGCACAACTCTATCAGCTGAGTAACAATGTTCATCAAAGTGTTGAGTGCTACAGTGTAGGTTAGTTTATTAGGACAAGTGCATGACAGTATGGTTAGTTAGGGTTAGATTTTTTTTTTTTTTTTTTTAGATAATGGTTGAAGAATAATAATAACTTTATTTGTATAGCACTTTTCATACAGAGGTTGCAGTTCAAAGTGCTTCACAACAGCAAAAAATACAGGCATAAGCGAGCATAAAAAGATAGACAGATAGAATCACAGTGTTTCACATTAGGATCTAGCATCCCAATAGGCTCTCCGCTTACAGTTTTCAGTAACACAAATAGTAAAAATAGTTTAAAATGATTCAGTTTAAAAATAGTCAAAAAATTATAAAATAGAACGGACATAAAAAATACAGGCATGAGCGAGCATAGCAAGATATGGTAAATCACAGTGTTTCACATTAGGATCTAGCATCCTAATAGGCTCTCTATTCAGTAATACTCCTGTAATTCATGAACAAATAATCACAGTGTTTCACATTTGGATCTAGCAAATAATAAGAATAAAATGATTCAGTTTAAAAATAGTCATCAGTAAGAAGTAAAAAGTGCTCTCTATTCAGTAATACTCCTGTAATTCATGAACAAATAATCACAGTGTTTCACATTTGGATCTAGCAAATAATAAGAATAGTTTAAAATGATTCAGTTTAAAAATAGTCATCAGTAAGAAGTAAAAAGTGCAATAACCGACACATGAATTTGATAGGCAGTGTAAAAGAGTAGGCAGGGTAAGAATAAATACAAGTTGTGTCAGGATATCCCTGATGTTTCCTCTTGCCACTAGGTGGTAGCAGATATCTATCAGTGAAATGCCTGAGCAAAGAGATAGGTTTTAAGCTGTCTTTTAAAGATGTCTAGCGAGTTGGCTTCCCTGATGTTTTGGGGTAGTTTGTTCCATAGTTTTGGGGCATAGTTGATAAAGGCTGCATTACCGATCCTCTTTTGACTGCTTCTGGGAGCCTCTAGTAGTCCAGCAGCTGATGATCGCAGTGTTCTTGCTGGTGTGTAATTTATTAGAGTGTTGGCGATGTAGCTAGGTCCCTGTCCATTTAGAGCTTTGTATGTAAGGAGAAGGACCTTAAAGTCAATTCTAAATGTTACAGGAAGCCAGTGTAAAGCGGCTAGGACTGGACTAATGTGCTCTCTCCTTTTGGTTCTAGTTAGCAGTCGGGCTGCAGAGTTTTGGATTAGCTGAAGCCTCTCTGTGGTTTTCTTAGGGAGACCTGTGAAAAGTGCATTACAGTAGTCTAACCGGCTAGATATGAATGCATGAATTAGCTTCTCAGCATCGTTCTGATTAATAAATGGTCGTACTTTTGCTATATTTCTGAGATGGAAGAACGATGTTTTCGTCACTTTGCTAATATGAGAATTGAAGTTCAATTCTGAATCTATGATAACCCCAAGACTAGTGACCTCAGATTTGATCCAAGGGGTTAGTCCCCCCAGGTTCTTTATTAATGTTTCTTTTTTAGTTTTGGAGCCGATAATTAGAATTTCAGTTTTGTTCTCGTTTAGTTTCAGGAAGTTCTTACTCATCCATTTATTTATTGCCAGTAAGCAGTCTGTAATGGAGCTAATCGCTGTATCATTTGGTTCAGCAGATATGTACAGTTGTGTATCATCCGCATAGCTATGGAAATCTACATTGTGTTCTCTGATGATATCACCCAGCGGTAACATGTAAAGGGAGAAGAGTAAAGGACCTAAGCAACTCCCTTGTGCAACTCCATAGTTGTTGTCGTATATATCAGACATGTGATCTCCTAGTTTAACATAGAATTTTCTCCCTCTGATGTATGTTTTAAACCAGCCCAGCACATGGTCTGAGAAACCGACATGGTTTTCAAGACGATCGATTAGAATATCGTGATCGATTGTATCAAATGCTGCACTGAGATCTAACAGGATAAGGATGGAGATCTTATTCTTGTCAGAGTTTAGTCTGAGGTCACTGATTATTTTGGTGAGGGCAGTTTCAGTGCTATGATATTTTCTGAATCCTGACTGAAATTCTTCTAAGATGTTGTTTTCTTCAAGAAAGGAATTTATTTGAACTGAAACTATCTTTTCAAGTACTTTACTAATGAATGGTAGGTTGGATATTGGACGATAATTTGCCATTTCATTACTATCCACAGGGCCGCCTCAGGGGGTGTGCGAGCAGTGCGGTCGCACAGGGCCTCGCGGGAAGGGGGGCCTCGCAAAATAAAAAATAAAAAAAAATATATTTTTTATTTATTATTTTTTTTATTTATTTTTTTATTTAATTTTATTTTTTTTGCTAGGCCCCCCTTCCCGCGAGCCCCTTTTTCATCACAGACCTAAAATCTAGTTTTGCTTATATGCTTATATATTTCACATTAGACACGTTTGTAGAATGTGTCTGACTTGTTCCTGGGTCTGCAGTGACATACTATTGGTTTCAACGAAGGGATCTCTGGGGCTCTGCAGCAGACATACTATTGGTTTCAACGAAGGGAGCGGAGTGGTTACTTACATATCATGTGTAGTACGCCGGCGTGAGTCAGCTGCGTTTGACTAGTTCGCGCGTGCAGCTTTTGACTATTATGCTTAGTTATGCCAGCCAACTCGAAGAGGTCGGTCATTATCAGTCGGTCGGTCACCAAGGAACGTTGACGAAAGGCGGGACAAATGGCCGGAGCCTTGTCATGATGCAGTCGGGATATAGCCATGATGATGTCGGCTAGTAGCTAGCTTAGCTAAAGGCTATCTAGCGTTAGCTAACCTAGAGACATGCAGCCAAGATGAAGAGGATGGTCGTTTGGCAGATGAACTTCGTCAACTCCACGCGGTTGTCTCCATCCTCTTGGACGTTTGGTGAGTTTTTAACCTATTCTATTAACTCTATTCTATTCCCGCCGTGGACATCGCTCTCTCTCTCTCTCTCTGGAGCTAAACTAAAGCTTCGATGTTAGCTGCTGGCTGCGCTCGGCTGGGAACGTTCGTTTGATGCTATCAGTTAGCCTTGAGTTAGCTGTTAGCTTGTGCTACGACCACATTAGCCGTGAGAATAGCAGGGGGTTCTGGCACTCTGACTACGACATCATCTTTGACAGAAGATGTAGTCGGGCCTGCACCATGACAAGGCTCTGGCCATAGCTTATTTTTGTTCCGACAGCGAGAGGCCTTTCGTCAACGTGGAGACCTGTGTTGCGGCCTTTCGCCCTGCGTTCCTTGGTGCAGGTAAGATTAATGAAAATGTCATGACATTACCCCACTCTTCCTTCCTTCCCCTCCCGAATGTTTTGTTAATAACGATGTTTTTTTCCAGGCAAAACATATGTTACTTCACAACATTTGGAGATACGACATGTGCTGTGTGTGAATTAATTTGTTCGTTTGTGTAGCTTGGGTAGCGTTGGGCCGTTGGCCAAAGCTGTGTGTGGCCTGGTGTCAGTAGCCTACCTGGCTAGCCTTTAGCTGTCGGCCATTGGCTCCTTGCTGCTTTGTTTTCTCTTGGTATAGACCCTCTTCTCTTTGGATTTAAGTGTTGATCTTTGTCCTTTTGGATCTATGTATATTCATGTTGCCTTTGTGAAGTTATCTTTTCCTTCTGTTTTGTTCTTTCATTAAAAGTTGAATATCCTTTAGGGGGTCATCTTTGCTTATCTCTCTCATACATGCTCTCTCTCTAACACACATGCTCTCTCTCTCTCTCTCTCTCTCTCTCTCTCTCTCTTTCTAACACACACAGTCTGCCTATGGCGGCCTTTCTCGATGGCTAGGCTGTGCTCGCTGAGTCTGTACCTAGTCAAGGATCTTCAGTCACAGTGCTCAGGTATTCTGCCACTGTGTACTCTCTGTTTAGGGCCAAATAGCATTTCAATTTCTTTCCAATGTGTCTCTCTCTGTACACTGTATATTGACTGTAGAACGGGAGCTCTCTCTTGCTCTCTCTCTTGCTATATGTTGACTGTATCATGCCCAGCCTCGGGCAGCGCTATTATTTACGAATATGTTGACTGTATGAAAAAAAATATATATATAACATATATATATATGTTTTTCTTTTTTTTCTTTTTTTACCTTTTGGGGGGGGGGGGGGCTCGCGTTTAAATCTCGCACAGGGCCTCGCATTTCTCCCAGGCGGCCCTGACTATCCAAGTTAGGTTTTTTTAGTAATGGCTTTACAACTGCTGTTTTAAAGGCATCCGGGAAAATACCAGTCCTAAGGGAAGTGTTTATAATATCTAGCACAGGGCTTGAAACACTATTAAATACCCGTTTGAAGAAAGCTGTAGGTATAGGGTCAATGTCTGAGGTGGAGGAGTTACATTCTGAGACAGTTTTGCAGAGTACATCTAATGTGATGCATGTGAAACTTCTCATGGTTACATTGCACGGTTTGCCGCAATCAACTTTATTTCCATCATAATGCTGGCCCTGATCAAGGTTATTTTGTTGTTAAAGAATAGTGCAAGTTCTTCACACTTAACCGTTGATGACTGAGGAGGTGTAGGGGCAGTGTTGAGTAGTACATTAATAGTGGAAAAGAGGATTCTGGAGTTTCCAGCATTTTCTGTAATGATTTTAGAGAAGTAATCTTTCCTTGCTAAGCGGATGGTTTTATTATAAGCAGTTAAAGCATCTTTGTATATATCACAGCATATGGTGGTTTTTGTTTTTCTCCATTTTCGCTCCGCTGCACGACATTTCCTTTTTTCTTCGTTGACCGTATTATAGTTTAACCAGGGCGAGGCTCTAGTTTTCTTCTTTTTAGTTTTTAATGGGGCGACAGAATTTAATATAGATGACATTGCATCATTGAGATTTTCTACCATTTCATTTAGAGAGCTGTCATGATTGTGTGGTTCATGTAGTCTGATAAGATCAATGAACTTTGATTCAGCTTTGTCGTTTAGGAGCCTCTTTTTAACTATGATTTCTTTTTTTCGTTTTAGTAAGGGTTATTTGAGTATCAAAAAATATACAGTGATGGTCGGAGAGAGGTAATTCAGTTATTGAGATATTTGTTATGCTTAGCCCAGTTGTTGTTATAACTAAGTCTAGTGTATTCCCAAGCCGGTGAGTTGCATTTGTTATATGCTGTATTAGGTCAAAGCTATCCAGTAGATTTTTTAGTTCCATAGTTTTGGAGTCTGTTTTCTTATTAAAATGGATGTTCAGGTCTCCATTTAGGATCACCTTATCATATCCGGTAACACATAGTGAGATCAGTTCAGAGAGCTCCTGTATAAATATTGGTGAGTGTCTAGGTGGGCGGTATATTGTGACAATAATAGTTGATTCTGTTTTTAGTTCAATGGCAAGATATTCCATTGACATGAACTCGCCTAGTTCTGTGATTCTAAACAAGAGTTTTGAGGAGAAGATTGCTGCAACTCCTCCGCCCCTTTTATTTTTTCTGGGTATTTGAAAAAAGTTATAGTCTGGTGGACAAGCTTCTATCATTATTGATGTAGCTGTGTCATTATTTAGCCATGTCTCTACTAGGCAGATGCAATCTAAGTTATTTTCTTTAATCAGATCATTTACTAAGAATGTTTTATTATTCAGTGATCTGACATTTAGGAAAGCTAATTTTATTTGTTGGACTTCTTTAGAGGAGGTCTGCTTTGGCTTGACTGTGATGGCCCTGAGGTTAATAGCAGGTAAACGCATTGGTGGCGTATATTTTTCACCATGCCATTGGCTGGTTATGATTACTTGTATGTTTTGAGAGATGGCATGGTAATTGTGCTATACTGCACCGTACTGACTGCACTGTGCTTTCGGGGACAGAAGTGCGTCTTTAGTCGACGGCGAAAGATTGGACGGGATTCGGCTGTCCTAACTGGGGTGGGTAGTTCATTCCACCATTGTTGGGCAAGGACTGAGAATAGGCGACTTCTCTTTGATGACCCTCCTGGAGCTTGGATAGGAGTAGGTCTGAGGCGGCCAGAAGATGCAGAGCGTAGGGGTCTTGAGGGTGTGTAGTTAGAGACCATTGACCGGAGGCAGGCGGGAGCGGTTCCCTTTGCCGCACGGTATGCTAGGTCAAGGGCCTTGAAGCGGATTCGTGCAGCAATGGGGAGCCAGTGCAGGTCCCTAAGAAGTGGGGTGACATGAGCCGACTTCGGTAGGTTTGAGATCAGGCGGGCCGCTGCGTTCTGAATGAGTTGAAGAGGCTTAGTGGCAGTGGCCGGGAGGCCAGCGAGCAGTGCGTTGCAGTAGTCGAGGCGGGAGATTACTGTTGATTGGACGAGGAGTTGGGTGGCTTCTTTTGTCAGGAAGGGGCGGATCCTTCTGACGTTGCTCAGGAGGAATCTGCAGGTTCTGGTTGTCGCTGCGATGTGAGCAGAGAAGTTCAACTGGTCGTCGAGGACAACACCAAGGTTCTTGGCGGTCGGGGACGCGGTCACAGCTGCATTCTCGACTGTGATGGAAAGGTCGGTCAGGGGGGAGGATTTGGCCGGCAGGTGGAGCAATTCTGTTTTGCTTAGGTTCAGTTTGAGGTGGTTGGTCGTCATCCAGGCGGAGATGTCGGACAGACAGGCCGAGATCCGCTCAGAGACGAGGATATCTGAGGGAGGGAAGGAGAGGAAGAGTTGAGTATCGTCGGCATAACAATGGTAGGAGAAGCCATGAGACGTGATAATGTTACCCAGTGATTTAGTGTAGAGGGAGAAGAGAAGGGGTCCTAAAACCGAGCCCTGGGGGACACCCGTCCGCAGGGGGCGGGTGGCCGACAGGGTCCCTCTCCATGACACTTGGTAGGAGCGGTCATTGAGGTATGATGACAGCCATGTCAGCGCAGAGCCAGCCACTCCCATTCCTGCAAGGGCCGCGAGGAGGATCTGGTGGTTGACTGTGTCGAAGGCTGCAGATAGATCTAAGAGAATCAGGACAGAGGAGAGGCCTTTCTCTTTTGCTAAGTGAAGTGCCTCTGTGACCGCAATGAGGGCTGTCTCTGTGGAGTGACCAGTCCTGAAGCCTGACTGATTAGGGTCTAGGAGGTCATTCTGTAAGAGATAAGCAGTAAGTTGGTTGGATACAGCACGTTCAAGTGTTTTAGAAAGGAAGGAGAGAAGAGAGACAGGACGGTAGTTGCCTATCACGGTAGGGTTTAGGGATGGTTTTTTTATGAGGGGCATGACTCTGGCTTGTTTTAGGGAGGTGGGGACCACCCCCGAGTTGAGTGAGGAGTTGATGGTTGCAGTTAGGAATGGGAGGATGTCTGGTGCTATGGTCTGGAGGAGTGGGGAGGGTAGCCGGTCCAGCTGGCATGTAGTCGGACGGTTCGACATTACCAGTGTCAGGGTCTCGGCTTCTGTAATGGGAGAGAAAGATGACAGAGTGAAAGATGAGGTTCTCGATTCAGCATTTGGAATGGGTGGGGGTTGGGAGAAGGAGCTGCGGATGTTCTCCACTTTTTCCTCAAAGAAGATCGCAAAGTCTTCGGCAGAGAAAGATGAGGGAGGGGGGGTGGGGGGGGAGTGAGGAGGGAGGACATGGTAGCATGCAGTTTGCGAAGATTCTTGGCAGAGGCCTTGATCCTATGGTGAAAGAAAGAAGCTTTGGCATTAGTAATAGTTTTGGAGAATGTTAACAAGAGGTTGTGATATGTGTCGATGTCAGCAGTGAGGCATGACTTTCTATACTTCCTTTCAGCTGCTCTCAGGACCTGTCTTTGTTCTCTCACTGGATCTGTCAGCCATGGACTGGGTGGGGAACGGCGGGCAGGTTTCTCAACGAGGGGACAGAGCTTGTCGAAGGAGGTTGCAAGGGCTGAGAGGAGGGTGGAGGTTGCCATCTCTGTGGAGAGAGCAGAGAAGGTGTCACTCAAAGGTAGAGCGGATAGTATGTCAGAGGAGAGGGTGGAGGGGGATAGGGAGGGCAGGTTGCGTCTGAGTGAGACGGTTTGAGTTGGGGTGAAGAACTTTCGGTTAAGCATGAGAGTTAGTGAGAAGGATATGAAGGAATGGTCAGATACATGTAGGGGAGTTACCGTGGTGTTAATGATGCTGGAGTTACGGGAAAATATGAGATCTAAGGAGTTGCCTGCTTTGTGGGTGGGAGGCATGGCAGTGGGAGTCAGGTCAAATGATTGTAGGAGGGAGACTACTATGACTGACTGAGATGAGTCAGGCAGGTTGAAGTCGCCCAATAGAAGGAGAGGGGTACCATCTTCCGGTAAGGAGCTTAGAAGCATGTCCAGCTCATCTGTGAAGTGATCGAGCGGACCTGGAGGGCGGTAGAGTGTAACAATGGTGAGATTGAAAGGATTAGAGACAGATACTGCATGATATTCAAAAGAGGAGAGTGACAGTTCTGGGAGGGGTGTTAAGTTTGTAGTCCATGAAGGAGATGTCATGAGGCCAGTGCCTCCACCCCGTCTGGAAGGTCGAGGTGTGTGAGTGAAGTTATAGTTTGTAGATAATGCTGCAGGTGTTGATGAGTTATTGGGGGTTATCCAGGTCTCAGTTAGAGCCAGGAGCTGCAGATTTTGACTATGGGCGTAAGCAGTAATGAAGTCAGCTTTCTTGACTGCTGATTGACAATTCCATAAGCCTCCCCGTACTGTGACAGGTGTATTAGTGGCTGTAGGAGGGTAGGATAGATTAGCCGGGTTGCTAGCAAACTGCCGTGGGTGGGTTGAATCTGTTCTGGAAGAGCAGATTGTGGATATGAGACACATTGTGGTGTCAAGAGTGGCAGGGAGGAAGTAGAGAAATAGCAGAGTGGGAGGGAAAGGGAGGTTTTTAGAGTAGAGTGTAAGATAGGATTATGGTGTACTTAGCACTAGGTGGATCCCTGGATTCCTAAGCGAATAACTCCAGGAAAACTCCTCTTTGTCCCTCTTCGTTTCTCGACGCTTCGCTGACGCTAAGCCAGCAGGCCTTTAAATCCCTATCACTAATTAGTGCTGTCTAACACCTGGCCCTTAATGGGTCACTTAAGGAAACAAAATGGCCGCTTTAAACACGCCCCTTAATCAAGTCAGCTGGTCAGGTCAGCAATCAAGTCTCAGTTTAAAGATATTACTAAATTACTTAAAATGTCTTACCCTGATGCAGTGTAAGTCTCTCAGTGAATGTGCTGTCCTTCCACAACAGAATGTAGTACAGAGTGATTCCAGGAGAGGCTGAGGTTCTGCTTTTAAGCAGTGACAGGGCTCTGAGATCACACTCAGTACACAAGTGCTGTCTTTAAGCAGGAAGCAGCCTTTAATGGGTCACTTAAGGAAACAAAATGGCCGCTTTAAACACGCCCCTTAATCAAGTCAGCTGGTCAGGTCAGCAATCAAGTCTCAGTTTAAAGATATTACTAAATTACTTCAATTCAATTCAATTCAATTTATTTAATGACCACTCAGCCAGGCTGGTGGAATTTAGTTTCAGTGCAGGTTTCATAGCAGTTCCAACATAAAACACATAAAAACATAGAACATATAACATCACTTACAGCGTACATAAAAGAAAACACAATTACATAGATACAGTTCAGAGTTTGTGAGTTTGTCCATGTCCATGTCCATGTCAGCAGAGGTAAGGGGGGTTGCGGGGGGTACTACAGGGGGGGGGGGGGGTGCTACAGGGAGTTCAGTGTCCGTATGGCAGTGGGGAAGAAGCTGTTTTTGAACCGGGTTGTTTTGGTGGTCAGGGATCTGTAGCGCCTCCCGGAGGGCAGCAGCTGGAAGATGTGGTGTGCTGGGTGAGTGGGGTCGGTGATGATTTTCCTGGCTCTCCTGATTGTGATTTGGCGGTGGAGTGATTCGAGGGAAGGGAGGGGGGTGCAGATTATTTTTGAGGATTTATTGATGATTCTTTGTAGTTTGTTTTTTGAGTGAGTGTCCAGATTGCTGTACCAAACAGTTATGGAGAAGGTGAGGATGCTTTGTATAATGGCCTGGTAGAAACGGAGCAAGAGATGTTTATTGACTCTGTATTTCTTAAGCTGGCGGAGGAAGAAGAGTCTTTGATTTGCTTTTTTGTGTATGTGGTCTGTGTTGGTTTTCCATTTGAGGTTATTGCTTATGTGAGTGCCGAGAAATTTGAAGGAATCTGTGGTGATTATGGGTTTGCCGGAGATGGATATGGGGGTTTTGGGGTTTGGCTGGCGTCTGAAATCTATGATGAGTTCTTGGGTTTTTGATGAGTTGAGAAGGAGGTTATTGTCTGTGCACCAGGTGAGTGTGTGGTTGATTTGTGTACGGTATTCTGTTTCGTTATTATCTGTGATGAGGCCTATAAGGGTTGTGTCGTCTGCATATTTATATATTTTTACGGAGTTGTGGAGGGATATGAGCAGGTTGGTGTATAGGGAGAAAAGCCAGGGTGAAAGGACGCAGCCTTGGGGGGCTCCTGTGCTGAGATATAAAGGGTGGGATGTGATGTTATTTATTTTGACCTTCTGCTGTCTGTTGGAGAGGAAGAGACTTAAAATGTCTTACCCTGATGCAGTGTAAGTCTCTCAGTGAATGTGCTGTCCTTCCACAACAGAATGTAGTACAGAGTGATTCCAGGAGAGGCTGAGGTTCTGCTTTTAAGCAGTGACAGGGCTCTGAGATCACACTCAGTACACAAGTGCTGTCTTTAAGCAGGAAGCAGCCTTTAATGGGGCACTTAAGGAAACAAAATGCCCGCTTTAAACATGCCCCTTAATCAAGTCAGCAGGTCAGGTCAGCAATCAAGTCTCAGTTTAAAGATATTACTAAATTACTTAAAATGTCTTACCCTGATGCAGTGTAAGTCTCTCAGTGAATGTGCTGTCCTTCCACAACAGAATGTAGTACAGAGAGAATATACATACAATATACAATACAGAGTAAAATGAGTAACAGCAGAGGTACAATGCAGAGGTACAAAACGTAGGGTAGGGTGCAAATGAGGTATGAATGTAGTGCAAATCTCTTTAGATATAAAGTGTGTTAACATGTCTAAAGTGAGTAAAGTGAGTGGTAAGGTCACTAAGGTGAGTGTTTGTTTAAAGTGAGTGTGTACATGTGGATGTACACTCACTGTACATGTGGAGTGTGCAGTGAGTTTAGATGATGGGTTGTTACATAGTGTCATTGTCATTGAGCATCCTGATGGCCTGGGGATAGAAGCTCCTTCTGAGTCTCTCTGTACTGGCCATGAGACTCCGGTATCGCTTGCCTGACCACAGCAGTTCAAAGAGGCAGTTGTTTGGGATTATTCTCTTAGCCTTGGCCCTGCAACGCTTGTTTTAAATGTCCTGGAGAGTGGGAAACTGTTATGGTTTGTAACCGACCTCAAACGCAACGGCACAGACAGGAAGTTCAGAGTTAGCCAAATGCTAGGGCGTATTTATTTACAGAGTCAAAAGAAGGATAAGTACAATAATCAAACAAATGGGGAGACTGCCTTCGGCAGAGTCATCTGCCGCTCTGCAGAATCCTCCTGGTGATAGTGGTGGGGAATTGGCATGTGACGTTGTAGCGGCTCTGCAGATACTCCCAGCAGATAGTGGTGGGGAATTGGCATGTGACGTTGTAGCGGCTCTGCAGATACTCCCAGCTTTCGCTCAAGGTGGAAAACGGAGAGAGAGAGAGAGATATCAGAAACAGTCCAACGAAACACAGAGGCAGTGTGGATCCCTCCTCCCTAGCTGGGTCCAGAACCAATTGACAATGACGGTCTTCAGTGTTCCCCACAATACACAATTTAGAATAATCCAGAACCAATTGATAGTGACAATCTTCAGTGTTTCTTCTATACACACAATCGGAATAATCCAGAACCAATTGATAGTGACAGTCTTCAGTGTTTCTTCAATACACACAATCAGAATAATCCAGAACCAAACGATAGTGACAGTCTTCAGTGTTTCTTCAATACACACAATCAGAATAATCGAGATGGGTTTGGTTCCACTCACCCAAGCGCAACGCGTAAAGCGGGCAAAACGAGGCGCAGCTCCAAACGGGGAACAAGGTTCTCAACAGCGGTTCTCCACAGAAAGGTCCTGGAGAGAAAGTAGCCCAGGAACAGCAATGGGGAAAAAACAGGCAAATGCAGTTGTATTCCAGAACGACCCGACAACGATAGAAGGAAGGTCCCGGTATATAAAGCCCTCTGGGGCGCTAATCACAAACTATGACAGCTGCGAGATGAAAGTGGCAATCGTTCAAAAAGCGTGCAGCGGGGAATGCACCAATCAGCACCATACCTCAGGAGAGCGTGTGGCGGGGAACCAACCAAACCTCACAGTACCCCCCCCTCCACGGGAGCCACCCGGCGACCAGCCCGACCCGGCTCGCCCGGATGGGCACGATGGAAGTCGGTGATCAGGCCGGGATCCACGATGAGCTGGCGGGAGACCCAGCTCCGTTCCTCCGGGCCGTACCCCTCCCAGTCCACCAGGTACTGGAACCCCCGACCCCGCCGTCGAACGCCCATCAACCGGCGGACCTGCCACTGGGGGTGACCGTCCACCATCACGGGAGGAGGTGGTTCCGGAGCAGGAGGCATCAGGGGACTGAGAGAGACAGGCTTAACTCGGGACACATGGAAAACGGGGTGAATGTGCACGGACGCAGGAAGCTTAAGACTCACCGCCACCGGACTGAGTACCTTCAGAACCTCAAAAGGACAGACGAACCGGGGTAAGCTTCTTGGCCGAGGACCGAAGCGGAAGGTCCCTTGCGGAAAGCCACACCCTCTGCCCAGGGTGGTACGTCGGCGCAGGGACCCGGCGCCGGTCAGCCCCACGACTGGCGCGCTCCGATGACCGGAGCAGCGCAGTCCTGGTGATCTCCCAGACCCGACGGCACCGGTCGAGGTGGTCCTGAACGGAGGGAACTGCCACCTCCGACTCCTGTGCAGGGAAAAGAGGGGGTTGGTAACCCAGGGATACCTCAAAGGGTGAGAGGCCGGTGGCGGAACTGACCATGGAGTTGATGGAGTACTCGACCCAGGGAAGGAAACGGCTCCAAGAAGCGGGTTTCTCGGCAGCCACACACCGAAGAGCAGACTCCACACTCTGGTTCATCCTCTCCGTTTGTCCGTTAGTCTGGGGATGATAACCAGAGGAAAGACTGACCGTTGCCCCCAATCCCTTGCAAAAAGCCCGCCATACCTGGGAAGTGAACTGGGGCCCTCGGTCCGAGACGACGTCCTGGGGAAACCCGAAACACGTGGCGTGTCAGGAGGTCCGCCGTCTCGGCCGCCGAGGGAAGCTTGGGAAGGGCCACGAGGTGAACCCCCTTGCTGAACCGATCCACCACGGTCAGTAGGCACGTGTTCCCCTGGGAAGAAGGAAGACCTGTGACGAAGTCCAACGCCACATGGGACCAAGGGCGGCTCGGAATGGGAAGCGGCTGCAATAGCCCAGAGGGTGCCTGGTGGGAGGCCTTGCTGCGGGCGCAGACTGCGCAGGCCAGTACGAACTCCTTGACATCGTTCCTCATGGTGGGCCACCAGAATCGACGAGCCAGGAAGGAGAACGTGCGATGAACGCCTGGGTGGCAGGCGAACCGGCTGGTATGGCCCCACTGGAGGACCCGGGACCGGACTGAGTCGGGGACGAAGAGACGATGAACCGGTACATTGCCTGGAGCGCGATGGAAGCGTAGGGCACGCCTTACCACCCCCTCGATGCCCAAGGTGACTACTCCTACCACCCTGGCCTCTGGGAGGATGGGAGTCGGGTCCTCAGTGGTTGGAGCCCCCTTGGAGTGTAACCGGGACAGGGAGTCGGCCTTCGTGTTGCGGGAACCAGGGCGAAACGTCAGCGAGAAGTCGAACCGACTGAGGAAGCTGGCCCATCTTGCCTGCCGGCCATTGAGGCGCTTGGAAGCACGGATGTACGTCAGGTTCTTGTGGTCCGTCCAAATGGTAAATGGCTCCTCGGCCCCCTCTAGCCAATGACGCCACTCCTCCAAGGCAGCCACAACCGCCAGCAGCTCCCGATTGCCGTTGTCGTAGTTCCTCTCGGCAGGGAGGAAACGACGTGAGTAGAAGGCGCACGGATGTACCTTCTGGTCCGTTGCCGATCGCTGGGATAAGATAGCTCCTAGTCCAGTATCCGAGGCGTCCACCTCTACGATGAACTGTCTCTTGGGGTCTGGATGGAGCAATATCGGGGCGGAAGTGAACCTCTTCTTGAGGGAGCGGAACGCAGCACACGCCGCTGAGGACCAGTCGAACGGCAGGGCGGGAGAGGTCAGCCTGGTAAGCGGTTCCGCCACCTGACTGTAGTTCCGGATGAATCTTCGGTAGAAGTTGGCGAACCCGAGGAAGCTCTGTAACTCCTTCCGAGAGGTGGGTTCCGGCCACTCCTCCACGGCCCGGATCTTGCGAGGGTCAGCTCGGGTCAAGCCTCTCTCCACGATGAAGCCCAGGTAATCGACGGAGTCGGAGTGGAATCGGCACTTCTCTGCCTTGACGAAGAGCCGATTGTGGAGGAGGCGCTCCAGCACACGGCGGACATGCTGGATGTGTTCCTCGAGGGTCTTGGAGAAAATGAGGATGTCGTCTAGGTATACTACCACAAACTCCTCCAGCATGTCACGAAGGACGTCGTTCATGAGCGCCTGGAATACCGCCGGAGCGTTGGTGAGGCCGAACGGCATTACCAGGTACTCGTAGTGGCCCCTGGGAGTCTTGAAGGCGGTCTTCCACTCATCGCCCTCTCGGATACGGACCAGATGGTAGGCACTCTGGAGGTCCAGCTTGGTAAAGACGGTAGCCTGGGTGAGAGGCTCGAAGGTGGAGTTCATGAGAGGAAGAGGGTACTTGTTCTTAATGGTGATCTCGTTGAGCTGGCGATAGTCGATGCAGGGTCGAAGGTCTCCGTCCTTCTTCCCAACAAAGAAGAAACCGGCCGCCACAGGGGAGGAGGAAGGCCGAATGAGTCCTGCTTCCAAGGACTCAGAGATATATTGATCCATCTCTGCCTTCTCAGGGACGGTCAGACTGTAGAGGTGGCTGCCGGGAAGGGGAGCCCCTGAGCGGAGGTCGATGGCACAGTCGTAAGGCCGGTGAGGCGGAAGGGCCTGAGCCCTGGACTTACTGAAAACCTCCTCGAGGTTGTGGTACTCGGGGGGTATGGTCGAGAGGTCCGGAGGCGGCTCACAAACGGATCTCCGGGGCGAGGGACAGGACGCCGCCTGAAGACACTGGGCATGACAGGAGGAGCTCCACCCCCTGATGGTACCGGAGGACCAGGCGATGTGGGGCTCGTGCAGCGCGAGCCAGGGCCGGCCCAGGACTACTGGGACAAGAGGGGATCTGGTGATAAAAAACTGGAGTCTCTCAACGTGGTTACCAGCAATGGTGAGCAGGACAGGACAGGTGCGTTGAGTGATGTCAGCCAGGCGGTGTTGGTCCAATGCGAACACCTCCAATGGCCTCACGAGGTCCTCTAGTGGAATGTTGGCCCGGGTAGCAAACTCGAAGTCTAGGAAACTCTCGTCAGCACCCGAGTCAATGAGTGCCTCCACCGTGGTCCGTTGGTCCGCCCAGGCCAGGGTGACGCTCATCAGACGGCTAGGTGGTGCACGGCTCTGGGAACGAGAAAAACGGCTCACCAGGTTCTCCCGGGGTCCCGGCGAGCCTGATCTTTTGGCCGGGTGGGGCAGTTGGCGATACGGTGTCCATCCCGACTGCAGTAGAGGCAAAGGCCGGACCTGAACCTCGCCTCCCGTTCAGCTTGGCTAAGATGTGAACGTCCCAGCTGCATGGGTTCCTCCCCGGGCACCGAACGGGAGGGGAAGGAACCACCAGTCGTGTTGGGAGCAGGGCGGACCGCAGTACCGTCACGAGTACAGGGGGTCTGGGGAACCTCTGGAGGTCCCTGTCGGGTTCTCTCACGTCTTCTCTCCTGGAGGCATCCGTCGATGCGAATGGCGAGGCTGAATAGGTCCTCGAGGGACTCAGGTTCCTCACGGGTCGCGAGCTGGTCCCTGACAGCGTCGTTGAGCCCCCTCATGAAGGTGAGACGAAGCGCTTGATCGTTCCAGCCGCTCTCCGTTGCCGCCAGTCTGAACTCCAGCACGTAGTCGGTGACCCCGCCACTGCCCTGCCGGAAGGTGCCCAACCGAGGTGGGGTTAAAAGCAAGGTGTTAACGGCTTCACTCAGCGCTTGTAATTGGTGGAGAATATTAGTCTGCTGATTACCCTGGGCTGTCTGCAGGCTAGCCAGAGAGCCAAGGGACTCCTGAATAGGCAGGACCTGGTCTCGGAGCTCCTGTACAGCAGCCGCAGCCGCACCTAGCTGTAGGCTGTGGTCGTTGGTTAACTCAATCTGGACCGCCAATGCTGTTCTGACCCTGTCTGTGTCGGCTGAGGTCGTCATGGTCGGGTCGTAATGTTATGGTTTGTAACCGACCTCAAACGCAACGGCACAGACAGGAAGTTCAGAGTTAGCCAAATGCTAGGGCGTATTTATTTACAGAGTCAAAAGAAGGATAAGTACAATAATCAAACAAATGGGGAGACTGCCTTCGGCAGAGTCATCTGCCGCTCTGCAGAATCCTCCTGGTGATAGTGGTGGGGAATTGGCATGTGACGTTGTAGCGGCTCTGCAGATACTCCCAGCAGATAGTGGTGGGGAATTGGCATGTGACGTTGTAGCGGCTCTGCAGATACTCCCAGCTTTCGCTCAAGGTGGAAAACGGAGAGAGAGAGAGAGATATCAGAAACAGTCCAACGAAACACAGAGGCAGTGTGGATCCCTCCTCCCTAGCTGGGTCCAGAACCAATTGACAATGACGGTCTTCAGTGTTCCCCACAACACACAATTTAGAATAATCCAGAACCAATTGATAGTGACAATCTTCAGTGTTTCTTCTATACACACAATCGGAATAATCCAGAACCAATTGATAGTGACAGTCTTCAGTGTTTCTTCAATACACACAATCAGAATAATCCAGAACCAAACGATAGTGACAGTCTTCAGTGTTTCTTCAATACACACAATCAGAATAATCCAGAGGGGTTTGGTTCCACTCACCCAAGCGCAACGCGTAAAGCGGGCAAAACGAGGCGCAGCTCCAAACGGGGAACAAGGTTCTCAACAGCGGTTCTCCACAGAAAGGTCCTGGAGAGAAAGTAGACCAGGAACAGCAACGGGGAAAAAACAGGCAAATGCAGTTGTATTCCAGAACGACCCGACAACGATAGAAGGAAGGTCCCGGTATATAAAGCCCTCTGGGGCGCTAATCACAAACTATGACAGCTGCGTGATGAAAGTGGCAATCGTTCAAAAAGCGTGCGGCGGGGAATGCACCAATCAGCACCATACCTCAGGAGAGCGTCTGGCGGGGAACCAACCAAACCTCACAGAAACCCACCTCCAATTGTGCGCTCGGCTGAACGGGCCACTCTCTGTAGTCTGTTGCGGTCTTGTGCGGTGCTATTCCCAAACCAGGAGGTGATGTGATCACCCCCATTATCATCTGCTCACCAATTAGCTGGCCTCCACTGCATCAACTTGTAAATTAAACCATAAACTGTGACTTCAGTGTCCTCCATGTTTACTTCCGTCTTCATTATTGTTCATTTCAGTGGCGTTGTGTGGGTAAAATTACAGAGGATGCCAAGTCAGAATGTTTTTACAACCTATGTTTTGATAATGCGTTATTAGATCTACAACACGTTGCTATAGGGAGGTGTAGTGGTTACGTCATTGCCGTTTTTCGTGTTCCACCGTCTGTCCAACAAAATGTATTTCCCCATTGCCCATTTCTAAATCGTCTCGTTTAAAACAAATAAAGCATTAACATTTGCATGGTGTACCTTTCTGTGCTTATTCATCCACAATCTATAGCTCAACATAATATTCCCAATTAATCATTAAAGAAATCGCCAAATTTTATTTGAAACAAAAATGCTTAAACAATAATGTTAGTGATAGAAGGGAACTAATTTTGTGCAGAAATGGAAAGCTTTTCAATTTCCATGCGGCAGAATTGTTACAATAGCCGATAATCCATTTTCCCAATGTTAAATCCCTATACAGGTGGAACAACCAGTGACGTCAGACTACACCTCTGGGACTGTTATGCTATAAGGCCGATAGCGTCATCGTTTCACTAACAGAGCTCAAAGAAAGTGTTACAAAAGAAAGTGTTACAAAGTGGCAGAATAAATTCAACCACGTCGTCTATGTTTGGATTCATTCAATCAAATAATGTAGACGTTCAGCTTGAGCTCAAGAGAGCATTTACTGGGCAACAACCTCTTCAAATCACAGAACAGACTGCCTTACTAAATGCTTTAAACAAACGTATTGTTACCAAAAAGCATTACAATAACAGCGCTGTGATCGTATAGTATGAATTAGTTCCCAATTACAGTTCCACCCATGCAATACAATGATAGCTCTTCACACAAAAACACAGAATATATTTCCAATCAGTTACAACAGCACAATCAAATACAAGGTAATGTTTTTAGATTCAGGTTACAAATCACAAGCCTTAATGAATCTGCAGAATATGCCCTCCAGTCAAGGCTAGATAAATATCCTATCCCACACCATGCCTATAACCATCAGTTTCAGCGAAGATGGAAGAAAACATAAAATAAACCGAGCTAAAGCACACAATTATATAGCCTCATTTTACTTACAGCGAAGATGGCAAAACAACAACCATTTATCAGCGTACTGCAACACAAGACAATATTATCATCTTGCAAAGATGACTCAACAATTGTGTGTGTGTGTATTTTCAATAAAAAGAAATAATCACTCACCCCATCCTACTTGTAGAGGAATGACATCCTTCTCTCTTTCATGTTGGCAAAACAGTCAATCACTCTGTCATAAAATACTCCACAGGCCTTTAGTTCATGCAGCACAGACATTTTTGTCAAATGTGTGAGTCTCTCTTGTCCACAACTATTGAGTAGATAGGTTTTGATAAGTTTCAGACAGGAGAATGACCGAAAGGTTATGACTATAACCTAGTTATATGAGTACTGGCTGAGCGTCTCGCTCTTCGCCATACCGAGATATATCTTTATCTCCAGTACCTACTGTACTTCATTAACAAAAACAATGCACCCATGCACTTGACCAGGCCCCGCCCCAGTGTCCCCCTATAAGACACTGGACATGGTCATACTCGCCCTTCCTCTGGAAAAAGTTTCCATCATAGAAAACCCAACCAAGGGACCTCAGGGCGCGCTAAGAGCGAGACGCTCAGCTAGTACTCATATAACTAGGTTATAGTCATAACCTTTCGTTATATAGCCTACTGGCCTCGCGTCTCGCTCTTCGCCATACCGAGATATGGGGCAGAGCAGACGCGTGGCCCGACAAATGTACCCCCTGAGGACCCGCAAGCCCTACCACCAGGGGGGAGGGGAGTCTCATCCATCAGGCTGCTAAACGAACAATGAACACTACACAACAACAACCATCAAACGCACATAGCACACACATCCACACGCACACACTCACTTTAAACAAACACACTGTAGCACCCACTCCACACACTTTATAGCACACACTCACTTTAAACAAACACACTGTAGCACCCACTCCCCACACTTTATATTTATTGATGAAGGATTGCACTACAACTCGTACACCTTACTGTAAATTGTACCTAAATTGTACCTCATCCCATTTCTGCTTTGCACTATATAGTACTGTACATTAGTACACTGCATAGTATTGTATATTATATGGTAACTCAGTTACGTCTATTCTGCATCGAACATTGTACATATGTCTATACTGAACACTGTGACCTCATTTTCTACTTCTAAATTACATGCTATACTATGTTATTTGATACTATCTTGTCTAGCACAGTCTCTGGAGCGTAACAGTAAGAAGCATTTTGTATGAAAGTATTCTGTACTTCTGTATGACAACTATTAAAGAAACTTGAAACTTGAAACTTGAAACTTCCTAGTGAAGAGGGGGCGGCAGTCAACTCCACCAAAGTGAGAGAGCCACCGTAACAAACGAAGAGCTGATCGGTAGCCCTGAGGTCCTGAGTCCAACTGAGGTAAACCCCCAAAGCCCGGACGGGACACGACAGGTGAAGGCTCGCCTCTAACTCACCAGCGTGAGGAGGCGGATGAAACGCCTGAATCACAATATCCCTGGAGTGAAAAGAGCTCCGGATATTTTTTGGCACGAAGACTGGATCAGGCCTCAGAGTCGCACCGCTATTGACACGAATAGACAAGCACTCAGGCCGCACCGAGAGAGCACACAGCTCACCCACGCGCTTAGTGGAGGTGATGGCCAGCAGGAATGCAGTCTCAAAGACAGCTGTTCCAAAGACACCTGCTCAAGAGGCTCAAACGGCCGAGGACCAGTTGGAGGTCCCAACTCGGAGACAGAGAATGTTCCACCGGCTTAAGACGCCGAGCACCAAGCAGGAAACGCTTCACAAGAGGGTGGCTGAACAACGTAACGCCCTCAAACCCCACATGACAAGAGGATATAGCCGCGGCATATACCCTCTTGGCTAACTAGCTACCGTTAGCTCACGTTGATACCTGGATGGTGGCTAACTAGCTACCGTGAGCTCACGTTGATACCTGGACGGTGGCTAACTAGCTACCGTTAGCTCACGTTGATACCTGGATGGAGGCTAACTAGCTACCGCTAGCTCACGTTGATACCTGGATGGTGGCTAACTAGCTACCGTTAGCTCACGACTCACGTTGATACCTGGATGGTGGCTAACTAGCTACCGTTAGCTCACGTTGATACCTGGATGGTGCCGGCAGTGGCTACCATTCTGTGATTTGTTTACTTCGAGGTTGAAGAAAGTGCACTTTCAGGTTGAAAGGACGGCCCTAATCTCAACGTGTTTCAATATAAGCGAGCGTTATGTATGGTGATAACGAGTATATTGTTAGCTCCGCCGCCCCCCCCCCCCCCCCCCCCCCCCCCGCTGATGAAAATGAAAGTCATACCGTCATATACCGTATACCGGGGTATTATGTCAGCAAGGTATGACGGTATGAAAAAAATTATACCGCCCATGCTTAATACCCTCTCCGTCGAAGCCGACAGTCTACCCAAAATAGACTGAAGGAAGGAAAGGACAGCGTCCAGGGGGCAGGACACTGGGTCCAAGCCCCCCACTCTACAACACTCTTGGAATATACGCCACCTACCCGCGTAAGCCGTGGTAGAGGACGGAGCGAGCGCGTGCCGGATAGCGTTAACCACAGAATAGCCAAGACGCATCCCCACCAGATTCACACTGACAGCAGCCAAGCCTAGAGGCTGCCCCAGAACAGGAAGGCAGAACAGAGTTCCGTGTGCCTGAGAGAGGGCCCGCGGTGACCACGGAACAGGCCACGGTGGGGCCACACAGAGCTGAATCAGGGCCGGGGACCAAACAGCTGAGCCCCGGCCCGGCAAGACCAGGACCAAGTCCCACGCTCCCAACGTACCCGCCCCAACAGCTGAGCTTAAGGGGGGGGGGGGGGGGGGGGGAGCGTACAGAATCCCGGACGGCCACGGAATCGGTCCCAGACCTGCCCGACTATGTCTGGACGTAATCAGGGTGAGGACCGCCCCACGACATCACACCTGCACCCACATTCACCCTGCCGGGCATGTGGAGAGCCCTCAGGCTGCGCAGATGGAGAAACGCCCATAGCCAGCCGACCGCCACCCGGTGCAGATGGGGGGAGCGTACTCCTCCCTGTCTGTCGATATACGACGCTGACGTCGTGTTGTCCGTCCTGATCAAAACACCGTTTGAGGACCAGAAGGACTGCCTTCAATTCCAACACATTGAATGTAGCGCAGACCGGGCAGCATGGTCTTGCCAGCGCTCCCCCTACTGCGTTGGCCCGACACATCCCCCCCCTCCCAGTGAGGGAGGCGTCAGTGAAGACCATGACATGTGACAGCCTGCTACCCATGGGGACCCTGCTGGTGAGGGCCCCAGGGCCTCCCCAGAGAGCGAGGTCCCCCAGTACTGACATGGGAACCTTAGCCGCTTCCACTTGCCTCTCACCGGGTCTATTTCCATACTGGAAAACCACCTCTGTATCCTCCTCACGAAGAGGAGGCCAAGAGGGACCACGGAATGAGCAAATGCCATCATACAGAGCAGGCGCATCACGGACAGCGCCGTAACCGTCCAAGGACGGAACCTCCCGAGCGTGCCGAGAACACCCACTCGCCGCCGCTCCAAGAGGGATGCCCATATAGACCTTGAGCTTAGAATAAGCCCAAGTACTCCACCCGTTGACTGGGAAGAGGAGTACTCTACTTCCAGTCTACAGCAAAACCCAAGCTGGTGAGGAATTCCACCACCTGCCTGGTATGAGACCTGATGATCTACCCTGACCGCCAAGGACCAGAACGTCGTCCAGGGCAAAATACACTTCATAACCCCCAACGACGCAGAGGCCCCAGTGCGGTCTCCACGCACTTGGTGAAGATGCGGGGAGCCAGAGAATAGCCGAACGGCAGCCTCTGGTACTCATATGCTAAACCCTGCAAAGGAAGCGTAGGTAAGCCCTAGGATGGAAGATCGGGATGCGAATACGCATCCTACAGGTCTATGGAGGAGAACCAGGCCCCCACCTGACAGCGTTCAACAGGTGGGAAACGGTCAAAATGCTGAACCTTCCATGGGACAGGTCCAGCATGGGTCTGACACCCCCCCTCTCGATTTCTCGGGCACCAGAGAATACCGGGAGGAAACGCCACGCATCGGGTCCTCCTTTGGGACCATGACGATGGCTTGCTTCGCCCACAGAGATTGGATCTCGTTGGCCAGAGCTGTCACTGCTGGTGACCCTGACAATAGGGTCTGTACCAAACCTGAAAACGGGTGGGGTTGTGTAAACACAAGTCCCCGCCTCAGCGTTCTCTCCATCCACCTCCTCGACATATGGCACTGCCGTAGCCATATGTGATGATAATCCCAAGTGCACCCGCCGCCACTTGGCGCTGGTCCGCCAGAAACCGTAGATAGGCGGCCCGGTCCCGCCCGCTGTGCATAGCCAACCCTGGACCCGCTAACCGCGTGAGCAGAGCATTCTGTGGAGTCGGGACATCGGACCCTGACACTACCCACGAGGCAATCGCACCCAAGGGGGGACCCCGACAGAAAGTGCCGGTTTGATACGGGAGAAGCTGACATCATACTAGGTGACAAAAGCTCCCCCACTGAACACCCCTCCAGCATGGACTGCTGAGGAATTGTTCTACAGCTGGACATGCAAGGTGTGAGGCCCCCACACTGCCCGATAGGGTGGGTTCCTACACACCGTAGCCCTGCAGTGATATTACTACCACCCAAATCACGCGCGCCTGCCAGACCACTGCCGGTCTTCCGGGAGTGGGAGGCACTAACGTGATACCCGGCCTGGCGAAGGTGAGGTCGGGGGAACCCGCACTGTTTGCCTCAAGAGGTCTCGAGCCCCCCTGCTGACAACCTTTGTAGTTGACAGACGTAACACCAGGCTCAACCAAACACAGACGCAGAACGTGTGGCGTGGGAGCCGCTTGACAGCACAACATTCTCACGGACAGACCCAGTTTCAGCCATCAACTGGGTGGCAGTCCCTGTCCCCATGAGAAGCGAAACGTGGGGCCGCTTGCGCTTCATTGAAGACACGCGACCCGCAACCAAAGGAAACAAATCAGAGCCCTTATCCCGCTGGTGTTGGGGGGGGGGAGTGACCGGAGAGCGAGCTGCACACAGCTAGATGGCGACGGTTTTTTAGGGCATGCTCATCTAATGTAGCCGATCCCTCGGCCGCCAAGGCTGTCGGCCTTGCGGTCACCTGTTGGCGTTGTGCCCAGGGTACCTCAGGCGGGGGAAACATGGCCGCTGGTTGAGGGCCTCGCCACAGCCGTTGGCGAGGCCGTGCTCTCACCTCTGGCTGCACGGTGTGAGGCGGTGTGGCGCCTAGGTCAAATACCGCCCGCGCTCCTGCGGAAAGACCAAAGTCCCTATGCGGAGACGGGAGCCCTGAGGAAGGAAAAAACATCTCACCCCCTCAAAGGGAGACTGATCCAACCAAGATGTCTGTAAACAAGCGTTGACAGCATCCTAGCCCTCCCTGCGGTTATAGCTTGCGGCTAGGTCAAAGCTAATAACGTCAAAACCTTGCACGATGTTTCGACGTCGGCTGGCCTTCATGGCCCTGCCACCCGACACCATTTTTGACAGAAAAAACAGCAATTCGAACAAAGTTACTAGTCGCTGCTAATTCCATACCGTGGCGGTATAGGCTTAACAGCCCACCAGCCACCTGCCGGGCCGACTCACCTCATGGCGTCGGTTGGGCGGGGCACCGTTCCAACATGCCAGAGGCAGAGGACTGATGCCACCTGCTTCACAAGCACGGAGCACCAGTGGTGGTTGCAACAAAAACTACTACTAGTGAAGCACTGCCTCACTAGTAGGAATGCAGCAACCTCCACTGTGGTGTGCACCCATGAAGGGGTAAATGAATAAATGAACTAAAACTCCACCAACACACTGCAGAATGGGCTAGCCCATACACACAATGTTAAGGGGATGCAGACCAGAGAAACACAAATCCTGCACACAATTCATAGATTCACAAAAAGCACAACAGCCCTAGGCCTCAGCCCATCCACCCATGAAAAGGTAAACAAGCCCCCGTCAAAACTCCCAACAGTAGACACCGATTGACTGTCAGCATGAATGGTTAAGAGGAGGGAAGACCTTTTAAAAAGACAGCCCTCGGCGGGGAATCGAGTGCTTAAAATATATCTTATATTATAGCTATGGGTCTAATACACCCGTCGATTGTCAGTGAGTTGCTTCCAGTCAACATGCACGAAACAGATTGTTTTTTCATCCGTACATTTCCGTTTTATACCGTTTTGAATATGAGTATAGTTTTCTTTCATGCAACAGTTGAGTCTGTCCTTTTGTATGGCAGTGAATGCTGGACCTTGAAGCCCACCCTGCAGAAGTCCTTGGATGGGTGCTACACCAGAATGATACGTGTGGTGCTCAACATCAACAGGGGGGTGCTAAAGGTGAGTGATAAAGTGGCAGTCAGGAGAATGAGGCTGGCAGGTCACTGCCAGAGACACCATGAGCTGCCAACCAGCAAACTTGTGCTGTGGGAACCAACACACGGGCATCGATCACGAGGACGTCCCACATTAACCTACGTGGACGTACTCAGGAGAGATGCGGGAACAGAATGCACTGGCGAGCTAGCCAGATGCATGGAGGATCGGGATGACTGGAAGCACCGATGGAGGGCCCGTCCGAGAACGACCTAGATATAGTTTTGGTGATTCTTAGTAATCCCAGGAAATAGCGTTTTAGTGGAATACACTTATCATGTTGTAATTTTTCGCCTGATTAACGAATCTTCCTGAAATCAACGCTAGATTATCATTATTATGTCTCCTCGTGCATACATGAAATGGCCCTTGTAGCGCGGCGCTCCCCCCCCCCCCCCCCCCCCCCCACCTCCTGCACCCAACGGTAAACAGCCACACACAGACAGCTTAGATCGCGGTAGAAAGAAATATCAGATCAAGATTGGATATATAGAGTCCTTACCTGGTCTCTGATGTAATGCAAAAGAAATAATCCAATTATCTGATCGCCATTCCAAATACTGCTTGTGGAGGTCCATCCCACATTGTCCGGCATTGCATACAAAGGGGGGCAGCATCGCATATGTAACGTTGTAAACGCTAGTCCTGCCGGAGTATTTTTTTTTTTTTTATCCACTTTTTCTCCCATTTTTCTATATTTTCTCCCATCCCAATTTCGTATCATCCAATTCAACCCTCCCCTGTCACGAACGCTGTTTCTTGCCTCCCACAAGCCGGCTGCAATGTGGACTAAGTCATACATAGCACAAGTCCCCTCCGGTACTTGAGGTAACAGCAGTCGCATCTTTTCACCTGCGCAGCTCGATCTCTCAGTGGCGAGGAGTAACGCGTGGGAGGCTCACGCTGCCCCCGACACTTCCTGATTCCACTGCGCAGGCGCACCAACCGACCTGTAGGAGTCGCTGTCCACAACGCCCGATCCCCACCCATCAGTTTCCCACCCCCTAATACGGCCAATGTGTATTAGTACGGACGACCAGCTAAACTGAAAGCAAATGTGGAGCGCTGGGCTCAAACAGGCAAGCCCAGCATCTCCAGATTTCGTGGCGAGCGCCTTGCCCACTACGCCACGGAGTTTCGACAGGGACTGCATTGGTTGTAGTGCACACACACAGCACGGCCAGCAGAGGGCAGTTTCCTAATGATTGATTGGCTATTGTGAGTCACGTGAGGAGAACACAGAGGTCTTAGCGTCACACTAACCTGTATGCTGTATGTAACTTCATCCAGCACAACGAGACGACAGAGGCACTTCTTTGGGAATGTAATATAAAACAGGGTGAGTGAGTGTTGACATTTTTTTATCCTAATGCAACTGGCTCACGTTGATACCTGGATGGTGGCTAACTAGCTACCGTTAGCTCACGTTGATACCTGGATGGTGGCTAACTAGCTACCGTTAGCTCACGTTGATACCTGGATGGTGGCTAACTAGCTACCGTTAGCTCACGTTGATACCTGGATGGTGGCTAACTAGCTACCGTTAGCTCACGTTGATACCTGGATGGTGGCTAACTAGCTACCGTGAGCTCACGTTGATACCTGGACGGTGGCTAACTAGCTACCGTTAGCTCACGTTGATACCTGGATGGAGGCTAACTAGCTACCGCTAGCTCACGTTGATACCTGGATGGTGGCTAACTAGCTACCGTTAGCTCACGACTCACGTTGATACCTGGATGGTGGCTAACTAGCTACCGTTAGCTCACGTTGATACCTGGATGGTGCCGGCAGTGGCTACCATTCTGTGATTTGTTTACTTCGAGGTTGAAGAAAGTGCACTTTCAGGTTGAAAGGACGGCCCTAATCTCAACGTGTTTCAATATAAGCGAGCGTTATGTATGGTGATAACGAGTATATTGTTAGCTCCGCCGCCCCCCCCCCCCCCCCCCCCCCCCCGCTGATGAAAATGAAAGTCATACCGTCATATACCGTATACCGGGGTATTATGTCAGCAAGGTATGACGGTATGAAAAAAATTATACCGCCCATGCTTAATACCCTCTCCGTCGAAGCCGACAGTCTACCCAAAATAGACTGAAGGAAGGAAAGGACAGCGTCCAGGGGGCAGGACACTGGGTCCAAGCCCCCCACTCTACAACACTCTTGGAATATACGCCACCTACCCGCGTAAGCCGTGGTAGAGGACGGAGCGAGCGCGTGCCGGATAGCGTTAACCACAGAATAGCCAAGACGCATCCCCACCAGATTCACACTGACAGCAGCCAAGCCTAGAGGCTGCCCCAGAACAGGAAGGCAGAACAGAGTTCCGTGTGCCTGAGAGAGGGCCCGCGGTGACCACGGAACAGGCCACGGTGGGGCCACACAGAGCTGAATCAGGGCCGGGGACCAAACAGCTGAGCCCCGGCCCGGCAAGACCAGGACCAAGTCCCACGCTCCCAACGTACCCGCCCCAACAGCTGAGCTTAAGGGGGGGGGGGGGGGGGGGGGAGCGTACAGAATCCCGGACGGCCACGGAATCGGTCCCAGACCTGCCCGACTATGTCTGGACGTAATCAGGGTGAGGACCGCCCCACGACATCACACCTGCACCCACATTCACCCTGCCGGGCATGTGGAGAGCCCTCAGGCTGCGCAGATGGAGAAACGCCCATAGCCAGCCGACCGCCACCCGGTGCAGATGGGGGGAGCGTACTCCTCCCTGTCTGTCGATATACGACGCTGACGTCGTGTTGTCCGTCCTGATCAAAACACCGTTTGAGGACCAGAAGGACTGCCTTCAATTCCAACACATTGAATGTAGCGCAGACCGGGCAGCATGGTCTTGCCAGCGCTCCCCCTACTGCGTTGGCCCGACACATCCCCCCCCCCAGTGAGGGAGGCGTCAGTGAAGACCATGACATGTGACAGCCTGCTACCCATGGGGACCCTGCTGGTGAGGGCCCCAGGGCCTCCCCAGAGAGCGAGGTCCCCCAGTACTGACATGGGAACCTTAGCCGCTTCCACTTGCCTCTCACCGGGTCTATTTCCATACTGGAAAACCACCTCTGTATCCTCCTCACGAAGAGGAGGCCAAGAGGGACCACGGAATGAGCAAATGCCATCATACAGAGCAGGCGCATCACGGACAGCGCCGTAACCGTCCAAGGACGGAACCTCCCGAGCGTGCCGAGAACACCCACTCGCCGCCGCTCCAAGAGGGATGCCCATATAGACCTTGAGCTTAGAATAAGCCCAAGTACTCCACCCGTTGACTGGGAAGAGGAGTACTCTACTTCCAGTCTACAGCAAAACCCAAGCTGGTGAGGAATTCCACCACCTGCCTGGTATGAGACCTGATGATCTACCCTGACCGCCAAGGACCAGAACGTCGTCCAGGGCAAAATACACTTCATAACCCCCAACGACGCAGAGGCCCCAGTGCGGTCTCCACGCACTTGGTGAAGATGCGGGGAGCCAGAGAATAGCCGAACGGCAGCCTCTGGTACTCATATGCTAAACCCTGCAAAGGAAGCGTAGGTAAGCCCTAGGATGGAAGATCGGGATGCGAATACGCATCCTACAGGTCTATGGAGGAGAACCAGGCCCCCACCTGACAGCGTTCAACAGGTGGGAAACGGTCAAAATGCTGAACCTTCCATGGGACAGGTCCAGCATGGGTCTGACACCCCCCCTCTCGATTTCTCGGGCACCAGAGAATACCGGGAGGAAACGCCACGCATCGGGTCCTCCTTTGGGACCACGACGATGGCTTGCTTCGCCCACAGAGATTGGATCTCGTTGGCCAGAGCTGTCACTGCTGGTGACCCTGACAATAGGGTCTGTACCAAACCTGAAAACGGGTGGGGTTGTGTAAACACAAGTCCCCGCCTCAGCGTTCTCTCCATCCACCTCCTCGACATATGGCACTGCCGTAGCCATATGTGATGATAATCCCAAGTGCACCCGCCGCCACTTGGCGCTGGTCCGCCAGAAACCGTAGATAGGCGGCCCGGTCCCGCCCGCTGTGCATAGCCAACCCTGGACCCGCTAACCGCGTGAGCAGAGCATTCTGTGGAGTCGGGACATCGGACCCTGACACTACCCACGAGGCAATCGCACCCAAGGGGGGACCCCGACAGAAAGTGCCGGTTTGATACGGGAGAAGCTGACATCATACTAGGTGACAAAAGCTCCCCCACTGAACACCCCTCCAGCATGGACTGCTGAGGAATTGTTCTACAGCTGGACATGCAAGGTGTGAGGCCCCCACACTGCCCGATAGGGTGGGTTCCTACACACCGTAGCCCTGCAGTGATATTACTACCACCCAAATCACGCGCGCCTGCCAGACCACTGCCGGTCTTCCGGGAGTGGGAGGCACTAACGTGATACCCGGCCTGGCGAAGGTGAGGTCGGGGGAACCCGCACTGTTTGCCTCAAGAGGTCTCGAGCCCCCCTGCTGACAACCTTTGTAGTTGACAGACGTAACACCAGGCTCAACCAAACACAGACGCAGAACGTGTGGCGTGGGAGCCGCTTGACAGCACAACATTCTCACGGACAGACCCAGTTTCAGCCATCAACTGGGTGGCAGTCCCTGTCCCCATGAGAAGCGAAACGTGGGGCCGCTTGCGCTTCATTGAAGACACGCGACCCGCAACCAAAGGAAACAAATCAGAGCCCTTATCCCGCTGGTGTTGGGGGGGGGGAGTGACCGGAGAGCGAGCTGCACACAGCTAGATGGCGACGGTTTTTTAGGGCATGCTCATCTAATGTAGCCGATCCCTCGGCCGCCAAGGCTGTCGGCCTTGCGGTCACCTGTTGGCGTTGTGCCCAGGGTACCTCAGGCGGGGGAAACATGGCCGCTGGTTGAGGGCCTCGCCACAGCCGTTGGCGAGGCCGTGCTCTCACCTCTGGCTGCACGGTGTGAGGCGGTGTGGCGCCTAGGTCAAATACCGCCCGCGCTCCTGCGGAAAGACCAAAGTCCCTATGCGGAGACGGGAGCCCTGAGGAAGGAAAAAACATCTCACCCCCTCAAAGGGAGACTGATCCAACCAAGATGTCTGTAAACAAGCGTTGACAGCATCCTAGCCCTCCCTGCGGTTATAGCTTGCGGCTAGGTCAAAGCTAATAACGTCAAAACCTTGCACGATGTTTCGACGTCGGCTGGCCTTCATGGCCCTGCCACCCGACACCATTTTTGACAGAAAAAACAGCAATTCGAACAAAGTTACTAGTCGCTGCTAATTCCATACCGTGGCGGTATAGGCTTAACAGCCCACCAGCCACCTGCCGGGCCGACTCACCTCATGGCGTCGGTTGGGCGGGGCACCGTTCCAACATGCCAGAGGCAGAGGACTGATGCCACCTGCTTCACAAGCACGGAGCACCAGTGGTGGTTGCAACAAAAACTACTACTAGTGAAGCACTGCCTCACTAGTAGGAATGCAGCAACCTCCACTGTGGTGTGCACCCATGAAGGGGTAAATGAATAAATGAACTAAAACTCCACCAACACACTGCAGAATGGGCTAGCCCATACACACAATGTTAAGGGGATGCAGACCAGAGAAACACAAATCCTGCACACAATTCATAGATTCACAAAAAGCACAACAGCCCTAGGCCTCAGCCCATCCACCCATGAAAAGGTAAACAAGCCCCCGTCAAAACTCCCAACAGTAGACACCGATTGACTGTCAGCATGAATGGTTAAGAGGAGGGAAGACCTTTTAAAAAGACAGCCCTCGGCGGGGAATCGAGTGCTTAAAATATATCTTATATTATAGCTATGGGTCTAATACACCCGTCGATTGTCAGTGAGTTGCTTCCAGTCAACATGCACGAAACAGATTGTTTTTTCATCCGTACATTTCCGTTTTATACCGTTTTGAATATGAGTATAGTTTTCTTTCATGCAACAGTTGAGTCTGTCCTTTTGTATGGCAGTGAATGCTGGACCTTGAAGCCCACCCTGCAGAAGTCCTTGGATGGGTGCTACACCAGAATGATACGTGTGGTGCTCAACATCAACAGGGGGGTGCTAAAGGTGAGTGATAAAGTGGCAGTCAGGAGAATGAGGCTGGCAGGTCACTGCCAGAGACACCATGAGCTGCCAACCAGCAAACTTGTGCTGTGGGAACCAACACACGGGCATCGATCACGAGGACGTCCCACATTAACCTACGTGGACGTACTCAGGAGAGATGCGGGAACAGAATGCACTGGCGAGCTAGCCAGATGCATGGAGGATCGGGATGACTGGAAGCACCGATGGAGGGCCCGTCCGAGAACGACCTAGATATAGTTTTGGTGATTCTTAGTAATCCCAGGAAATAGCGTTTTAGTGGAATACACTTATCATGTTGTAATTTTTCGCCTGATTAACGAATCTTCCTGAAATCAACGCTAGATTATCATTATTATGTCTCCTCGTGCATACATGAAATGGCCCTTGTAGCGCGGCGCTCCCCCCCCCCCCCCCCCCCCCCACCTCCTGCACCCAACGGTAAACAGCCACACACAGACAGCTTAGATCGCGGTAGAAAGAAATATCAGATCAAGATTGGATATATAGAGTCCTTACCTGGTCTCTGATGTAATGCAAAAGAAATAATCCAATTATCTGATCGCCATTCCAAATACTGCTTGTGGAGGTCCATCCCACATTGTCCGGCATTGCATACAAAGGGGGGCAGCATCGCATATGTAACGTTGTAAACGCTAGTCCTGCCGGAGTATTTTTTTTTTTTTTATCCACTTTTTCTCCCATTTTTCTATATTTTCTCCCATCCCAATTTCGTATCATCCAATTCAACCCTCCCCTGTCACGAACGCTGTTTCTTGCCTCCCACAAGCCGGCTGCAATGTGGACTAAGTCATACATAGCACAAGTCCCCTCCGGTACTTGAGGTAACAGCAGTCGCATCTTTTCACCTGCGCAGCTCGATCTCTCAGTGGCGAGGAGTAACGCGTGGGAGGCTCACGCTGCCCCCGACACTTCCTGATTCCACTGCGCAGGCGCACCAACCGACCTGTAGGAGTCGCTGTCCACAACGCCCGATCCCCACCCATCAGTTTCCCACCCCCTAATACGGCCAATGTGTATTAGTACGGACGACCAGCTAAACTGAAAGCAAATGTGGAGCGCTGGGCTCAAACAGGCAAGCCCAGCATCTCCAGATTTCGTGGCGAGCGCCTTGCCCACTACGCCACGTAGCCGCCCGTCCTGCCGGAGTATTTAAACCCTGCCCGCACGGCTCAGATCGCCCCAGAAAAGAAACTACATCATTTATAATGGAGTGCAATACCGGCTGGAAGGAGTAGGCAGCGGTATTTGCCCTTTTGCGGGCTCAGACCCATTCCCAATGATAACATCAGGCTGGATGGATGAAAAATGTATGGATATAGCTAATAAAAGAAATAACGATTAAAACCCGACTTTTCTCGTGATTGGCGCTGAACGGTTGGCGAGTTAACCCGACTTTTTCCATGATTGGCGCAGAATGAGTTAACAAGTGATTGCAGCAGCTCACCTGGTGGTTTGTAGAAGGAGACATCAGCATAGACAACCTGTAAAAAAGAGGGGTAGGCCTGGAGCAGCTGTGTGAAATCGCTGTTAGGAAACTCCTGGAAGTACATGGGGAATAGGCTATGGTCCAGAAGACGGAAAAGCAGATGCTCTTCATGCTGGCAAATCTCATTTCATAGATCAGTTCATAGTACAGTCGCCTGTAATGGTCATGGAGGCCTGGGTCGTTGTCAGCGTGATGGTCGAGTCCTGAGTCATAGTCATCCCATCCACGGCGACGTCTTTTCCGTCTTTGGTCTTCATATCCTACTGTCTGGACAGTGTTGTCATAATAGTTTGGAACTTTGTGGTACTTCTTAATGCCTTCAAAACATGTTCTGTATTCTCGTACACAGGCATTCCTCACATCCAGAGACTTGCTCTGTAGAGCCTGAAACAGTGGTTCTGTTATGCCAAAAATGGCCTGGAAAACCCCAAGTAAGAAAACTGTTTTTGTTTAAGAGCACTGCTCTGGGCGATTGACTTGTTGTCCCAGCCAGGCTCAGCAATGATCCTATCAAAAAGTATATTTAGTGATCTACTAAGTACTAAATACCTATATGTCCCTATGCCATAAATGTCATGTATGTTGTGTATGTCATAAATGTCTATATGAATTGAAAATGGGGGACCCTGATGGAAACAAGACAAACGTCTTTCTCAGGTCTGCATCCCCTTAACAATTGTGTGTATTGAGCCGTACTGTATTGTACCCATTCTGCAATCTGTTAAATAAAGTTTTCATTCATTCATTCATTCATTCATTCATTCATTCATTCATTCATTCATTCATTCATCTCTAATAATAATAATAATAATTATTCATTTAATTTATATAGCGCTTCTCAATGACCCGAAGTCGCTGACAGTAGTCGGGAGCAAAGTAAAAACAAAGAAACAAAAACAAAGAAACAAAAACAAAGAAACAAAAACAAAGAAACAAAAACAAAAGGAACATGAGACCATGGGGGGAACAGGGAAGACAGCATGAGATAGCACAAAAAGACAGAGCGGCAGGAGACAGACATCAATCAGGTTGGAGGGGGGGGGGGTTATGGGTGGGGGGGGTTGAAGGCAAGGGAGAACAGGTGGGTTTTGAGGCGAGCTTTGAAGGTGGAGAGTGTAGGGGAGTCTCTGATGGACTGAGGGAGGGAGTTCCAGAGTCGGGGTGCAGTGCGAGAGAAGGCCCGATCACCAATGTTTTTGAGTTTGGATGTCGGGACAGTGAGGGAGGCAGTGGAAGAGGACCGGAGGGAACGGGTGGGGCGGTAGGGAAGAAGGAGATCAGTCAGGTAGGGGGGGGCCAGGCTGTGGAGGGCTTTGAAGGTGAGGAGTAGTGTTTTAAAGTGTATGCGGTGTTTGATCGGGAGCCAGTGGAGAGAGTGGAGGACAGGAGTGATGTGTTCACGGGACCGGGTGTTAGTGAGGAGGCGGGCGGCTGAGTTTTGGACCATTTGCAGTTTATGGAGGGAGCGGGAGGTGATGCCAGTGAGGAGGGAGTTGCAATAGTCCAGGCGGGAAGAGATGAAGGCGTGTATGAGGGATTCAGCAGCAGGGGGGGAGAGGCAGTGACGGATTTTAGCAATGTTGCGGAGGTGAAAGTATGATGTTTTTACAATGGAGCGGACGTGGGGGTCAAATGAGAGGGTGGGGTCGAGGAGGACACCAAGGTTTCGGACTAGGGGGGAGGGGGTGATGGTGGAGTCATTGATGGTGAGTGTGATGGGTCCGGATCTGGTGAGGGTGGTTTTGGTGCCAATAATGAGAAGTTCCGTCTTGTCACTGTTCAATTTGAGAAAGTTGTGAGTCATCCAGGTTTGGAGTTCGGTAATGCAGGATTCGATGTGACTGAGGGGTGGGCTGTGGGGGGATTGTGTACTGATGTAGATTTGGGTGTCATCAGCGTAGCAGTGGAAGTTGAGGTGGTATTTACGGATGATGTGACCAAGGGGGAGAATGTAGCAGATGAAGAGCAGGGGGCCAAGGACTGAGCCTTAGGGGACCCCCTGTGTGACTGGGGAGGGGGAAGAGGTGTGGCCGGAGAGGGAGATGAATTGGTGTCTGTCTGTGAGGTAGGAGGAGAACCAGTCAAGTGCTGTGCCCTCAACACCCAGTTGGTGCAGCCTTTGGAGGAGGATGGAGTGACACACTGTGTCAAAGGCTGCACTGAGATCGAGTAGGATCAGGCTGGCCTTCATGTATAACATGCACCACTCTGCTTTTGAAATTCCACCGTGCCGCACAACCACCTGGTACACGAATGCTGTTGTCAACCTCGGTCAGTATAGGTGTTCTTTTGCATGACCGGGTAAACAAGTTATGAAAGCTGTCAACTGCTGCAAAAAACACCTTTGCATCTTGAATATTGCTAACCTCCTGAGCTAACACAAAATAAAATGTATGGGCATAACAATGAATAAAAAAGGGCATATGGAATGGGTTTTGGAGCCTGGACACCACATCGCTGCTGTTGCGTCTATCTGAGAATCATCAATAAACAAAGGTAGAATTAATCTTTCTGAAGTTTATTCAAAAGTGACTAGGACTAGGAAAACAAACAGGGAAAAAAACGATGCAAGGGAAAAAATACATTGCAACGGGCAGAATATACAGCACAAATAGAATTGCCTTGTGTTAGCAACAACTCAAATACATGAACGTACTTCTAACACTGGTGTACAGTTAGCAATTATACACATTTCAATCACGCTCATATTTAATATTGATGGGTATGATTCAATTGAATTTTATCATGTACTTATTTTTAATTCATGATGCAGACATAACGTGTAATAACTGTATGGGAACGGTCAATGTCTGTATACTATGTGAGCTGCGAGATACCCTGAATTTCCCCAAGGGGATTAATAAAGTATCTATCTATCTATCTATCTATCTATCTATCTATCTATTTGAAACAACACATTAAAGTTGATGGGGCCGCTGGTCTCCTTGACCATGGCCGTTCTCCTCGTCTTCTCTGTGACTTGGGAGCAAACGCTACACCCGGGCTGCTTCTCTCTGCCGTTGTCCATGTTCGTTCCCTTCACTGGAGTCAGGACCCCCAGGATCACTTCACTGCTGCCCAGGAGGGAGGCCTGGTCTTAAGACCAGGACCTGTGCGCTGGGTGGTCTCGCAGCTCCTTGTTCTTCACGTTCAGTTGAGCCATGGTGGCCAGCACTTGCTGATGATGCCATCTCTGTTCTGGTCTCTTTTTTGGTCTCCTCCAAGACCTCGTCAGATCAGGAAATGCCCTATTTTCTATACACACTGCTTGAGCAACAGCTCACACAACAGAACATAAAAACATCCTACCCGTTAAATGTTTTTTTTTAGACGTGCCTCCAATGGTCTTTTGGTTACAACTAAAGTTCTAAAACTAGGTCCAACATAGTACCTCTAGAAGGATTTATATAACACTGGCCAGGCCTTTTAATAATCAAAATAAAAGATCCAGAATATAACATTGCTTATTAACTTTTTCAGTTCCAATTTGACTTTTAAAGGAATTTGTAATACTTACGGTAGAGGCGGTTGAGAGACACTTATAATACTGTGGTATAATATGTCCTCATGTAAATATACTCCCCTCCCCTGTGTCCCCCTTACCTGCACCCCTCTCTGTGGAATAAGACATTCCTCTCCCCAAACCTGTACCCCCCCCCCCCCAATTGACCTATCAAATGGGACCACACACCCCCCTTGTTGAACTATAAAGGGCTCCTCCCGACCACAATCGAGGTCTTCTCACCTGGGTCATTTCAGCTGATCACCTGGGGGAAGCCCTCAGCCATTCTCTCTATGTAATCTATCTGTTTGGTTAATAAACCTTGTTATTATCCAAGCCTCGGTTGACTGAGAACATTCTTCATCAGGATATCCACAAATATCCCACAATTGGCGTCTACGAACTTGTGACGGACCTTCTTGCGTCCTACCGGCGTGCTGTATTGTTTCAGCTATACAGAGAAAAGTGAGTATAATAGGATGGTCGACCAAAAATGTATGGCAAGGAATTAAAACCTTCCCGCTTTTCTCTGTGCCAGGTGAACATTACAGAATGTTGTCAAATCTGGACAGATGTTCTGAGAGGATGGGTTGTTAGTGCTATTCCCGGATTTGAGCTGTTGCCAAACCGAAAGTTAGGGCACAATACAGGTTGTTGGTTTGCTAACCCAAGTCTAGCTGATGCAGGCTAAAATATAGGCAACAAGGCAAGAAACGTGGGCTTATTATGATGTGATATCCTTGGAAAACGCTACTCTATTGGAACCTATTAATTACCAGAGTAGCGTCATAATATTCATTGTTTCAACCTCAAACTAAGCCCACAATCTCTTCCATTCCTGAAAACGATGTATTTGGATTGAATTAACCAATTGATTAATACAGATAGCGGGAAGATGACCGGCGATGCCTCGGCAGTACGTGAATGTACATTTAACGGGACATTAGTCGCGGGTCGAAGGGACCGTGAGTATGATTAAAAGGTATATATAATCTAATATATCGCTGGTAAATTTCGAAGTCAGGTTCGGTCGTTATGACTTTAATAACGATGTGTAGTTATATCAAGGGATAAATGCCTTGTCGCAGCAGATGCTGGTCGACTAAACGTACAGCGATCCAATACAGTCAGATATTCACACACGTTAACTTATATGTATTAATGTTTGTTTGTCTGTTTAAAGTCTCGTTTGTATACGCACAATATGCCGACTGATATCGCGCCGAGCATTGAGAGACAAGTACCGTTATACAGAGAATAACATTGAGGTGCAATTCACGCGACAAACTAGGATAGTAATTTCCGGAACCAACAAAACCGGCCCACGGGAACGACCATTTGGGAAGTATAGTTTTATCGTTTCAGTTTGTTTACGTTTCACATATGCACAGGCGCGTTCATTCGGTAACAAAACGCTGGTTTAGGAATTCCAGGCTATTGAGAGCTCGTGGGAAAAATACTGTATGAATTGCAAAGCGTTATTTCCGAGGCGAATGAGAACGCACGAACGTCGCTTGGAGCGATGACGTCACGCTATGCGCGCCGTGAAGTTATGATTTTATATGAAACTATCCATACATAGGCGAACGTAAAATTTAATGTGCCCAAGGCCGAGGGTGCGTGAAATCCACGTGTAGTATATGTTTTATTTGTATATGTATGTGCGCGCTGCTATTGGGAAATGTTGAGTTGCGGTGGCGAGATGCAGAAGAGTGTTTCCAGGGTTGCATTATCCCAGACCACCGGAGAAACGAGCCGAACATTGCATTGACGACACGTAACGTGCTACAGCCTCTGGAACCACTATTCGATTATAATATACGACGTCAACACAACAGCTTTCCCCGGTGAGTATGAAAATCATAAATATAGATGCTTTGATTGATTGATTGAAAACTTTATTAACAGATTGCAGAATGGGTACAATACAGTACAGCTCAATACACACAATTGTTAAGGGGATGCAGACCAGAGAGAGACTTTCGTCTTGTTTACATCAGGGTCCCCCATTTTCAATTCATCAGGACATATTATGACATACATGACATACAGATAGTCAGTACTGCTACATCTATACATTTATGACATACCAGATTTGCAAATTCAGTACTGTTTGTGATACAAAAGGAGTCAAGAAAAGGGAGTAACTGTACATACACAACTATCATCTCAGTTACAGTAAATTACAACTATCTCAGATCACTTGAGTGTTTATGTTGCTTTAATTTACACATTATAAGTCACATAAAGCTAATTACAATGTCTGTTTCAGAATTATAATACATCTGTGGGCGTACCGGTCATACTGACCAATACGGGGAGCTAAACAAACACTCCCGGTTTCCGGTATATGGCAGTACAGGAATTGTAGTCCACATAAACAGCGTTAGATTAGACTTTATACGCTTTTAATGTTGAAAACTTGGGCACAAACAACATAGATTATGTTTAAAAGTAAGATGTTTAGGTTATATTCACTTGAGTTAATGTGTTTATCTAAAGAACCAATGAAAGATAACTAGCCCTTTCCATTGTAAGACATTTTTAAACATGATTCAAAATGTGTGGTTCCACATTCATATGATGCTTGTGTACATATGCGATATGATTGATAAATTATAACACTATCATTACATCCTAGGATGGGATGGATGAGAAATAGCTGATGTTTTGTTAAGCTCACAGACAATCAACAAAGAACCCACTCAAATGGTCTTAGGAGTGGAAAATTAACATGTGTTTTTATTTTCAGTCAGGCTCTGAGGCGAGATGCAGAGACCTACACCCAAAATTGTATCACAAAAGACTGAAACTCCAACAATTTGCATGTCAACCGAAGATGGTGTGGAGCTGAGAGACAATCGATTGACCATTTAAAACAAATCTGCATCCAAACACCCACATGTAAATTGTGTTTACAAGAAGCAAACAGACAATCAAGAGACAAAAAGGGACTGAGTTAATCTACATTTGAACACAAAGCAGTTTGGAGCTAAAGGGAAATCAATTGTGAGACGATAGCAGTCAATAGCAGACACTATTCAAGATGGACACTTGAAACCCACAGGGTATGGCGTGAGAGAAACAAAGCAATGCAAATGCTCTGCACTATGACCACAGGCTTGGTGGACTCACATGACAATGGATGGAACCACTTAGTTAACATGAATCAGACAATAGTGATGAATTTGCAGTCATGAAAGGCACCATATTTCCCATACTAACAAAATAACATAACTTGCATGCTATCCCCTCCTTCTATTTTCTGCTTTATAACCAATAACATTCATAACTATTCTTTTAACAACTAATACATTTCCATGACTGCAAAATATCAACCACAAATTGAAGCACAATTATCTAAATGTACAAGGTATACACATACATTGATCATTTAGCTGACACTTTTATCCAAAAGCGACTCACAGGTTCTGTATGACAGGACATCAAAAAGGGCACAACTCAGCTGAGTAACAATGGTCATCAAAGAGGTGAGTGCTACAGTGTAGGTTAGTTTATTAGGACAAATGCATCACAGTAAGGTTAGCTAGGGTTAGAATTATTTGTATCAGTTGAAAGCAGGATAATCATTTACACAATGATTATCAAAATGCACAAGGTATATTAGAGGTAATTAAATTAATACTACTTAAGAGTAGACGAGAAAATGAATGATTGTTTTTCATGCAAAATTAACTGGCTGCCTAGATTTTATGTTTTTCCCCCATGCTAAATTATGATGAGCACACTAGAGGTGTGAGGAAAGCCAGAGAAGTCGTGGCGAGGTAAGTATCCTGAGGTACACCCAACGCATCCTGAGGTAAGATCAACTTCAATTTAACATCACAGACTATGAAGAAAAATAGCTATGTTATCTGATTCAAGACTTTGGCCATTCATTTACAATTTTATTTAAAGCCTAATGCTGTAAGATCTAGTTAGATACAAGATCTGATAAGATTGTAGTGAATGTGACCTTCTTAACATAAGGAATCACTGCTAATGCAATTGGCTTGCATTTCCTATTTTCAATTAAGTGATTTTATTTACAATGAATTGAATTAATCCCAAAATGATTTTCCTCTTTAGCAGAAAGGCGTTGAATCATTTATGTGAAGAGGTTTTCTAAGGCAGTTTTTTATCATCCTCAGATCATAAATTGGTGAGAGGACAGGACGAGTGAGAAGACGCGTGCCCTGAACCACGAACAACGGTGCGACCAGGCAAGGAGGAACACAACCCAGCGACCTGAGCGACCCAGGACAGCATACTACCACCAGGGACGCCGCCAAGGAGCTGCGGACACAACCAGGATGACGACAGCAACCGTGGGAGAGCCGCCATCCAACCCAGCCCACAGACGTCCCCAAGAAAGTGGAGCAGGGGACCACGAAGGAGACACTGACGAAGAGGAGATCAACCTTTGACGAGGAGAGGACAGCGAAACCAGCACAACACATTCAAAAACGCCCTGACCACCATGTCTCTGGGCCTGATGGGGGCCAAGCGTGAGCACAGTGGCGGATGTGTGGTGGTGATGGAGAACAACGCAGGCTCCAGGAAAAGAGTCTGCAAGGCCACTATAGTTGACTGCTACAGGTGACCCTTGACAGGGAATGAACGGCGACCAGTGAATATTCCCGACTGCATAGTCAAGAAGAGACACATCAGAGACCTGTGGACCAAGAGACTTCTGAACGCCACATTGTCCACATTATTATGTATTTATTTAAATTTTACTGTGTTACTGTATTACATCACATTTGAATTACTTAGGTTACAAAATTGTATTGTCAGACAAGAAAGAATCAGTTGTTTTATTCTCTCATAGAAGAGGACATGTAACGTTGTTGTTTTGCACCTGTATGGTGAACCATTGATAGTATATGCACTAGAATTACATACAGAAGCGATGCATAAGACGTTTTATCTCCTCATTTATAGAGAAGAAATGGAGAAAATTGCCTGATTCTAAGTAAAGACCAACAAAACTGAGGCAATCACAGATGAAAGTGACACTCAAACTCAGGTTAAATACAACTGGATCCTAAGTAATTTCATCAAGAATCATTATAAAATGTGCATATATATATATATTTTTGAACAGTTTCCCATAATCAATCATGTTAGTTTTATTAACCACCAGGTTAACGGTTGTTAAAATGTTTTTGTACACATTAGCCTTATGTGTAAATCCTATTCCTAATAATTATGCACACAATTTTGTTTTTTCACCCTGTGCACTCTGACCACACAGAGACAGTGCATGTATTTAATTGGTTTATTACGATGCCTGTATGTACAACCATCACATTAGCTCCCCTGAGTCACGACATGAACGACTGAAGGTATGCCAAGATATATGCCCAGCTATAGCTTCTAACGATTATGTTAATTATTGTTTGATATCAGAGTTGAGGACCACTCATTGATATAGATATTTTGAGCGATTAATAAAAGAAAAGGGTGATATCTATTCCCACATCTCTGATATCAAAATAACACAGACCGCAGTCCAGTCGATCATGTCATGAATCATATATATAAATAATTCTATTTTAAACTGTTATGCCAACCAACATCACATCGGCCCAAATTTTCATTATTTTAATTGTTTTCTATTTTCACTTTTACCTGTTCCAAACAATCCTGGTATATTATACATTAATCTCACCCACATTATAAGAAAGAAAAGTGAGTATTGTGGTATAATATGTCCTCATGTAAATATACTCCCCTCCCCTGTGTCCCCCTTACCTGCACCCCCCCCCCCCTCTCTGTGGAATAAGACATTCCTCTCCCCAAACCTGTACCCCCCCCCCAATTGACCTATCAAATGGGACCACACACCCCCCTTGTTGAACTATAAAGGGCTCCTCCCGACCACAATCGAGGTCTTCTCACCTGGGTCATTTCAGCTGATCACCTGGGGGAAGCCCTCAGCCATTCTCTCTATGTAATCTATCTGTTTGGTTAATAAACCTTGTTATTATCCAAGCCTCGGTTGACTGAGAACATTCTTCATCAGGATATCCACAAATATCCCACAATACCTAAGTCTATTTTCAATTATTTTTACTAGACAGATTTAAATATTAACCACTTAAGCATCGGGCAAAATGGCTAAAGTAATTTGCGATTTATTTTACTTATAGCACATGCATGAGTATGGTCTCTTTTGAAAGGTAACGTTCTGAAGTTTCGTACACAATTCTAAAAAAGAACAGAGGTTTGAACACACTGAAGTAAAAGTGTTGTGTACTGTACTCACATCTCTGTAATGTTGACATTAAATTCAATATGTACATGTTGGCCATGCTTAACACTTTCTGCGGCAATCACGAGTACACTCGTTATTGGCCGCCAGCGGTTAACCGCCAATAACGAGTATATTCGTTATTTGGTCCGTTTTTCGATTTAAAAAAAAAATGTGTTGATCTTTTTCCCCCTCCTTTTTCCTCCGATTTTCTCCCATCCCAATGTTAGTCGTTATGCCAATTCCCAATCCCCTTCCTGGTCGCTGCGCACTTACCCCCCACAGTCGGTCTGGGAGAGTGGAGGCTATCACGTGCTTCCTCCGACACACGTCTAGCCAATCAACCGCTTCTTTTCACCTGGCAGCGCGGACTCTCACTGAGAGGGTGAGAAGGATCACACGTGTGGAAGGATCACACTACCCCCCTTAGATCCTATCCGCGCTGAGCAGGCGCCCCACCGAACTGTAGGAGTCGCTGTTTACAACGACCCGGACCCACCCCGCCAGCTTCTCCCACCCTCTAATACTGCCAATTGTATTAGTGTGAACGGCCAGCCAAGCTGGTGACAACGCCGGAGCTGTGAGCTGGATTCGAACAGGCGAATCCAGCGTCTCCGGCGTTGGGTGACGAACGCAATCTTCGCTACGCCACCTGACCGCCCTCCGTTTTTCGATTTTAATATTCTATACACTCTCACGGACCTCTGTGTTATCATTGGAACTCATTCAGAGACCTTGAGAGTGCAATGCCGGCCGAATCCTGCTAGGTGGCAGTATCGCCTACCCTTTGAAACCTTATTTCACACTGTGTGTTCAGCACACTTGATGCATATTTTGTGCCATTTCATGTCAGGGACCCGATGGACATCAATACTGGAAATCGCGATCACACAATTGGAATATTCATTTTGGAATAACTCCTAGTAAAGGTAAGGACTATATGACATCAATCCTACTTTGATCCGACAAGGATTTCACATCGATCGCAACGATCAACCTATGTAGTATTCAAAACGTATGCCGTTGCTGACGATCAGAGCATCACAAAACGACCCCCCGCCCCCTTTGATGCCTTCATGATGAAACATAATACCTATTATATACCTTTGATTTGGAAATAATATCGTGTCCAGGCGAGCAACGCCAATGACTTTAGCAAAATGCACATAGTGCTCAATAACTCAGCTTCCAGGAATTAGCCCGGATCACTCTGAAACTATACACGGGATAACACGCAAACGTATACATGAAAGAATTTACTCTTTTTTACATATTGGACTACAAATAGCGTCTGTCAAATGAGCCGGACTATTTTCTCTATAGCTATAATATAGAATATACAATAGAGCCGCAAAGATCGTGGCATGTCGTGAAAATAGGGAATGGAAAGAGAACAGAGATGGGCCGTGGCTATGGCATTGAATGAGTTAAGCCAATGCACTTGTAGGAGTACTTGTCCATTTAGCCTTTTATTCTCATAAATCATATGGGAACTTGCGTGTAGAATTATGTAATGTTTGAACACTTAGGCTACTGTCTCTAAAATCAGGAGGCATAAAATCTAGTTTTTGTTATATAACAAAACGTTTCTGCTTACAAAATTGCTAGCTAACATGCTAATGTAAACAGATGCTAATGTTAGCTAAACTAGCTAGCCAGCCAGGTCTCTTACCAATATTTCTTTATTTATATACTCAGTTATGACTTGCAACAACTATAGACTCTAGCTAACTAACTAAGAAAAGCCCCATAAAAGATGATTCTCTTTTTTATTTTTTTTTATGATTTATTTTCTCATCAGTTGGAGTGGATTATTTCTCCTAACCCCTTCCTAATGACATACCAAAAACAAGTATTGTCATTACATCATGTTTGCACGTTTTTGGTGGAATAACTTAACCTTGAAGAGAGCAGGACGTAAAATGTTGCTTTGGGTGAGAGTAGTGGTAGACAGGAAATGTGTTGAAATAACATTTGGCAAATTCTGATAATATAATAAAGCTTACCTTGTAATTACGTTTCCTCCATCTTTAATGAAAGTCTGTGTTTCGTCAGATAGCTATCGACAGCTAATCAAACCTACAGCTATAGGCTTCTTCCGATGGGCGAGGCTCGGTGTCACGGCAAAAAAAAATTATTACGACAGGGGGCCTTGTACATTCATTAGCAACTTCATTGGATTGGCATTTTTGTATCCAATTCCTGATGGTAAACTATTCCAATGGCCCGCTGTAGCATCCCGCAGCATTGCTAGCTCTAAAAAGATTCTAGTCTTAATTTAACCTGCCTCAACAGCTAGCTAGCCTGGCTCGCCTTTATCCAGGTGGCTAGCTAGCCTGTCTGGCAGCTACTGTATCACTATACAAGATACAAGATACAAGAGTTTTATTTGTCACGGCATACAGGTATACAGTGAAATGCGGGGGGTCTTGCCTGCAAGGATGTGCATAATACAAGTAATAATAATAAGAGTCCAACCAATAGAGCGACATAGTCCCCGCCACCATCCGCTTCCCTTGGATGCATAATAAACTGTACCCATATAGAGAGTGAACAACTCTGTCTGGTCCTCAGGTTGAGTGCACTGGAACATACAGTATTATGAGTTATGTAGGAAAAACACAGCTGAGGCATTTGGAGAGACCTTGGATGACACTACCTGTCCCAGCTGGAGCCATCTCCCCAAGGGAGGAGAGGACGGACGCTCTGTCCTAGGCAGCACCTGGGAGGTAAAGCCTGGGTTCACCTGGCTCCACACCGTATGGAGCGGTGCCATGGAGGACAGCCGGGAGGGGTCGGAGGTCAGGTAGAGATGTACCCCCCCAACTATCTACAACCCACCACTCTGTGGAGCTGAGCAACCCCTTCAACATCTTGGCCATCGAGGAGTTTCCCCTCCTGCAGCTGGTAGACCAGGTCTCACGCCCCCCTACCATGGACTCAAGGGTATCGGTCCATCAAGGCTCACACTCACTCTCTCTGAATACGCCAGAGTCACCGGAATTCATGGAACTGACACGTAGTCGGCGAGTGGAATCGGAGAGTTTCAGCCTGTACCAGGGAAGTACCAGATTTGCAAATACAGTACTGTTTGTGATACAAAAAGAGTCCAGAAAAGAGAGTATATACATTTGACGTAGAAACTGTACATTGGAGGAGGTTGGGTAGGTGGGGTGGGGGGGGACTGTACATTGGAGGTGGTTGGGTTGGTGGGGGGGGGGGGTTGGGTAGGAGGGGTGGGTGGGTGGGGGACACTGTACAACTGTACAAGCAAAACTGTACATTGGAATATTGACAAAACCATACTTGGTCATTTACTGTACATTGGAGGGGGTTGGGTTAGGACATTTACAGGGGCCAGTTTCGAATTGCAGTCTCCCGTAGGTGTTCTTTGAGAGTGGTTTTGAAAGTGGGTAGTGATTCACATTCCTTTACAGCTTTGGGTAGGGCGTTCCACATTGATGTGGCATATATTTTGACATGTACATGGGTACCTTGGTCGTGTAGTGTATCTTGTAGACCAGGCCAATTGCAAGTTGCTGTACTCTGTCGTCTACTCTAAGCCATCCTAGGTTGTCAAAGTGGGCAGGGGTGAGGTGGGTTCTAGGAGTAAGGTCAAGCACAGACCCGGCGCCATGGGCGGGCATTAGGGGGCCCACTGAGTCAGCTGGAATTTTTTATTTTTATTTTTTTTGTCAATCAAAGTCGACTATCCAAATCCTTAGTCGGGAACAGCCCTAGTGGGCACTGATGTCAACAACAACACTACTGAAGCTAGCACGGCACTCTGTGAGAATTCGTTTTCTACCCTCAAGAACGTCTTTACAGAACATCGCCTTAGTATGCTTCATCGACGCAAGGCCAATTTAATTCAGTTGGCATTTGAGAAGGACTTAACAAAAAAGTTCAGGAATGAGTGGAGAGGGGCAGTGTTTTAAGAAGATTTCACTCTGTCCCCAAACACCGCTTGCTGCTCTACTAATGATGGTGAGTAGCCTGTGGAGGAATTTTGTTTGCTTTTTTATGCACCTTATTTTTGTCAGTTCAGTTTGTCAGTGAATTCAGAAGTGTTGAATAAATGGAGACTTTTCAAAGATATAGAATAGAATAGAAATGTATTATCCTGAGAGAAATTTTACACTGCAAATCACTCAACATTAAACATTTAGACAGAACAAGTCACGAATAAGAATAACAAAACAAATGGCCTAAGAATAGAATAAAATTAAATAGAATAAAAATAGAATAAAAGATACAGTAAATAAATACAGTACAAATATACTGAAGTCTACAGTAGGTGTAATATTGCACAGTGCTGTTTAAAAAGTAAGAGTCCAGGAAGATGGTAACTGTCACTCTGTGCTCAGTGATGCAGTGAGGCACAGTGATGCATTGTAGTCTGATGGCTGTCAGAATGAAGGACTTCCTGTGCCGTTCAGTGCTGCATTTAGGTAGTGTGAGCCTATAACATGCTCCTCCTGTCAGCCAAGTCTGTGTATAGTGGGTGGGAGGGGTTTTCCCTGATGGCCTGGAGCTTAGCAAGGTTCCTCCTCTCCGCCACCCTCGCTAGAGTCCAGCTCCACCCCAACCACGCTACTGGCCTTCCTGACCATCTTATCCAGTCTGTTTGTGTCCCCTGCTCTCAGTCCGCTGCCCCAGCAGGTCTGTTATAAATATCCGTTCAGTCTGTTTTTGTATAAGTGAATGTTCTTAAGATAGAGAGAAATTAGATTTTTTAATTGCCTCTCTGCTGTTTAGTTCAGCACCGTGGGCAGCGCCAAGCAAGCCACAGTGCCGTTGTCCCAGCTGAAACGTATAAAAGGGAACTTGTGTTGAAAAACCATTGTGCCCCCCCGAGAACATTTTATGCCCCCCCACTAATTTGTTTTGAGATGTTTGTAATTTTGTTTTTAGCACCTTTGAGGTGCTTTGGTACCATGAGGTGCAAGCATAGTCGTAGTACCCTTGAATGAGTGCTCCTGCCAGAGTCTTCAGGGTATTCTTGTTTACCAGTGAGGAGATCCGGTACAAGAATCGAGTTCGTTGGTTGACTTTTTTTGTTACATTGGATGCCATTTTGTCACAGGAAAGATTTGTCACAGACTTGTGACACTTTGTCACTCTTCTAGTCAAGTAAGCTCTTCGTTATCTCAGGCCCATTACCATGTATAGGACGAGGTGACATGAGGTACAGCTGTCTTTGACGGCTTCACCTCTGGTTGAAACTGTACTGTCTGGACTACAACATTCCATATGTTGATAATTTTCTACTGTTCTTGTTCTATAATAGGCATGATCTGTTCAATAGGGATGGAATGCACTTAAATGTTGAAGGAGCCATGCTGCTTTCATCAAATATCCTTCTCACAATCCAATCTCTCCAATGTACTTATTGACATCACTTAAATTCAAGCCCCCTTTAACCAGACCTTAGATTATGTCCAAATCTCCCCGCAGTCTGGGCTTGGGCAAGCATCTGCCAACAATGTAGCTATACATGCCAGGGTGCAGGTGCTTAGCGAGCCTGCATCATCATTTGGTCGTTTCAGGACCTAAAAGAGTTGTACCTGGCGAATCATTCTTCCTTTATCTACAACTGAGGTCAGAGCTCAGGCGTTGCACCCACACCCTTTTGTCTGGCTTAACGGCGACAGGACAACCACAAGAGGGTTTGTCTCAGATTTTTATATACGTGTAACCTAAGGTACACTAGGACCCAGGAGTTCTCTGGCCAGGTACTATAGCCTTGAAAAGGAAGTCCCGTGAGACTTTGACCAAACTCACGTTTGTTCTCGTCAGCTGGCATTTACACTCCAGGTGATTACAGTTGCAGAGGAGGTTGTGCTGCCCCATGGGTTTTTAAGGTATGAGCAGGTTAAAACACTATAATTTGATAGATCTGTGCACCCTTGCCAACTTCCATTTATCTTTTATCATTTATCATTTATTCTATCTATCTTTTGTGTAGACGTGTTTTGTGTGGCCAACCATCCTGGTGTCTGGGAGCACAGTTGCTGGCTGGCAATTGGGAGCTTGAGGTGGGCGTGACATTTTAATTGTTAATTGATGCGTTTGTGTGGCACATTCAGTATTATATTGTGTTAACAATTGTTTGTATTTCTAGGCTGGACCGACACGGCGTGTAGGGCAGCCACTGTTTTTCCTCTTTAACTTCTCTGTGCGTCAAGTAATTTCCTTTTTAGAGTTTTAATTAGTTTAAATTTTTTCCTCTGTGCCATCTGACCGCTTTATTTTATTGTGTATTTTATCCAGCAGTGCAGTGATGTTTCCTATTTATTAGACGTGCTGTGTGTGTGCTCTATAGAGGTGCAGTGCTGAGTTTATGTGCAATATTATTTTTAATTACTGTAATGGTGGTCTAGATTGGTCCAGTTGGGTATGATCCCTTTTTAGTGTTTTTATTTAATAAAGTGTCAAATTTTGGGAATACAAAAACCTCTGTTGTACGCCTGTTCTTTTATTAGAAACCCTGTGCGGTCTGGGAACTCAGAACATAAATGTGTAACAATGAATGAGGGTCTCTCCCCTTAACAGAGAGTGGCGCAGTTTCTATATATTCAACCAGGCCCGGACTGGCCATCGGGAGCACCGGGAGTTTTCCCGGTGGCCTGGCCTGCACAGATAAAAAAAAAAAAAATTATATAAAAAAAAAAAAAAAAAAAAAAAAAAATGTATTATTATTAATTTTTTTTGCCAGGCCATTGTTTCTAGTTGTGGCGGCGGCGCGGCGCGATAGTTAGATAACCTAGGTGGGTGGGGAACAACCAGGATTTCACTGTCTGCGGCAGAGTTGGAGAACTATCTGACTCTCTCCCTCATGCGGATCACAATGGAGCCGTGCTGCCGCTTGTGATTGGTGGAGGCGGGACCAGGCGATACAACTGATTGACAGCGGAGGCGGCGAATGGAATGGCAGACGGCACTCAGATGCAGAATAACAGCCAGGCAATGAGCCAGGTTGATTGATTGATTGATTGATTGAAAACTTTATTAACAGATTGCAGAATGGGTACAGTACAGTACAGCTCAATGCATACAATTGTTAAGGGGATGCAGACCAGAGAAAGACTTTCGTCTTGTTTACATCAGGGTCCCCCATTTTTAATTCATCGTAACATATATGACATACAGATAGACAGTACTGCTACATCTATACATTTATGACATACCAGATTTGCAAATACAGTACTGTTTGTGATACGAAAAGAGTCCAGAAAAGAAGTATATACATTTGACGTAGAAACTGTACATTGGAAGAGGTTGGGTAGGTGGGGGGGGTACTGTACATTGGAGGTGGTTGGGTGGGTGGGGGGGGGGGTTGGGTAGGAGAGTGGGTGGGGGACACTGTACAACTGTACAAGCAACACTGTACATTGGAATATTGACAAGACCATACTTGGTCATTTTTACTGTACATTGGAGGGGGTTGTGAGGGACTCGGAAGAGATACAGTAGAGCGAAAGTCAATTAACGTTGATGTCAAGATGGACAGTGGAAGAAAAAGAAAGGGTGGAGGAGAGAGGGATAAAACAAAGAAAAAGAAAGGCCCTTACAGGAGAGAGTGGTTAACTGTATTATAATAGTAAATAGAAAAATATGTTGTGCTCTTGCTTTTTTCTTTTTGAAGGTGGAGAGAGTAGCATTGCTAGTGCCACAACAGTTTTATTTGAGGTCCATAACAGTACATTGTACTAAGCAATTGTTGGCTCATTAGTTTGTGATTCACATGCACTAAAATTCACCAGAATGCAGGAAATTAAGTCTTTGTAACAAAAAATTTCCTGGTGGGGGACCCCCAGACCCCCCGCTTAAAAAGTGGCCTGATTGGGGCTATATTTCGCGCTATATCTCCCGGTATGAATTATTTCCCCAGTCCGGCCCTGTATTCAACCATTAAAGTGGAGATGAAGCAGTGCGATAAATACATATTCATAGCATCACATTAGTATTTAGATAAGCCACAGAAAAAATCACGTTATAAAAATAAGCAGTTTCTAAGAAAAAACTATTTGTTATGTGCATTTTTGAAGCATTTATCATTATGGGCGCGGCCATTTTGTTGCTGACGTCGTGGGGCTTGTTTGGTGTATACACTGCTGGTTAGCTGCCTATAGTGAATGGGTCAGTCAGTAAATAAAATGTTGCCTACAAAACAACGGGACCGCGGTGGTTCTGTTTGTATTGCTCCTGGCTGTTCAAACTAATTTTACCATGTGAGAGAGAGGAAAGTTGGTTAATTTCCACAAACTACCAGTGAAAAAAACAGTGTTGTTGGCACGTTGGCTCAGGCTGGCTGCACTCAGGCGGCGCGACCAGCCTGTTGGACAGGGAAGGAGGATCTGCAGCTGAAGCCGGACGCGGTTCCCTCAGTCTTCGACAGACAGACCGGCCCAGGCAGTTCAGCGTCGCGGAGCATTCAGCCTGCTGGCTACACAGCTTGTCGGTGTGCTAATAGCCTCGGCAAGCTAACGGTAGCTGGCTACACAGCTTGTCGGTGTGCTAATAGCCTCGGCAAGCTAACGGTAGCTGGCTACACAGCTTGTCGGTGTGCTAATAGCCTCGGCAAGCTAACGGTAGCTGGCTACACAGCTTGTCGGTGTGCTAATAGCCTCGGCAAGCTAACGGTAGCTGGCTACACAGCTTGTCGGTGTGCTGGAGCCTCGGCAAGCTAACGGTAGCTGGCTACACAGCTTGTCGGTGTGCTGGAGCCTCGGCAAGCTAACGGTAGCTGGCTACACAGCTTGTCGGTGTGCTGGAGCCTCGGCAAGCTAACGGTAGCTGGCTCCAGGCTATTAGCACATCGACAAGCTGCTGGAGCTCCCGACGCTCGGCTGGTTGAAGTGGATCTAGGTAGCCAGCAGGCTGAATGCTCCGCGACGCTGAACTGCCTGGGCCGGTCTGTCTGTCGAAGACTGAGGGAACCGCGTCCGGCTTCAGCTGCAGATCCTCCTTCCCTGTCCAACAGGCTGGTCGCGCCGCCTGAGTACAGCCAGCCTGAGCCAACGTGCCAACAACACTGTTTTTTTCACTGGTAGTTTGTGGAAATTAACCAACTTTCCTCTCTCTCACATGGTAAAATTAGTTTGAACAGCCAGGAGCAATACAAACAGAACCACCGCGGTCCCGTTGTTTTGTAGGCAACATTTTATTTACTGACTGACCCATTCACTATAGGCAGCTAACCAGCAGTGTATACACCAAACAAGCCCCATGACGTCAGCCATGACGTCAGCAACAAAATGGCGGCGCCCATGATTTTTCAGACAAATAAGATAGATTTCACATTTGATTATAGAACCCTGTCTTACACAAGGTACACAACAAACAAACTAGGATCACATTGTTCACTGCTTCATCTCCACTTTAAGGTTACATTTGGCGCAGTTGACACAGGATTCAGAGGTTTTTGTAGTCTCATGTGTGGTTTGATTTTATTTGATTTTATTGTGAGGCACAGAGAGTCATGTTTGGGGTTTGAGGAAAAACAGTGGTTGTCCAGGAGAAGAGGACATCCACCGCACTCTACCAACAGTTACAGTGAACATTCCTACCTTCCCTGTGTGTGCGGGAGACAAAGACAGTTAAAATGAGTCTGACGGATACTGACATTCAAGAACAAATTAAGGCCTTGACTGAGCTTGTTAAACAGCTGCAGGCAGAAAATACTCAGCTTTGAGACAGGGGAAAGACCCTCTGGGCCTCTAGCCCCGACAGCGAGTAATAATGTCACTAGTATTAACCCAGCACCTGAGAGAGTGTATATTTATGCATCCAGGGAGAGGAAGTGTGCACGTTTTTCCGGCGTTATGGCCCAGGATAATATGACTGTGGAGGAGTGGGTGGAGGAAGCACGAAAGTCTGTGAAGCAAACATCCCTGGTAGAACAGACAGCATTTCTGTGTGATCTTTTAGATGGAGAGGCTAAGAGGGAGGTTAAGTTTAGCTCCGCTACAGATAGAGCTAACCCGGAGGCCATCTTTACTATGCTGTTGGATCATTTTGGCTGTGATCAGACATATGTGACACTGCAAAAACAGTTCTTTCAGCGGCAGCAACGAGGAAAGGAATCCATTCGTGAATTTGCTCAGGCACTGTCGGAGTTATTGGAGTTGCTTAAAAGCAAAGATCCACGGGGTGTTCCAAACCCAGACATGGTCATTCGTGACACCTTTGTTGAGAATGTACGGGACGCTAAACTACAGCGTGAATTGACACATCTAGTCCGGCAGCACCCCACCCATTAATTTAAAGCTATAAGTTGCCATTAAATGGGAAAAACGAAGGCCCCCTATTGACACCCACAGAGCACGAGCATATTCATGTGACCTACACACCTCTGAAATAGTAGAGAGTAATGTTGACACCAGTGCCATTTCTGCCGGGCCCAGTGATGACTTTAGGGAACTTAAAGAATGTTTCCGTAAGCAGCAAGCTCAACTTGACGCCATTCTCAAACATGTAGGTATACCAGCTACTGCTGCTAGCCCCACAGAGCCCCAGGATCACCCCAGTGGGCACAGGCCAGGCTCGTACCCTTTCCAACCAGATGGCAAACCAATATGTATGCGTTGCAACAGAGCAGGCCATATTGCTAGGTTTTGCAGAGTGGAGCTGGGTGGGGCCAAGGGGGGGTCAAGGACACAGGACAGACAGGTGGGGGCAAGGGTGAATGCAGTGGAGCAGCAGGGAAACTAGCACCCTTCTGTGTTGAGAACCAGGCACCAGAGGGGGGTTATGTGGGTTCAAGTGAGAGCAAGGTTGCATCACGTTTAATTGGACAGTGCCCAGTGATTCAGGCCAGAATAGGGGGGGTGGAGGTGCCGTCCCTACTTGATACAGGGTCAATGGTGACTACAGTGACTCAGGCCTTCTTTGAAAAGCATCTTAAACCCCAAACCAAAGAGCAGCTGAAATCCTGTAACTGGCTTCAACTGATCGCAGCAAATGGGCTGCATATCCTGTACTTGGGATATGTGGAGCTAGATGTGGAAGTCCTGGGAAAAGTCCTCCCACAGATGGGCATCTTGGTCGTAAAAGACCCTCCCGACCCGCTTACCCAGCGTCGGAAAGTAGCTGTGCCTGGCCTGCTGGGAATGAACATTATCAGTGGTTGCTATGATGAACTATTCCGTGAACACGGTAACCACCTCTTCTCTGTCCCCCTAGTTAAACAAGATACTAGATACAAGAGTTTTATTTGTCACGGCATACAGGTATACAGTGAAATGCGGGGGGTCTTGCCCGCAACGATGTGCATAATACAATAGTAATAATATATAATAAGAATCCAACCAAGAGCGACATTGTACAATAAACAAGTAAACTAATTAGGGCATATCGGTATCTGTACTATCTGTACATGAGTTATTTACAGAGGACATGCTGGGTCCTGTGGTAGTGCAGTACACTGTTAGCTACGGATGAGGCACTGGGTCTTTATATACACTGCTATACAATGCTATATTATACAATCTCAAGCTCTACTATACTATTCTTAAAGTGACCTTTCCTTCTGTAAAGTGTCCATAAGTGTGAGCGTGTGCAGCATGAGTGTGTGTGTGCTCATGTTAAAGTGGCTGCTAGTGTGTGAGCGTGTACAGTGTGTGTGTTGTGTGTGTGCTCATGTGTGCTTGTGCGTGGAGAGTTCAGTGTTCAAGGCTCTGATGGCCTGGGGGAAGAAGCTGAGCCGAAGTCTCTCTGTCCTCGTTACTGGTGTTCGGAGGTGTTTGCCTGACCGCAGCAGCATGAACAGGCTGTTGTTGGGGTTATGAGGGTCTTTCATTATCCTGCAGGCTCTGGATTTGCACCTCTTGTTGTATAGGACCTGCAGGGTTGGTAGTGCAATACCCGTGGTACACTCGGCTGAGCGCACCACTCTCTGTAGGGCCTTATTGTCCTGTGCCGTGCTGTTGCCATACCAGGCAGTGATGTTTCCAGTCAAGATTCTCTCTACAGCTCCGGAGTAGAAGGACTGGAGCTGTCTCAGGTGGTAGAGGCGCTGCTTCGCCTTTTTTACGACTGAGTCTATGTGTGTTGTCCATGTCAGGTCCTCTGAGATGTGGACCCCCAGGTACTTGAAGCTGCTCATTCTGTCCACGGTAGCCCCGTTTATCCTCAGTGGTGTGTGTGTCTCCTGCTGTCTCCTCCTAAAATCCACGATCAGCTCCTTGGTTTTACCAATGTTCAGGAGCAGGCTGTTGTCCTGGCACCAGCATTCCAGTACCTCAACCTCCTCCCGGTAGGCCTTCTCGTCGTTGTCCGAGATCAGCCCCACCACCACTGTGTCGTCCGCAAACTTCACTATGGAGTTGGAGCTGAACTTGGCCACACAGTCGTGTGTGTATAGTGAGTACAGCAGGGGGCTCAGAACACAGCCCTGGGGGGACCCAATGCTCAGGGTGATGGTGTTGGAGGTCTGACCCCCCACCCTGACCGCCTGGGGCCTTTCGCTCAGAAAGTCCAGTATCCAGGCGCTCAGAGCGGAGCTCAGACCCAGCTCGATCAGCTTGTCCACCAGTCTGGTGGGGACTATGGTGTTGAATGCTGAGCTGTAGTCAATGAACAACAGTCTCACATAGCCCCCCTTCTGGCAGTCCAGATGAGAGAGGGTGCTGTGCAGTTCTTGGGAGACCGCATCAGTGGACCTGTTTGGCCTGTATGCAAATTGCATAGGGTCCATATCACTGGGGAGGGAGGCACAAATGTGATCCTTGACCAGCCTCTCGAAACATTTCATGGCCACAGAGGTGAGAGAGGCGTCGTCACTCCCCATTGAGGGGGCGCTGACTTTGTAGTCAGTTATCGTCCTCAGTCCCCGCCATAAGCTTCTTGTGTCATTCTGTGCCATTTGTGTCTCCATTTTGTCAGCATACGTCCGTTTTGCAAGTTTAACAGCCTTGCGCAAAGTATAGACTGTGGCCTCTGATTGGTCAGACCATCTTTTAACAAGCAGGGACAGAATGGGCGAGCGCACTATCCCAGTGCCAACAAAGGGAGCGGCTCCTGGAGACCGGCAGAGTATGATAGGCAGTGTCATTACCGGGCAGGGCAATCCGGATACCGGCCGGTTCTCTACGGTTTGTCCAGGCCACATGTAATCAGGGCCCAGCACTCCATACAGTACTACTGGAGCCACTGTCGTATGGAGAAGGTAATCTGCCCAACAATCTACTAATCTCCAGTGCCCTCCTTTCTGTTTCCAGAGGGGCCGTCAATGTCCCTGTGGTTAATGTGGGGGAGGAAGACCAGTGGCTGAAACCACGGACAGTGTTGGGAACACTTCATCGGGCTGAAGTGCAGTCCTCATCCCAGACCATACAAGTGGAGGAGCAGACCCAGGAGGAAGGACGGCATGTTGCATTCATCTGCTCCATGGCGGCAGAGCCCCCTCCACCCGCTACCATCGCTGGTCTCGAGGAATTGAAATGGCCTGACCTGTCTCCCCAGGAAATAACAACAGCAAAGACTCTGTTGTCACAGTACAGTGACACATTCAGCCGCTATGATGGGGATGTGGGCTGCACCAACTTAATCCACCACGAAATCCCTCTGGTGGATGATGTCCCGGTACGCCAACGACACCGCCGCCTTCCCCCCTCTCAGTTCTCACTGGTCAAGGCTCACATCCAGGGTCTGTTACAGCAGGACATTGTGAGAGTGAGCTGTAGCCCCTACGCCTCTCCCATCATGGTCGTCCTGAGGAAGGATGGGAACATACGACTCTGCGTTGACTATCGGCCACTCAACGGCAAGACGAGGAAAGACGCCTACCCACTGCCGCGCATAGAAGAGTCCCTGGATGCCCTGACTGGCGCCAAATGGTTCTCCACACTCGACCTGACAAGTATGTACAACCAAGTACCAATGGCTGAGAAGGACAAGGAGAAAACCGCCTTCTGTACCCCGTTTGGCCTGTTTGAATTTAACAGAATGCCATTTGGACTGTGCAACGCGCCAGGGACATTCCAACGTCTGATGGAGCGCATCTTGGGCGATCAGAGTTTCCAGTCAGTCCTACTGTATTTTGATGACATCATTATCTTCTCGACCTCCTTCAGTCAGCACTTGCAGCGGTTGGAGATGGTCCTGAGTCGGCTCCGGCAACACCACCTGAAACTGAAGATGTCCAAATGCCACTTCTTTCAGAAGGAGGTGAAGTATTTGGGCCACATCATCTCGGCCGCCGGGGTGGCTACTGATCCGGAGAAGACCAGAGCAGTGGTGGACTGGAAGCACCCATCGACTGTCTCAGAGCTCAGATCCTTTGTGGGGTTTGCGTCATACTATCGGCGTTTCGTTGAAGGGTTCGCCAAGCATGCCACTCCACTCCACCGGCTTGTTGCCGAGCTACAGGGAACCAACAAAAAGCCCCGCTCAAAATCCAGTGTAAAGTTCCAAGGACACTGGAATGAACAGTGTGAACAGGCCTTTTAGACCCTGAAAACAAAGCTGACCACCACCCCAGTCTTGGGGTATGCCAACTTTAAGCAGTCCTTTATTCTAGAAATTGATGCCAGCCATCAGGGCCTCAGCACAGTACTTTCACAAGAACAAGATGGAGCATGCAGGCCGATTGTGTTTGCCAGCAGGGGGCTTAGGAAGACTGAGAGAAACATGTCAAATTACAGCTCCATGAGGTTGGAGTTTCTGGCGCTGAAGTGGGCGGTGTCCGAAAAGTTTCGAGAATACCTCTTGGGAACCACGTTCACCATCTACACAGACAACAACCCCCTGAGCTATCTGCAGATAGCTAAGCTGGCAGCTGTAGAGCAACGATGGGCCTCGGAGTTGGCCAGTTTCAACGTTGACATTAAGTACCGACCGGGCCCTGTCAATCGAAATGCAGAAGCCCTTTCTCGCCTCCCAAACACTCAGCCCATCTCTGCAGCCCTCCCTGGCATCGCCATCCCATCGCAAGTGGCAGACCACCACTCACAGAGCCCCAGCAGGACACCAGAGATCACAGCCCACACTATGGCTGTGGACGCAGCTCCAGTGCGCACCCAGGCTGATCTGCAGGCCCTGCAAGCCGCCGACCCTGTGATTAAAGCCTTCCTGCCCTATTGGAGAAGAGGGCGGCCCCCAAATGGAGCAGAAAGGGTCAGAGAACCGCCTCAGGTGTTGGAGCTGGCTCGACAATGGAAGAGGATCAGGGAGAAGCACAGGGTACTTTACCGGGAGATCTGGATACCCCCAAGCCAAGAGGCTGTACACCAGCTACTGCTACCCAAAGCAGTGCAGGTTGAGGTACTGACCAGTCTATATGAGAATCATGGCCACCAAGGAGCAGAGAGGACAACTGGCCTAGTCCGGGAGAGGTGTTACTGGTCGAACATGCGTTTGGATATCGACCGGCGGTGCAAAGAGTGTGAGCGGTGCATTGTGGCAAAGGCAGTACGGCCAACAGTCCGGACCACCATGGGACATCTAATGGCTTACAAGCCATTGGAGGTAATAGCCATTGATTTCGCCACCTTGGAAAGGGCCAGTGATGGCAGAGAGAATATTCTGGTCGTCACCGATGTCTTCTCCAAATTCAGCCAGGTGTATCCCACGTCTGATCAGAAGGCTCACACAGTGGTCAAGATCCTCACCGAAAAGTGGTTCTATACATACGGAGTGCCAAAACGGATTCACTCTGACCAAGGCCGCAACTTTGAAGGAGAGTTACTCAAGCGCCTCTGCCAGTTGTATGGCGTGGCAAAGAGCAGGAGCACCCCATACCACCCAGAGGGGAATGGACAATGCAAGAGATTTAATAGAACCATCTTCGATCTCTTGCGCTCCCTCCCAGAGGGGAAGAAACTAAAGTGGCCTCAAGTGCTCCCTCAGCTACTATTCATACAATACCACTGCCCACCAGTCAACAGGCCACTCGCCCTACAAACTGATGTTTGGCCAGAAGCCCCAGCTGCCTGTCGATCTGCTTCTGGGTCAAACAGAGGAAGAACAGACGGCCACCACACTGGAAGATTGGGTGACCAGACACCAAGATCACCTAGCCTCTGTCTATGTGAATGCCCGGAGGTATCTCGAGGCAGCTGCTATGTCCAGAGAGCACCGGCGGCCTGAGCCAAACGCACCCATCCTCTTAACAGGGACTTTAGTCTACAAGAAGAACCATGGAACAGGACGACGAAAAATCCAAGACATGTGGGAATCAACGGTCTACCAAGTCGTGGAATGCCTAGCTAAGGCTGGCACCATATACAAGATCCAGTCCCGAGACCACCCAGAGCAGCAGAAGAACATCCACCGCTCATAATTGAGACCGATCACAGCCAATGGAGCCCCGGTGTCTGAACCACTGACGGGGTTAATCCCGGCTAGAGCAAGGGAAAGAGTGCCTTCACTAGAGTGGGAAATGGATGACAGCTTTCTGTCAGGAACCCTGACTCTCCTCTGAACCAGCAGGACCAGCAGCAAATGGAACCAGCACTAGAGCTCCGACCTCAAGAGACTGGCCCTGTATCAGCCCCCCTCCCCTTAGTCGAGGACTGCCCTGCAGCCATCAGAATCACCCCCTTCCTCTGCCCCGCAGCCATCAGGACTAATGACCGGTTTGCAACCAGGACTGGCGGCTGGGAGACGGTCAAACAGAACAACGGCAGGTCAGCATTCTAACCCTTTCAACCTGCCCCGGCCTTTAGCCCCATTCACTCCAGCCGTTAATTCCCACCAAGTAGTCTTCAGGCCATGGCAGTGGCGGCTCTGCCACTAGGGGCGCACGGGCGCCGCCCCACCTGCTGTTAAATCAGAGAAGAAAATAAAACTTTTTAGTTTTTTGTTTTATAGCCCTATAAATAATATAAACATGTTTAAAATTAATAATATTTACTCATTTTAAGTATGTTTGTATTTCCAATGCACAATATAACGTTATTATCTAAAATAAAAAAAAACACTCGTTTTCCTGAGCCGGAAGTGACGTTTTTTTTATTTTTTTATTTTTTCGTATTTCTCGGCCCGGGCTAGACGCGATAGCGCTCTGAGTGCGCGTCACAGTTTGATCGCTGTATCCGTCACAGCCAATCAGTGCATAACGCGTTGTGCGTTGAAATATGACTATTATGTTGGAATCCGGGCGCGATTTGAAGCGGTCTAGCCAGTAGCGTCAAGAATTTCTGTAGCCGCATTTCGCGGAGACGCTCTCTGATTGGCCGACGCCAGTATTTTTTTCCGTAGCAGAATTTCACAGAGACGATCTCTGATTGGCCGAATCCAATTTCTAATGTTCCAATTCTAGCTTATTCCTAGGTTGGTCCGTTGGTGAGAGATAGTTGTGTTGTTGTGTTGTTGTGAGATGCAGGCAGCTGTTTGTGCCGTGACTGCAAGTTCTTTAGACTGTTAAGCTTAGGCACTCTTTCAAAGTTGGTTAAGGTTAGAGTTTGTCTTAGAGCATGGCGATAGAACGCCAGGTAGTTTGCAGTCTGTTCGAGCGGAAATGGACAAAGGAATGAAGTACTTGTGTTGTGTGGTGCTGCTAACTGCTAACAAGCTAACACTTGGCTAACAAGCTATATGGCGGATGCAGTCTGGACACAGTGGACAGTGGTCTGGAATACATCAACAGTGGATTATACACTACTTTATCAAGGCAAGCCCTCCTGCCCTGGACGTGTCAACTAAACAGTGAGTCTCTCTCTCTCTCGCTTTTGGATTGAAAATACGTGGATTATGGCTTGTTCAATATCGTCTATGTTTGAATGAATGAATGAATGAGACTCCTTTACCATCTTCAGAGCGGATCGTACAGAAGCCTCCGGGAAGAGCATCGGCGGGGGGCTATGCCTTATGACCAACAACGGCTGGACTAGCCCCGGGGAAGTGAAGATACTCTCCCGTTCATGCTCTCCCGACATGGAACACATCACGATCCAATGTCGTCCGTTCCATCTTCTGCGCGAATTCACTGCAGTGATAATGACTGCAGTGTACATCCATCCCCAGGCGAATGTCGGCAGGGCGCTAGGGGAACTACACGACCATCTGAACGCGCACCAGATAAGCATCCGGACGTAGCCATGATCATAGCCGGGGATTTCAATCAGGCAAATCTGAAGAAAGTCATGCCGTCTTTCTTCCAGCACATCGTCTGCTCCACAAGGGGAGGAAATACACTCGACCACTGCTACACCCCGTTTAGAGCCGGATACAAGGCTGTACCGGCTCCACCATTAGCGGGAGCAACAAACACATCGGATCATGCCGCCATCTTTTTGGTCCCAGCGTATAAACAGAGATCACGTGACGCCGTCGTGTCACGTGAGGTAAAAAAATGGGACGACCAATCAGAGGCCACGTTTCAAGACGCACTGGATGACGCCGACTGGGGAATGTTCAGGAGGAGTAATAGTGACGTCAGCGATTTCACAGATGCTGTAGTGTCATTCATAACAACACTGGCTGATACTATCGTCCCCACAAAGAAGGCGAGGGTGTTCCCAAACCAGAAACCATGGGTGGACAGTACCATCAGAGCAGCCCTGAACTCTCGCACCACTGCTTATAACCGGGGCAGAGAGTCAGGAAACATGGAAGAGTACAAGACAACAGTCTACACTCTGCGCAAGGCTGTCAAACTTGCTAAGAGGACGTATGCCGACAAGATGGAGGCACAAATGGCACAGAATGACACAAGAGGCTTATGGCAGGGACTGAGGGCTATACCTGACTACAAAGTCAGCGCCCCCTCAATGGGGAGCGACGACGCCTCCCTTGCGGACCAGCTCAACACCTTCTATGCGCGGTTTGGTGCAAACAGTGGCACTGCTAGCCCAACGGCTAGTGACGTCACTGGTGCGCCGGCTGTTGTGGAGGGGGGGGGGGCATCCGCGGGGGGGGGGGACGCTCTCTCATTGACGGTACACAGTGTGAGAAGAGCATTTATGCAGGTGAACACCAGGAAGGCTGCTGGCCCAGATGGTATAACAGGACGCATACTTAAGTCCTGTGCCAACCAGCTTGCCCCAGTGTTCACCGCCATATTTAATCAATCCCTGGCGGAGTCGGTGGTCCCTGCCTGCTTCAAGATGTCTACCATCATCCCTGTACCGAAGAAACCGTCCCCAACATGTCCAAATGACTACAGACCGGTGGCACTCACCTCTGTGGTCATGAAATGTTTTGAGAGGCTGGTCAAGGACCACATTTGTGCCTCCCTCCCCAGTGATATGGACCCTATGCAATTTGCATACAGGACAAACAGGTCCACTGACGACGCGGTCTCCCAGGTACTGCACAGCACCCTCTCTCACCTTGACCGTCAGAAGGGGGGCTATGTGAGACTGTTGTTCATTGACTACAGCTCAGCGTTCAACACCATAGTCCCCACCAGACTGGTGGACAAGCTGATCGAGCTGGGTCTGAGCTCCGCCCTGAGCGCCTGGGTACTGGACTTTCTGAGTGAAAGACCCCAGGCGGTCAGGGTGGGGGGTCAGACCTCCAACACCATCACCCTGAGCATCGGGTCCCCCCAGGGCTGTGTTCTAAGCCCCCTGCTGTACTCACTCTACACACACGACTGTGTGGCCAAGTTCAGCTCCAACTCCATAGTGAAGTTCGCAGACGACACGGTGGTGGTGGGGCTGATCTCGGACAACGACGAGAAGGCCTACCGGGAGGAGGTTGAGGTACTGGAACGCTGGTGCCAGGACAACAGCCTGCTCCTGAACATTGGTAAAACCAAGGAGCTGATCGTGGATTATAGGAGAGGACAGCAGGAGACGCACACACCACTGATGATTAACAGGGCTACCGTGGACAGGGTGAGCAGCTTTAAGTACCTGGGGGTCCACATCTCAGAGGACCTGACATGGTCAACACACATAGACACAGTAGTAAAGAAGGCGAAACAGCGCCTCTACCACCTGAGACAGTTAAGGAAGTTCAGAGTATCGGGGAAGATACTCCAGTCCTTCTACTCAGGAGCTGTAGAGAGCATCCTGACCGGAAACATCACTGCCTGGTATGGAAACAGCACGGCACAGGACAAGAAGGCCCTACAGAGAGTGGTGCGCTCAGCCGAGCGTACCACGGGTATTGCACTTTATACAACGGCATGCAAATTTCTCGATTCTGATTGGCCATTCACACGTCTTTATTGGCAACAATCCACGGTCCTGGGCTCAGGACCCGCCCACAACCAAATCACATAACCCTCCCCGGCTCACTCCGGGAGAAAACAGGATCGCGGACAACAAATGGTTATGTTGAAAGCACCATAACGACTAAATATGAAGCGATTCTGTCAAGGGGAATGTGTTAGTCCTTTAAACAATGTTGGATGATGTAATTGATGGGTCTTGACTCAATCTAGAACAAAAGAAAAATCGCGGATTGATTGATAGATTAATTGATTGATTTAAATTTCTTCCTTCCTACTTTACTGACTGCAGCGTTCTCTCTCACTGTCCGACGCTGGCGTACCCACAAACACACACACACACATACACACACACACACACACACACACACACACACACACACACACACACACACACACACACACACACACACACACATGCACACACACACGCACACACACACACGCACACACACACACACACACTCCTGTCTGCAACAGCGGGGGAGTCAGACTGAGAGAGAAGCAGCGCTGTTTTAAGTGAGCATGGTCTATTGAATTGATTGATTGGTTGATTGCTAATTTTATTACTGTACCCCTGGTTTCCAACTGGTTAAGTTTAGGCTAAAAGAAATAAATAAAAAAATAGGGCGAAGAAAAAATTTTTTTCCTATAGGGCAAAGAAAACGTTTTAATAAATTTTCAATCAATCATTCCAATAATACACAGTTGGATGTGTTAGTTGGTTGGATGCACTTCAAGCTGCTTCCACATGAGGCAACTTCTCTCAATCATTCCAATAATACACAGTTGGATGTGTTAGTTTGGTTGGATGCACTTCAAGCTGCTTCCACATGGAGTTGTGGGAACAACTTTTTCTGGCGGATGGTTTTTTCAATAAATCTTCGATTAATGTGTGTTTATTGTATAGAAATAAGGTTGGATGAATCTGGCAGTTGTATAAAAGCTTTACACCACGTGCAGTCGTGATTTGTGACCAATAAACCATGCCTAGGGGGGTCTAACGACCCTCGGCTGCGCCTCGGGCCTAACAACCACCCCTAGGCATGGTTTATTGGTCACAAACCACTCCTGCGTGTGATGTAATGCTTAAACCCCCCCTGCAGGTTCTATACAACAAGAGGTGCAAATCCAGAGCCTGCAGGATAATGAAAGACCCTCACCACCCCAATAACAGCCTGTTTCAGCTGCTGAGGTCAGGCAGACGCCTGCGAACCCCAGCTACTAGGACAGAGCGGCTTAGGCTCAGCTTCTTCCCCCAGGCCATCAGAGCCATGAACAATGAACATTGAGTGCTCAGAACATTGAACTATCTACACACAAGCACACAAGAACACACACACGACACGCACGCTGTGCACGCTCACACACGAGCAGCCACTTAACACTTTAACATGAGCGGGCACACACTCATGTCGCACACACGCACACTTATGGCCAAAGGAAAGGACACTTTAAATTAGAATAACAGGAGCAGTGTATTGCACTACCAAAGCTAACTAGCATGTCCCATATGCTCTGTAAATAACTATGTACAGATACCGAGATGTCACTCCATGTTACCTGTTACCTGTTTACTGCACAATGTTGTTTTTTTCATTTTTTTATTCTATTATATGTTGTACCACTGTATTGCACATCGTTGCGGGCAAGACCACCCGCATTTCATTGTATACCTGTATGCCGTGACAATTAAAACTCTTGACTTGACTTGACTTGAACTTTATTAACAGATTGCAGAATGGGTACAATACAGTACGGCTCAATACACACAATTGTTAAGGGGATGCAGACCAGAGAAAGACGTTTGTCTTGTTTACATCAGGGTCCCAGATTTTCGATTCATATCGATAGTTTAATAGCTAGCCTTGGCTCGTTTAACAATATGCAAAATATGTGTACAGCCCTGTACTCATACTGAAGTTATTCTTGGTATATAATAGGTCTGATTGTGTAACGAATCGATTCCACGTCGCGCTGTGTGTGAGAGAGAGAAGGAGAGAGGGAGAGATCTGCGTGTGTTTGGAGACGGAGCGAGTTTTGTTTCTAACTTTTCTATTTATATATTGTGTTTCAAGTTGTGAATTAGACTATACTTTATTTGACTGGTTGTGTGTTGTTGTAGTAACAGCTGAGCGACTCGTTCATAAGAGCCGATTCATTGCCGTGAGCGTGAGTCAAATCGCTCACGTCTTGCCATTGCGTGGTACTGTACATGTTTTCAAAATGTTTGGTATAGCGCCCCTAGTGGCGAAGCATCCACAAGCCGCTACTGGGCCATGGGACTAAGATTAGGGTAAATTATGTTGCCGGGACGCGTCTATACTTTCCACAAGCAAGTTGTCCTTCCATGTTGCTCTGATTGGCCACTGACCTACTCTAGTTTTTTGCCCCCACGCCGGTATGAGCAGCGTAGAAATAATAATAATGCGAGAGTGAGCCTCGCACACACGCACGCTGAAATGCGTATCGTAGAACATGACATATTAGCATGACATCTGATTTATTAATACCTACGCGCATCAATATACTACTATCAACTAACTCTAACTATCAACTAACTCGCTACCGCCCATGCATCAATATACGCTGCGCTACCGCCCGTGCATCAATATATGCCGTGCATCAATATGCATACTGCTACCGCCGCCCTAACTATCAACTAACTCTAACTATCAACTAACTCTAACTAACGCCTAACTCGCTACCGCCGTGCATCGCTATACTAACTAAGATGGACGATCACTGCTATTCAGCCAAGCCAAAGCAGAGGTACATTTTAGTACATAGTTATAACAGCTAAGGGGTGTTGTTAATGCATTTTATATAATAATATAAGCAATAATGAAGTCGTGTTTTGAACATTTATGTTGTGTTGATGGAATCACGTTAATATAGAGAGATGAAAACAATACAATACGTTATTTCAATTGAAAAAATTTAACTAAGAGTGATTTGAACTTGTGACCATAGGCTCCACAGCCAGCTGACGAACGAGTTGAGCTACGCAGGCCAATGTTAAAACTGAGTGACTAATCCATGATTTACACTTGTGCCAATTGCATGCGTTTGTCCCTAATCTTTAGTATTGGCATTAATAAATCAGATGTCATGCTCATGGCCGTAGCCAGCTATGAGGTCACTGAGGTCCGGACCTCTGTAACTATTTGTAACTATAAAAAAAAAATTATAATAATTATAAAAAAAATAATACGTTTTTTTTTTTTTTTTTTTTTGGTCAACGACCGGCCCACTACTAGGCTGGGACAGCGGCCCATTGGTACTGACTGACACTGGGCTGGCCCAATCACATCTCTTACTAAGCACCCCCCGCCAGTCGTGCAGGGTACATGACTGAGAGGGGGGCTGGTACATGACTGAGATGGGGGCTGGTACATGACTGAGATGGGGCTGTGGTACAGGACTGAGAGGAGGCTGGTACATGACTGAGAGGGGGCTGGCACATGACTGAGAGGGGGCTGGCTGGTACATGACTGAGAGGGGGCTGGTACATGACTGAGAGAGGGCTGGTACATGACTGAGAGGGGGGCTGGTATACATGACTGAGAGGGGGGCTGGTACATGACTGAGATGGGGCTGTGGTACATGACTGAGATGGGGCTGTGGTACATGACTGAGATGGGGCTGTGGTACATGACTGAGAGGGGGCTGTTGTACATGACTGAGAGGGGGCTGTGGTACATGACTGAGAGGGGGCTGGTACATGACTGAGAGGGGGCTGGTATACAGGACTGATAGGGGGCTGGTATACATGACTGAGAGGAGGCTGGTACATGACTGAGAGGGGGCTGGTACATGACTCAGATGGGGCTGTGGTACATGACTGAGAGGGGGCTGTGGTACATGACTGAGAGGGGGCTGGTAGATGACTGAGAGGGGGCTGGTATACATGACTGAGAGGGGGCTGGTACATGACTGAGAGGGGGCTGGCTGGTACATGACTGAGAGGGGGCTGGTACCATGTATTGTGCATCATTGTAGGTCAAACCATTAAAAAGTTAATTTCCACGGCAGCCATTTGGGATTTTGGTCTCACAAATTTCCCCCGCCTTTTTAAAAAATACACCCCGGCTAAATTAGTTTATCAACTCTCCTAGATGACAAATCCATTGAGAAACAAAGAGCCACAGATGACCCAACTACTAGGTCCATATCTTATCATCATAATATTATTTTTTAAATCATTAGGATAAGGGTTCCCTTGATAAAGATGCATGAAAAGTGTTCTGAAGGGCCAGATTAACACTGAGAATCTACGTTTATTATTTTGTATAACTTGTATATTGTTTATATATATAAGCTATATACCTTTAAGCTTCCGTTTGAATCATAGTATTATTCGCTCGCCCCATTGGGCACCGCCCTTGACATTGGAGGCGCCAGCAGACGCGCCCCTCAGACAAGTTCAGACATGCCCTTAGCAGGCGCATTGATTCCGGACAAGTAATTCGGTTGCGCTCTAGAAATCACTCTGAGTATATATATTGTAGAAGGCGTAAGCAGCCGCAGGTGAAGTGCGAAGTGAAAGCAGAGAAACGAGAAGTAACTTAACCTAACAACAGAACGAGTGAACATGTGAGCAGTGGAAGCCTACCCGCGGTGTATCGTTACGGATAGCTAGTAGCTACTTAGATACGACCCTAATATTGTAGAGCCATTATTGGTGCAGTATAGTGACTTGTGTAAGCGAAGTAACGTGGAGAAGCGCATGTTAAGACCATCGGCGTTTGGATCTAACTACCCCCTGAAGACCGTCATCGGGCTAGCTTCTAGTACAAACGAAGCTAGCTAGCTACCATCACTGCCATCGGGCTTTGGATTAAGAGCTATTAACCCTGCCATCGGGCACTTGGATTACAAGGACTGGATCCGTACGAGACCCCCTTTTCTTCAGTGACCGCAGGAGTATCCGACTATTCTTCAATTCCTCTGGAGCTTACAACTCCGTGGGGGAAATCATCGTCTCCAGCTATCCCCCTCGCTTTGCCATGTATCGCCTTCTCCCACTCCATGCAGAGCTCCGGTCGAGTATTCTTAACCTAGGAATTATTCATTCCCCTTGACTTTGATACTCTGACATTCTACTATCATTCCACTATTAAAGAGCAACGTGATAATTCAGTTGTATATTGATTACTATTAAAATACTGTAAACTTGATACCCTTGTCCCCGTGCCGTCAATTGAGTGTCTGCCATATTTACCTAACTGTACTGTCTGGCAAGTAATAATATTTAGTAGTGGTTTAATCTAAACAATCTTTAATACAGTCCGGGTTTTGTAGCCCCTCAGCTACAATTGGTCCTTCGAACCGGATGGTATCAGTAATAATAATCATATTAATAATAATATGGCCAGCAGCGGACACTCTCTAATCGGCTCTCCCCCACTAGAGCGCCCTAGGCGCCAGCGTCAGCCCCCTCCACACTTGGAGAACTACGCTGTAGATCTACCCCCTAGCTTATCTAAAAAGACGCTAAGCAAGGATAAAATTAGTAGCTTAAGTATGCCCAACCTTATCGACCTGTCAACCCCACCGGTAGAGACCCAAGCTAGTTTAAGTGAAACTGACTTAGCTCATGGGGGGGGACAAGCGGGACATGACTTGACTATGCCCATAGACCACCGCGCCCCCGAGATGGACCTCGGAGCGCAAGAAGATAAAGGCCGCGCCTCCGAGATGGACCTCGGAGCGCAAGAAGGTACAGAACGCGCCCCCGAGATGGACCTCGGAGCGCAAGAGGATAAAGAATGCGCCCCCGAGATGGACCTCGGCGCGCACCAAAGAAAAGAGCACCGCGCCCCCGAGATGGACCTCGGAGCGCGGGAGAAGACAAAGTACAGCGCCCCCGAGATGGACCTCGGAGCGCGTAAGGAGACAAGGTCACCGCCAAGCCCTGCCAACTCCAGATCACCATCATCAGCGTCATCCCCAAGCGAGGCCGACCAGAGGCTAGCGCAAGTCCCGATCGCCATGCTGATCGCTTCAGCGGAAAGAGACCGCCTCCAGGCGCAACAAGAAAGTGAGCGCGAACACTCCAGAGTGGAAGAGAGACGTCTCCAAGCGCAACGAGAGAGTGAGCGTGAACATTCCAGACTGGAAGAGAGGCGCCTCCAGGCTCAAGAAACCATGGAGCGAGACCGTGCCAATGCACAGCGCGACGCCGCCAATGCACAGCGCGAGGCGGAACGAGACCGTCTACAAGCACAAATGATGGAGCAAGCGCTCCAGAGGGTGACTCCCCACTCTTCCACCCGGAGCTCCCGGAGATCATCACGACAAGGGTCGAGGGCACCTTCCCCTCCCCGACCAAGCTACACGGGACCCAGCCTACGGGAAGAACCTGCTTACGTTGCAGAGAAACTAACCAAGCGACTATAAACTAACCAAAGCCTAGCGGAGGACGAGGGAGGACAGAAAGCCCACACGCACGAACCCATCTCAGACCAGGAGGAACAATGCAGCCCCGATCTCAGCCCCGACACGCTGCGTTATGAACCCCCAACCCGTCCCAGTGGGGAGTTTGAGCAACAGACAGCACAGAGGAATAGTGCCTGGGGGCCCGGTCTCTGGTTCCCACCCAGCACGAACCCACGACCCCACGTACGGGGAGACTCGCCAAGGAGGCCTCTCCCCCTACGCGCATCAGTGTCACAGCCATCCATGGCATCCTACATTGGGACACCCACATTCCCAGACTTCACAAGAGAAGACAGAGCGCAGTATACCGAACTGCGCATGTGCCTAGTGACAATTATGTCCGGAGTACAGGACGAGTCCTACAAGTATGCCATCCTCCTTAAGCACCTCAAGGTAACCAGAGCGCACAACATAGCGCTGGCATACTCCAATTCACAGACTCCCTATTCTGATGCCCTGGTGGCCCTCGACGCACGTTACGGACGTACATGGGACTATGTCATTCAGGAGATACGTGAGATTGAACGTCTCCCCCAGCTAAAGACAATCGAGCCCTGGACGACCTATCCGTCAAAGTACAATCCCTGGTAGGGATGCTCGGGTCACAACGAGAGAAGGGGATGTACGAGTTGTACGCCAACTCCAACGTGGAGCGTATATTAGAGAAGCTCCCCCCATTCCGCCAAGAACGTTTTCGGCGGCAAAGAAATCACCGTGACCCCAATGGCCCAGAACAATCACTCCTGGACCTTGCTGACTTCCTAGCCAGGGAGGTCAGCAGCCTAAGGATCGACACCTTCGCATGGGGTGGCTCGAACATTAAAGAGGGACCGAGAAGGTTTAAAGACCAAAGCAGGCCCATCACCGTGATGCACCAGGCCGAGTCGATGCCACGACAGAAGAGTCATAACCCCCCCCCCCCCCCCCCGCTAAGGGAAAATGGAAGATCGCATGCCAATATTGCGACAACGAACACTGGCTGTCACAGTGCGACGCATTTAAGAAACTGACCGCCGAAGACGTAAGTCAGTGGATTAAAGCAAACCGCCACTGTTTCCGAGTGCCGCCTTAAGAAGAAGTGCGGCAAGTGTGACGGCGCCCACCTCGAAGCACTGCACGAGAGCAACAAACGGAGACCCGCCCCACAAAGCAGCTCGAGAGCAGAAGTACTCTACATAGACCTTGCGAAGAGCGGGAGCTCCCGGGTGCTCCTCAAGGTGGTACGAGTACTCCTCAGTCACGGGGACAAGGTACTCGACACCTACGCCGTCCTCGACGACGGGTCGGAGAAGACTCTCCTCCTCGCTTCCGCCGCGACCCAGTTGGGCCTGCGGGGTCCAGAGGAGACCATGACAATCCGTACCATTCGTCGAGACTTAAAGACAATAAAGGGTGAAAACGTCTTGTTCACCATAGCAGCGATCGATCAGCCCGAGAAGCGGTACAGCATCAACAAGGCGTTCACAAGCCACGACATAGGTCTGTCACGCTATGACTACCCCATCCCACAGCTGAGGGAGAAGTACGCACACCTACGCCGACTGCCCATACCGCTCATCGACGGCGCTACACCGACCCTGCTCATAGGCTCCGACCACGCAGACCTTATCGTCCCAACGGACGCGGTCCACATCGGACCCAGAGGCTGCCCAGCCGCGGTCAAGACCCGACTGGGCTGGACGCTCCAGGGCCCTCTCTCCGGGCCTTCCAACCGACCAACGTCCACACGCTGCCTTTACACCAAGGTGAGCGACCAAGACACTACCCTCTTGCAGCACGTTGAGAGACTATGGACACTAGACTCGCTGCCATTCAAGAACGAACGCAAAATGGTTTGGTCAAAGGAGGACAAGTATGCCATAGTTCTACTCGAGCAGAAGACTACGAGGGTCGAGGTCGACGGAGTGCTAAGATACGTGACCCCACTCTTGAGGCGGGAAGGGATGCCCACTCTGCACGCGTCGAAGGAAGTGACATAACGCTATCTACAGAACACTGAGCGGCGTCTCGCCAAAGACCCCCCCCAAGCAACGATATATCGCGCCGAGATCGAAAAGCTAATCACGGCTGCCGGCCATATAAAGAAAATCGATGACTACGAGGCAGACAAGACGACTGAGTCCTGGTACGTGCCCCACCACAAGGTCACCCACAACGGAAAGAACCGCATCGTGTTCAATTGCAGTTATCAGATTGGACAACAGAATCTGAATAACCTGCTCCTGCCCGGCCCGACACTCGGCCCCTCCCTCCTCGGCGTACTGCTACGTTTTCGTCAGGACAAAGTGGCCATCAGCGGCGACATCAAGGGAATGTTCCTACAAGTCCGACTGATGGAGGAAGACAAGCCTCTGCTGAGGTTCCTGTGGAGAGAGAGTCTCGACGACGAACAACCCTCGATATACCAATGGGAGGTACTCCCATTCGGCACCACCTGCAGCCCGTGCTGCGCCACGTTCGCGTTACAGAAGCACGTGGCCGAAGACCCCGGAGCCGATGATGAGGTCCGACACAGCGTGGAAAGGAGTTTCTACGTGGACAACTGCCTACAGAGCGTACCTACGCCAGAAGAAGCCGAGAGCATCCTACTGAAGCTACGAGCCTCACTGGCCAAAGGTGGATTCGACCTCAGGCAATGGGCCAGCAGTGACCCTCAAGTCCTCCGAAGCCTCCCCCAGAGACCAAGGCCGCGAGCAGCGAGACCTGGATGGCGCACACCCCAGGCGAAGCGCAAGAAATGACACTGGGCCTCGTCTGGCGTTTCAAGACGGACTCGCTTCACTACAGACACACACCCCTGACCACGGATCAGGAAAGGTCCAAGACTCGACTGACCACTCGGCGGAGTGTGTACCGAACACTCGCCAGCCAGTATGACCCAATGGGATGTATCCTCCCTTACACCACTCGGGCGAAGATGCTGGTGAGAGAACTGTGGGACAAGGAGCAGGGCTGGGACGACCCCATACCCGAGCACCTGGCTTCCACATGGAGAGAATGGGAGGATGAACTCGACTCACTCCGAGATGTGACCATCCAACGGAGTTACTTCCCCCCTACAGTACGGCTGGAGACGTGTCAGATAGACCTGCACGTCTTCAGCGACGCTTCTGAAGTGGCGTACGGATCGGTGGCTTACCTGAGAGCCCAAGAAGAGGGAGGAGAAGTCCACGTAGCCTTCGTTCTGGCCCGCTCGAGGATAGCTCCCCGCAAGCAGCAGTCGATCCCGCGACTAGAGCTCTGTGCAGCTCTGGTAGGCGCGCAACTCGCAACGATGATACAAAGTGAACTCACCATACCGGTGCGTGAGATCTTCCTATGGTCAGACTCTATGACCGTGCTCACCTGGATCCAGTCCGACTCCTGTCGGTACAAGGTTTTCGTCGGAGTCCGAGTCACCGAGATCCAAGACCTGGTAGGAGCAGCATGTTGGAGATACGTTGACACCAAGCAGAACCCGGCGGATGTCATCACACGGGGGATGTCCCTAAATGACCTCACACGTCCTAACCCTTACAGTGATGGTCCTGAGTTCCTCAAGCTCCCGGAGGAGAAGTGGCCTATCCCCACACCACGGGAGGCGAACCAAGATGAGTCAGAGATCAAGAAGTCTATGTTCTGTGGGCTGACGCAAGCCCCGGCTCCAACGGACCCGGACCTAGACGACTGTTTAACCTTTGAGAGTGCTCAGAAAAGGACATTCTTATGGCACCACCCGGAGCTCCCCCCCACCACAGACCTCGACACATCGAACTACAAAGAAGCCAAACTTCTTCTGCTGAAGAGAGCCCAAAGAGACTCATTCCCAGAAGAACTAGATTGCCTGACAGGGAAAAGGCCAGTCCCCTCAGACAGTCGACTCCTCACCTTGGCCCCAGAGCTCGACGCCCAGCACCTCATCAGGGTGGGTGGTCGATTGAGATGGGCCCCGGACGTGACCGAAGATGTTAAGCATCCCATCGTCCTCAACAGCCGACACAAGATAACCGAGCTGATCATCCAGAAGTACGACGCGGTGGTGCACCACGCGGGGGCCGAGAGAGTCTTTGCGGAGATCCGACGGCGCTTCTGGATACTCCAAGGGAGAGAAGCTGTACGCCGATTCCAACGGACTTGCCCAACCTGTCGCAAGTGGAGGGCACAGCCTAGTATTCCGATGATGGCCGACCTGCCTCCCTGCCGCCTCCGACTCGGCGAGCGGGCCTTCCACTCCACGGGCGTGGACTGCTTCGGCCCATTCAACGTCAAGAAAGGAAGAGGGACAGAGAAGAGGTGGGGCATCGTGTACAAGTGCATGACCACCCGAGCTGTTCACATTGAAATCCTCCAGACCATGAGTAGGGACTCATTCCTCATGTCCTTCCGGAGATTCCAAGCAAGGAGAGGAACCCCATCAGTGCTGTTGTCCGACCAAGGGACAAACTTCAGAGGAGGAGATACAGAACTGAGAGAGAGCTTCCTGGCTATGGGTGAAGAACTCAAGATCCATCTCGCTCCTGCTCAGGTCACCTTCCAGTTCAACCCCCCGAACGCCCCCCATTTCGGGGGAACGTGGGAGAGAGAGGTCCGATCCATAAAGACTGCTATGTACACTGTACTTGGGGCCCAGACCGTGGGCGAGGAAGTCCTGACTACGGTCCTCACAGAGATCGAGGGCGTCTTGAACTCTAAGCCCCTCGGTTACGTTTCAAGCGACGTAGCGGACATCGACCCCGTCACCCCAAACTACATCTTGATGGGGCGGCTGGACCCTGCCCTTCCTCAGGCGGTGTACAGACAGGACGAGATGAACGGCCGGAGAATGTGGAGACACAGCCAAGTACTGGCCGACCAGTTTTGGGCGCGCTTCCTCCTACACTATCTACCATCCCTTCAAGCCCGTCAGAAGTGGGTAAAAGACAGGGACAACCTGACAGTGAATACCGTCGTAATGATAATAGACCAGTCACTACCCCGAGCTACGTGGCCGTGTGAGCAGAGTGATTACTGGTTCCGATGGGAAGGTCAGAGCGGCAGAAGTCATCGTCCAAGGGCGGACCTACACCAGACCTGTAGCCAAGTTGATAGAGCTGCCGGAGATCCCAAAATCCCCTGACGACGACTATGACCCACTGACTTTGTAGATTGTTTTTCCAATTCCCCATAGCACAGTATGGAGAAGTTGACTTGACTTTAATATTAATCTGTGCCCATTTATTTACTAATTAGGTGCGGACTAATTAGGAGGCGGCTGTTCTGAAGGGCCAGATTAACACTGAGAATCTACGTTTATTATTTTGTATAACTTGTATATTGTTTATATATATAAGCTATATACCTTTAAGCTTCCGTTTGAATCATAGTATTATTCGCTCGCCCCATTGGGCACCGCCCTTGACATTGGAGGCGCCAGCAGACGCGCCCCTCAGACAAGTTCAAAGACGTGTCCGGGCAAGTTCAGACATGCCCTTAGCAGGCGCATTGATTCCGGACAAGTAATTCGGTTGTGCTCTAGAAATCACTCTGAGTATATATATTGTAGAAGGCGTAAGCAGCCGCAGGTGAAGTGCGAAGTGAAAGCAGAGAAACGAGAAGTAACTTAACCTAACAACAGAACGAGTGAACATGTGAGCAGTGGAAGCCTACCCGCGGTGTATCGTTACGGATAGCTAGTAGCTACTTAGATACGACCCTAATATTGTAGAGCCATTATTGGTGCAGTATAGTGACTTGTGTAAGCGAAGTAACGTGGAGAAGCGCATAGTTAAGACCATCAGCGTTTGGATCTAACTACCCCCTGAAGACCGTCATCGGGCTAGCTTCTAGTACAAACGAAGCTAGCTAGCTACCATCACTGCCATCGGGCTTTGGATTAAGAGCTATTAACCCTGCCATCGGGCACTTGGATTACAAGGACTGGATCCGTACGAGACCCCCTTTTCTTCAGTGACTGCAGGAGTATCCGACTATTCTTCAATTCCTCTGGAGCTTACAACTCCGTGGGGGAAATCATCGTCTCCAGCTATCCCCCTCGCTTTGCCCTGTATCGCCTTCTCCCACTCCATGCAGAGCTCCGGTCGAGTATTCTTAACCTAGGAATTATTCATTCCCCTTGACTTTGATACTCTGACATTCTACTATCATTCCACTATTAAAGAGCAACGTGATAATTCAGTTGTATATTGATTACTATTAAAATACTGTAAACTTGATACCCTTGTCCCCGTGCCGTCAATTGAGTGTCTGCCATATTTACCTAACTGTACTGTCTGGCAAGTAATAATATTTAGTAGTGGTTTAATCTAAACAATCTTTAATACAGTCCGGGTTTTGTAGCCCCTCAGCTACAAAAAGGCTGTCCTGTAGCTCAACTGCAAAAACTGCTTTTTTTATTTGATTAGATTTATTTGGAAATTAGAAACACATCATAAAAACAAATGATCTTGACCAATTTGTATTCCTGAGGATATCACCTAAAAGCATTCATTAAAACACTTATTTCCAAGGTGGTCCTCGATGGAAGACATAAAAACACAGCACATATAGCCTACTCAACTGCTAATTTTTCCTCAACTGCACAAATGTATGCCTACTTATGTATTAGCCTACAGGGAAAAACACATTCACAACAGGCAGCAAAGTTTATTTTCAGCCAAGTATGGTAATAAGGTAACTATTAGGATATATATGGTATGGATTACTTACTCTTAATAACTTATTACTATCTGTGGTAGCTCTAGTCTCCACCTACACAAATTGTTTTTGTGCTGTCCATTGATCATGCACCTTCACGTGGTAGGCACATTAACTGTAGGTCAAACTCGCCAAACAAACACACCATTGATTTAATTGCCATATAAATCACATACAAAGATATAACTATCACTCCTCTCTGAACATGAATATAAAACAAGAAGGTGATCTATTAACTGTGTAAACCTTATGCAATATTCATCATTGATATTTGAATACTTGAAATCTGTATGAACTGAGTAGTTAGTATCAAATGAAATAAGATGGAACAGCTCATGCATTCATTGAATAAACAACGATTTGCTCATTACCAGTATGGTATTGTTTCAATTGTACAGCTTTTTGCACATCTTTGTCAGGGAATTCCAACAATTCTGGACCTGAATGTACCAGTTAATTGTAATCATCTCTCTCTCCTTATGTCTAGTCAAGCCAGGTTGTGGAGGAGAGAGACAGGGATGAACAGGCTATAGACTACTTTGCCCATCCTGAGTTTTTACATCACCACCCAAAACAAGATTCAGCCAAGAGCGAGGGAGTACACTGGTCCACTTGTCCATGGCACTTACTACCCAGCTTTGTAGTGGGTTGGGGGAATAGTAGCCCCTTTCGTGACTGTGGTTTGCAAGCCTGGGGCTTTTGTGACCGCAGTCACTTGCTCATGGGACGCGACCACTTTGGAAAATACCAACCAAGCGTTAACGCGGGCGTGGGGGTGTGTCAAAAATATATCAGATATGAATTTCAAAGATACCCAGTGTACAATATGGGTTTAACACAGCTTTACAGTGTGGTCTGGAAGCTCGGAGTTGCTAATAAACAGTTTAAATCATTGTTACTCCACGAGTGGTACTCACAGAGCGAGCCGTGTATTTCCGCCTGTAATGCCTGGACCATACAGGCAGCCAAATGCCTGGTGCGCATGCGCGGTGACACTAATGGCGGAAATACACGGCTCGCTCTGTGAGTACCACTCGTGGAGTAACAATGATTTAAACTGTTTATTAGAAACTCCGAGCTTCCAGACCAAACTGTAAAGCTGTGTTAAACCCATATTGTACGCTGGGTATCTTTGAAATTCATATCTGATATATTTTTGACACACCCCCACGCCCGCGTTCACGCTTGGTTGGTATTTTCTAAAGTGGTCGCGTCCCATGAGCAAGTGACTGCGGTCACAAAAGCCCCAGGCTTGTAAACCACAGTCACGAAAGGGGCTAGGGGAATAGTACAGTAGGTACGCATATTTAAGGGGACCGCAAGGATGGTGTACCGGTCGGTGGTGTCCAACCGATTATAGTGGGCCGGTCTGGGCCAAAAAAATAAATGGACCTCCCTAATTTCTAAACCCTGGCTACGGCCCGACTCATGCTAATATGTCATGTTCTACGATACCCATTTCAGCGTGCATGTGTGCGAGGCTCGCTCTCGCATTATTATTAGGCTCGCTCTCGCATTATTATTATTTCTACCCTACGCTCATAACTAGCGTAGGCAGGGGTGGTCAGTGGCCAATCAGAGCAACGCGGAAGGACTTGCTTGTGGAAAGTATAGACGCTGCCGGGACGGCAACCTTTTAAAGTGGGGGTGTATGTAACCTGAGGTACACTAGGACCCAGGAGTTCTCTGGCCAGGTACTGCCAGCCTTGAAAAGGAAGTCCTGTGAGACTTTGACCAAACTCACGTTTGTTCTCGTCAGCTGGCATTTACACTGCAGGTGGCTTGTATCCTTTCGGCAAGCAACAAGCCCTTCCGCGTTGCTCTGATTGGCCGAGCGCGCGCATGCGCATGAGCCGCGACAAGCCCCTCAGCCAGGCAGGAATACTAAGCTCCGCTTAACACAATTTATACAAATGGAAGTATTGATTTCGCCATAACGAATCATTAAAGAAATATACCGTTAACTGGAATGTTGTTTTTTTTACACATGTTGGATTATGTAATTGGTTTGTCATGACAAACCAATAAAAAATCGCGAATTAACGGTGGCTACAACACACAGTAACTACATGCATCATTGTTTACAATGAACGGTGGGGCTAATCGAAAGGACTGGACACGGACGCGTTAAACAGCAATCCCAAAGGTCAGTGAATACCACGATCACAACACCAGAGGGAGCTCCACAAATCATGTTAAACCCAGATTCGGCTCAAATAAGGGACTAAACACGTTTCGCAATTATGCCACATCAATGTGGAACGCCCTACCCAAAGCTGTAAAGGAATGTGGATCACTACCCACTTTCAAAACCTCTCTCAAGGGACACCTACGGGAGACTGCAATTCAAAACTGGCCCCTGTAAATATCCGAACCCAACCCCCTCCAATGTACAGTCATTTACCTAGTATGGTTTTGTCAATATAGTCCAATGTACAATTTTGTTTGTTTGTACAGTGTCTCCCCCCCCCCCCCCTCAATGTACAGTTTTGCTTGTTTATACAGTGTGTCTCCTCCCCCCAACCACCTCCAATGTAAATTACCCAGTATGGTTGTCAATATCCCAATGTACCCAACCCCCCCCACCCAACCTCCTCCAATGTACAGTTTCTACGTCAAATGTATACTCCCTTTTCTTGACTCCTTCTGTATCACAAACAGTACTGTATTTGCAAATCTGGTATGTCATAAATGTATAGATGTAGCAGTACTGACTATCTGTATGTCATATTATGTCCTGATGAATTGAAAATGGGGGACCCTGATGTAAACAAGACGAAAGTCTTTCTCTGGTCTGCATCCCCTTAACAATTGTGTGTATTGAGCTGTACTGTATTGTACCCATTCTGCAATCTGTTAATAAAGTTTTCAATCAATCAATCAATCACGGTGGTGTAGTGGTTAACACTGTCGCCTCACAGCAAGAAGGTCCAGGGTTTGATTCCCGCTTGGGGACCAGGTTTCCATGATGCCAGTTACCCAGGTGGGGTATCTCCCAGGCCTTTCTGTGTGGAGTTTGCATGTTCTCCCCGTGCTCGCAAGGGTTTCCCCCCGATAAGATAAACCCAATGGAAAAACATGCACAACAATAGATCGCTAACGCTGTGGCGTCCTTGACGAAGACGGACAGGAGCACTTGGATTGGTCCCCTGGCGCGGCTCACGTTGACGCCTGTCTGCTCCCGGCTGCCCTTGGGGGGGAAGGACGACGGGATGGGTTAATCGCAGATACGAATTGCATGCATGCATCGCATGTGTGCCGATTGATGACCTCTGAGCAGGTCCTAAATTATTATTAATTATTATTATATTAATCAATCAATCAATCAATCAATCAAATATAAGTCTGGTTCTGTTTGTTTGTGTCTGTAGATTGTTGGTGAACAACTAACTTTAGGTTAGTTTAACTTGTCCGTGTCCAGTCCTTTCGATTAGCCCCACTTAAGAGCCACCGGCAGCAGTGGCCCATCACGGCAGCAACATTACTTTTAAACGATATATTCACTACCAACATCCATACAACAGAAAATAATTATTCTGGCAGGCGTTACAGCAGCGAAAAAGCTTATCGCTATGAAATGGAAACCTGTGGGTCACCCATCGCATGAGTTATTCTGACAGACTTCTACAATACCCCATAATGAAACATTCAGAAATGGACATTTATTGAAAATAAACAAATACCCTTTGCTGCGAGACTCAAAAGCACTCTTCTGACCGGGGCGAAGGTTCATCTTCCCAACAGGACGACAAGACTAAGCACACAGCAAAGACAACACAGGAGTGGCTTTGGGGAAAAGTCTGAACGTTTTGAGCAGCCTAGCCAGAGTCTGGACTTGAACCCAATCAACCTCTCTAGAGGCTTGGAAATTGCTGTGAAGCAACGCACCCCATTTCCAACCTGACAGGGGTTAAAGGAACACTTGACCCCAGACATTATAATGGAACTCATGAGTTTGTGGTCTCAACATAGGAAGTCGGGTACATGATAGGTTTGGCGTTCCAAGTGGTTGAAGTTGTGAGGACAGCTTCTATGCGGTCATACTTTCCGAATGCACTGTAAACAGTGATGTTATACAGAATGCATACTTTTAAGTACAACTAATAAAAGATACTAAAGTGCACTATGCGGTTTCAAGGGATGTAGATTTGTCTACATTTACAACCTGCAATTAGTTTACAAACCATTTTCTAAAGTTTTTTTTGTATCCCCCCCCCCCCGTCACATGAAGACTGTCACATGCTTTCCTCCGACGCATGTGCAGCCAGCGCAGATTCTCACCGGGAGAGTGTAACGTGCGGAAGGTCACACTACCTCACTCCAGATCCTACCCTCGCTGTGCAGGCGCCCCGACCGAACTGTAGGGGTCGCTGTCCACAACGCCCAGGACCCACCCATCAGCTTTCGCACCCCTAACACTGCCAATTGTGTTAGTATGAACGACCAGCCAAGCTGATCGCAACGCCGAGAGCTGGATTCGAAGCCAGCATCTCCAGCGTTGATGGCGAGCGCCTTGACCACTACACGACCTAGCCGCTCCCTTCTATACACCTACAATGATTCTATTTTATGTCATAAATTATCAAATTATTTTGAGGGACTGAACGGGTCATGAAATTAGAAAGTGTGGCCCCTGCCAAAATGTTAGTCTTGATCTCAAACCATCTCATCTGTGAGCATTTCCATTTCCTTTGGCGTACACAACCTACATGAATCTGGAAGTTAAAAGAACCAAGCACTGAACTTTGCTGCTGTACTAAAAGTTGTGTAGTAGCAGCACTTAACTGAGCTACATTTGACATAAGTGTTAATATAAGATTGATGTCCAATATAAAATATAATTACCTTCCAACAATAACGGGCCTCAACACAGGTTGGTAATACTCAAAACACAATAACAGATCCTCGTGTCCAAATTTATTAATATTGAAAAGGGGAGGGGGGAACAGAGGGGAGGAATCATTTCTTTGACGTTTCCTCCTCCTTTGCCAGGTTCTTGATGACCTCCTCTTTCTTGGCCAGGAGACGCTCTTCTCTGCGCCTGCGGGCCTCCTTCGTCTTGAAGCGGCGGGCTTCTGCCTGGTCGCTGGATAGGAAGGAGGAGACATGGTATGAGCACCGGACTGGATAAAGTTAATCTCAACACAGAAAGTCTTAACCGTACAACGATAGTTGGCCCTCAAGCAGAGAATAGACTTGGAAAAACATCTGTTTATTTTCAATGGAGACCCTGTTTTTCAGTCTTATGGCATTGTGCTAATCTAGTTTAACCTAAATCTCATCAACTGGCCAATGAATGGGCTAGTTGTAGTTCTTTTTCTGGGTACTTGAGTTGGCTGCAGCTCTGTCAACTGCAATCAAACCCAACAGGGCAACGATAGGCAATCAATGTAATGAAGCAGCTAATATCCCTTGATATCCAACAGGTAGTTAGAAGTAGAAAAACGTTAGCACCGCGGTATCGCTGTTACATCACGCCCACCGCAGAGTTAGGCTGAATACCGCATCGCCGCTGTTTTTTTATAATAATAAAGTACCCTGCTCTCGTTGGGCTTGCGGCTCTGCAGATATACCCTACTCCTGTCGAGGTTCCAAGCGACCCTATTGGGTACCAGAAAAGTCACGTGAAACACTGCAGACCACTGACTAGTCAGAAGAGACGCGTCACACGTTGGAGCGTCCTGCAGTGTTTTACCACCAATCGGCAAGCGCGTATTAGTTTTTTACGTCCTGAATGTCAGCCATTGATCAGAGCTCACAGCACGGCTAATAACGTTAGCTCCCCGCCGGAGTGGATTACCATCGCTCCTCAGGAGTACTAAACGAGGCATAATGATTTTACTGCAACGAATGTTATAATAAAATCCCTTCGTTCTATACACTCGTCTGATTGAAATCTTTATTAACAGACCGCAGAATGGGCACGACTCAGCACGCTCTGAGCAAAGAAAGGAACCGAGATATGAATTGAGTAATGCTTGCCTTGCTATGGTCCGGTAAATACGCTGATGTTATTGAACGTGTAACTATATAACGTTAATGCCACAAAACGAATGCCTTTGTTAATCATAAGTAGTAACTTTATAATAATAAGAAGAAGAAAGGGTCGGGGGGGGTAACCGCCGGGCGCTACCAGCCTGCCACCCCTGCCACCGAGTGAACGGCGCACGACCAGAGGGGAGACTTCAAATCCGTGTTTCACTTTCAATAACGAATGCGTGCTTGCCGAATCCCAAACAATATTCATGCTGCAAAGTCATCCTCTAAAGATAGACATTTAGACTAGAGGCAGGCTATATGCTATAAAGAGTAGACTACTAAAAATAAATAAAAATGCATTAAAACCGCCGCGGTAGGAAATATTTTGCAAATTTGTGCAGTAAGGAAAACATCAATACCGCGGCAGCTCTAGCTACAGGAGACGCATAACTGGCATTGGAATGACGAGTGCCACTGTAGCTCGGACTTGAGAACATTTAGTGAAATCGGCATCCTTTGAATAGACAAAAATGGAGTGATGGAGAAAAAAAAAGAAGAGTATCCCAACTGGACTAACTGCTGAATTATTACTTCAGTCAACGTTGAGTCCGATCTGAAGATTCAAAGCTTGGTAACACTGAATGTATTTAAGGCTATGGTGAAGCCTCTTGTAACCACATTTTCTGTGTGCAAATGTTTTATCAGACCATTTTGTAACGTTATAGACATGTCTATGTGTGTATGTTGAAACTTTGTGTTGCTGCTATTCTTGGCCAGGTCTCCCTTGTGAAAGAGATCCTGGATCTCAATTGGGACAAACCTGGTTAAATAAAGGCTAAATAAATAAAAATGTAGTGCGCAAAATATTTGCCATCCATGGTAACCGTTCATGATTAAAGACATTATTCAGACTAGTATGTGTGAACTAGGGCTGGGTATCGTTTGAAAAATGTAAGACACCAGTGCCAATACAGATACAATAGGATTAGATAAATACCAAAACACTTTTCTGATGCCTTACTTTGCCAGGTAATGAGTGTTCTGTATGGGCCAGTCAGAGGATTTGTACGAGTTTGGATTGGTTGAACACAGAAACAGCCAATCACCAACCTTATAAACTTACTTGATTAACTAACTTGGGTATTGAAATTTGGTATTTAATGAGCATTTTTTGCTAGTTGATCAATACCATGAAAGTATCATTTTGATACCCAGCCGTAGTGTAAACACAATGAAGACTAACATACACTTACAGTAACACCTCTAAACAAGTTACATGTAGGCTACTACAAAAACAGGAAGCCCATATTTGGCCAATTTCCCATCAGGAGCAGTGTATTTTCTACCATCTTCTGATTTGGAAACATAAAATTAGAAACGATAACTTACGTCAAGACCTTTCTGCGAGCCTTGTCTGCCTTCAGTTTGTGTATGTGCTCCATGAGGATGCGCTTGTTCTTGAAGACATTACCCTTGGCCCTCAGGTACAGACTGTGATACCTGGAGAGGGGAAAAAGATCCACGTCACGCTGGGCTGCCATCAGAAACCCTGCAGAACTTCCTATTGGTCCACCCCATAAAGAGTTGACTCGTCTACTCTTTTTGGCCCACCCCTAAACTACATTGTGTACAACTACATAGTCAACGGACCAACTCCAAAAAGTGTCCCTCGATGACATCAAATTCAAGTCTTAGATGGTCAAATTTTCATCTTAGGGAGATAGTGGTCTTATGTTTATAGATACTGACTTTAGCTGTCTGAGATCATAATAGCACAATCCAAGTTCTGTTTTAGGGTGGATTCTCTCTTTAGGTAGAGTTGACTCCTGGTTAGCAAATCAGGAGTCAATGCTGAGGGGGGGAAATGGATATGAGGGAAGCCCTTTCCTAAGAAATCAACGGTCAAGTCAGTTGCAGCCCTCACCAAAGCCATGCATTTCGGAATGTTGGAAGAGTCAGTGTTCGGGTAACAACCGATTTTCTTGATGAATTACAGATTCAAGATGGCGGGTTGATGAGGGAAGAGGACGAAATCTCTCTCCCTCTCGAACGCAGTGAGCGCTCCGTAAAATATAATCATGAACGACTGGAATAAAAAAAAAAATAGGTTTACTACTTACACTGTAGTTGTCTCCTTAATACTGTAGTTGTTCATTAATGTTACCTAAATGTCATAAGTGAAGTATAGAAACAACTCACCAAAACTTACTATTGCACAACTGATTTGACCAAAAAAATCCTCCAAGGGGGGTCCCCTCCCTTGCCTGACCATGGCATTTAGTGAAATTATGCTACTGCTCTAGGGGCTGAGCCCCCCTAAAGGTCTGATGCTAGAACCGCCCCAGTCCCAGGCCTTTCTGTGTGGAGTTTGCATGTTCTCCCCGTGCTCGCAAGGGTTGCCCCCCCCCCCCGATAAGATAAACCCAATGGAAAAACATGCACAACAACAGATCGCTAACGCTGTGGCGTCCTTGGCGAAGACGGACAGGATTGGTCCCCGGGGGGGGGCGGCTCACGTTGACGCCCTATCTGCTCCCGGCTGCCCATGGGGGGGAAGGACGACGGGATGGGTTAGGCGCAGAGACTCAATCGCATCGGCGACTGAGAAAAAGACAATGCATGTGTGTGTGTATCCCGGTGTGTGTGCCGCTCCAATTGCATGTCCAGTTTGTTGCATGCCGAATAAAGACCCCCTAAAGAGGTCCTGCATTATTATTATTAGGGATGCACAGATATGAAAATTTGCCACCGATACCGATTGTTCAACTAACACAATCGGCCGATACCGATATTTGTGGCAAAATTTAACAAAGAAAGTGTAATATTTTTTTTTGTAATATATATTTTTTTTTTTTATGAAACTACTGTATATTTGTGTTACAAATTGTGCTCACCGATAACATAGGCCTCTTTACTTACTTAAAAAAAGGAAACATCAAGAAATAGCACTATCTCTCTCCCAGTATGGTCTGCCGGGCTGCAGCTAGATACTGTCGTCTCAACCAGAGCTATCAACCAATGAAATTTAGATTGACAATCGATTCTGCCAATTACGTCACACCGCTTGCACCCGCCTCTGCTGTTACCACCAATCGGCAAGCGCGTATACATTTTTTACTTCCGCTTTTGTCCGCCATTGATTTTGACAAGTTTTCTACAACAACAAACGGCGGCGCAGCCGACGTTTAGCTTTTAGCTCTGCAGGATGACTAAATGAGGCATAATGATTTTACTGCAACGAATGTTATAATAAAACAAAGCCTTTCTATACATGTCTGATTGAAAACTTTATTAACAGATTGCAGAATGGGTAAAACTCAGGGCTCTATGAGCAATGGAAGGAACTGAGCTAGTATGAACGAGTATTCTTGCTACGTTCGGGTAAATAATACGCTGATGTTATTGAACGTGTAACACTAACTATATAACGTTAATGCCACAAAACGAATGCATTTGTTAATCATAAGTAGTAACTTTGATGCAGTAGCTTGTGTGTGTGGGCCGGGGGCGGCGTTGTGCAGGTCGCGACTGAACTCTTTTTTGCCTTTTGACGCGACACAAATTGATGGATATTCCGGCTACTGCCATCGGCACATTCGAGCTTATCGGCCGATTGCAGTCAACAACAGTGATGCCAGTAACGCGTTACTAAGTAACGCGTTATTGTAATCCGATTACTTTTCCCCGAAAATAGTAATCTAACGCGTTAATTTTTAAAAGCCAGTAATCTGATTGCAGTTACTTTTCCAAGTGGCTGTGCGTTACTATTTCGTTACTATCTCATCATAAATTCATAATGCAGGCGGAATGCAGTATTTTATTTCGTTTTCGACAGTCAAAAATACACTTTGAGCTGTTTCTTATTTGGGAGTGACGTGGTGTGGCAGTGAAAGGGTTAAATACAAGAATGTGTCCCGCGGCGTGACTGGACACTGTCTGTGAGTGACTCTGCTTTGGTCCAATCACATTCCCCATCCACAGTCTGCGAATCAGAGGTAGAGTAGGGCGGGTCTTCACAGCACGTCATGTGACATATGCGCCAATCGTGTGACAGCAGGGCTCCGTCGTCGGAGAATTCCACCCCAAAACGCTTGGCAAAATTAAAAGTGAAACCGCAAGATGACTTTTGCGGTTTCTGTTCAGAATTCCACCCCAATAGGGATAGGAAACAAAATACTGTCTACCGCTAAAAACAGCACATCCAATTGCATTGAAAGCATCTGGAATCACAACACTAGCCGACGCTTCGACTAGGTACAGGAGGGTTGATGGTGGCAGAGCAAAAGCTCTTATTTGCCAGATTTACAGTTAATTTACATGTTAAGAGACTGATTGTATGTTTATAGAGAGACATTTATAAAAACAATTTAATAGTTACAGTTGATATAATTGAATAGTTCAGCCTGCATTTGTTAGATGTGATACACTGGTTTTGTAAAACCACTGGCTGGCTGCTCTAATGCTGTGAGCATCATAGACTGTTGCTTTACCATACTTGATGGTACAGAAGCTGAAGCACTAGTTTAACAATTTACGTTATGTGCAGAGAAACAAGTTAAAAACAATTTATGCACTTTCAATAAAGCGTTTAAAAAAAACTGTTGGGGGAACGACGACGACTTCGTAACCTAGTTACTTTCAAAGTAACTAAGTTACTCTGATAATCAAGTAATCAGTAAAGTAACTTAGATTACTTTTTAAAGGAGTAATCAGTAATCAGATTACTTTTACAAGTAATCTGTGGCATCACTGGTCAACAAGGCACTTATCGGCCGATACCGATACATCGGTGCACCCCTAATTATTATTACACACATTCAGTTTGTAATTGGTAATTTTTATTTGATGAATGTGGGCACATATGTGAAAATTTACTTGGTTTTATTTCCAATATAAATAAAAAGCAATATACAGGTGGGGGTGGTGGGCAAGTAATGTACTCTTATTCAAATACTAATCCCCCCCATATGATTTTGTTTTTACTTGATAGCAAACGTGAGATAACCCCAACAAGCAAGCTAGCTGGCTGCAGACATTGCGAACAGCCAACGCTAGCAGACCAGGCTAATGTCAAGCATTCATTCTGAAAGTTAACTGATGCTTGAAATGTGTGAACTTAGTGAAACATGGCAAACGTGTCATCAGTTTTAATACGGGTCCCCTCTCAATACACTACAAGGGGTAGTTGCTGGTAAAAACAAGGGAACATATCCTTTTTGATATTCACATAACTATTTCGATTTTCTATAATTTTACAACAATTGGAAAATCGATGCCCATCCCTACTCGGTGGACGCCTGAACACCAGTTAGCCTACTGAAAGCCTGACTCACATGTGCCTGTCGATCTTCTTGGCCTCCCTGTAGCGACGCAGCAGACGCCGCAGGATCCTCATGCGCCGCATCCACGACAGCTTCTCTGGCATGCGAGCGTTGGCCGTACCCTTCCGCTTACCTGGAGGAAACATCACACAGTCAACAACCAATCAGGGGAAGTCAAACTTAATTTACATTACATGTACTGTATTATTTTATAGAATGTATTCCATTTCATTAGCAGGATAAGGCCCCTTGTGGTGTAGCATCTTGTTTTAGATCGATTCCGTTTCTGGATCACACAAGTAGAAAAGGAGTCGTTCAAAAGATTGAGTGGCTAGTTAAGATGGTTAATATACCAATGAGGTTAAAATAGTAAATTATCTGGAAAATTATTCCAGTCGGAAGGAACCTTCAAAATAAATGCCCTTACCAATTTTGGGAGCTGCTTCAGATAACAGTGTATGTGTATGTTGATCAATATGACTCAAACAGCTGCTTCAGATAACATGTATATTGATCATTATGACTCAAAGAGCTGCTTCACATAACAGCACATGTTGATTGATATGGTTCAGATGACATATCTGGTAATTGAAGTAAATGCATGTCTTGTAGGTAGGCCTCTTTAGATAAATAATCCATTACCCACCTACACCCATGTGGCGTCCTTTGCGTCGTGCGAGTGTGTTCTTGCGACAGCGAGCGCGGGAGTGAACAGTCACAGGCTTCCTGATGATCAACCCATCCTTCACCAATTTACGGATCTGCTGACCTACGGGACACAGACTATACAGTCACTTCATGACGCGACTGCCTACATGCTGGCTTACATGACTCATTTGATCAGATTAAAGCAGAGTCCACAGCTTGACAGAAGAACTCACGAGAGTTGGCGTTGGCGATCTCATTGGTCTCGTTGGGGTCCAGCCACACCTTCTTCTTACCGCAGCGCAAGACGCTGGACGCCAAGCGTTTCTGGAGCCTGAGCATGCTGGTTAGAGAAGGAGTATTCTGTTCTTTAAAAGGAGACATGTTATGGAAATGGGTTTGGCAGGTTTTGCCTACCATTTGTATGCATTTGGTCTGAAATGTAATTTAGGCACTGGGGAAAATGACATGTACTCTGCTCCTTGCCGTTTGGCCAGGGTTTGTCTTCAGTCTTCAGATTAACAAGCTGTTCAGGATCGTTTCCCCTCAATGATGTCACAATGGGATGCATTTTTTTTTTTTTTTATCTTTTCCCCCCCTCCTTTTTCCTCAAATTTTCTCCCATCCCAATGTTAGTCGTTATGCCAATTCCCAATCCCCTTCCTGGTCGCTGCGCACTTACCCCCCCCAGTCGGTCTGGGAGAGTGGAGGCTATCACGTGCTTCCTCCGACACACGTCTAGCCAATCAGCTTCTTTTCACCTGGCAGCGCGGACTCTCACTGAGAGGGTGTAAAGTGTGGAAGGATCACACTACCCCCCTTAGATCCGCGCTGAGCAGGCGCCCCGACCTAACTGTAGGAGTCGCTGGTTACAACGACCCGGACCCACCCCTCCAGCTTTCCCACCCTCTAATACTGCCAATTGTATTAGTGTGAACGGCCAGCCAAGCTGGTGACAACGCCGGGAGCAGGCGAATCCAGCGTTGGTGACGAACGCAATCTCCGCTACGCCACCTGACCGCCCTATGGGGTTTGTTTTGATTAATCAATTAGCTGCACTTGAGCCAGGAACACCATCTAATGTACTGCCAAGTTTGAAAATATATATATATATATTTTACTCTTGGGTGTGGGGTAGCCAGACAGGGAAGGAAACAATTAATGTACAGTATAGTTTGGTGTGCATTAGAGCAACCAAAGGCACTGTATCCAATTAAAATACAAGGGAAGAAAGGTGGCGCTTGAAAATAAATAATTGTATTCTTTGCAAAACATGTTCTACGGATTCAAGGAAGTTGCATAAAAATTGTTGAAGATACATATGTCCCTTTTAGGTGGATCATTGCAATAAAACACATAATTCGAGAAGACAAAATTTGTGTTTTATAGCTACAATAAATACAGTATTTGTCATCATTGCCAAATTGATGACAGCCCTCTTCTATCTCACTATAAAGACAAATACTAGACATCGAAATGAGTTTAAACAGTTTCCTGATATAAAGGTTTTACATCTGTAATGTTTGTAAACATTAGTCAGTCAGCTTTATTGTCACCTCATAATGTGCAAGACATAGAGAAATTAAATTTAGTTCCCACGGTGTATATAAAAAACGATCTAATAAACAACATACACTATAAAAATAAAGTAACATATGGACAGTATACAGGACTATATATGCAATGTAGACAGTAGCTAAAAAAAAGTTAATGTAAATATAAAGGTAAACGAGAACTTAGTGGTACATACTAAGTATGAATGATAAATAATGGCACTAAAATACTATAATGGCAGTGAGATGATGGATATGGCAGTAAACTGATGTAAACTAAATAAATAAAACTAAATAATGGCAGTAGTAAAGTGGCAGTGAGTTTGTAAAGTGGCAGTGTGTGTGTCAGTTAGGCATTACAAACAATAGCTGAGAATTAAACCATCGCATCCAGTTAGTATGCCAAATGTATATATATATATATATATATATATATTTTTAACTCTTTTTGTATCACAAACAGTACTGCATTTGTAAATCTGGTATGTGATAAATGTATAGATGTAGCAGTACTGTCTATCTGTAGGTCATGTATGTTATGATGAATTTAAAATGGGGGACCATGATGTAAACAAGACGAAAGTCTCTCTCTGGTCTGCATCCCCTTAACAATTGTGTGTATTGAGCGGTACTGTATTTGTACCAATTCTGCAATCCGTTAATAAAATTGTCAATCAAAGTATTAAATACTGTTGCACTATTTGGTTACGGCCACCTGCTTGGTCATGATCCACCATGGCTGTGTGGTGATAGGATATATACACCAAGCTAATTAATACAATTACATAACGTTACAAAATTAGGTGAACTTGGGTTCAACTGGCTAACTTGGGTACTAACGTTAGCTAAAGTCACACGACTACAACTAAGATATGTGTGCTTCTAGGTAGTTTTATCCATGTCTAGTTTTTAGTAGTCTTGACAAAGACTCCGTCATGACAAAATTGGATAATCTGGGATCTCTTGATGCATACATTTAATAACATGAAAACATGTCTGAACAGCTGAGCTCTGGTTCGTCTACACCGACTGGGCCTCAACGAGCCAAACTCAAATTCATGAAAAACGCCGTTATTATTCCTCGTTCATATTCAGAGTGAGTCCGTGTGTTTTATGTCTGCCTAGTCTACCTGTGGTCAAAGTACAAACGAGAAAGCAATTGCAAATGTTGGCCTTAGCATTAAAAAACCGTAAAGCTAAATGGAAGGCCTCTTACCTCATGGTTGAGTCTAGAAATAAGAAGGAAGGAGTTGATGCGTCACATGGAACCTACGATTATATATCGTGACCAATTTACAATATGTGTGGGTAAAAACCTTGAAATTTACACAGACACAGTACGAACAAAAAATTCTTAAGCAGGTCATATGCACTATTCTACACGAATATTGCTGTTGACTTTGCGTTTAGGGTTGTGTTTATTTACAACATTCCATTTAAATGTTATCTCCCGTTCAGGGCAATAATGGTACGTTCCATTTTATTGTACAGTCACCATCAAACCATTAGAGGGCGCTGTTTACTCACATGATCTTTACACTGCCCGTGAATTGATTGATTGATTGATTGATTGATTGATTGAACATTTTATTAACAGATTGCAGAATGGGTACAATACAGCACAGCTCAATACACACAATTGTTAAAGGGATGCAGACCAGAGAAAGACTTTCGTCTTGTTTACATCAGGGTCCCCCATTTTCAATTAATCGTATTTGTTTTCATCATATTTGAATTTGTTACGCTTGCTTGCGGCACTACTATTAACGTTACTAGCTATTTAACGTTACAATACAATCATTATAATTATAATATTATTAAATTACAATAGGCTAACATCAGTCTTGGCTCAATCAGAGATATACCAGGAAATAAAAAACACTATTTGAATTATAATAACACAAGATACTTGTGCCCTAATGATAAAGATAAGTGCTCAATGAAAAAACCCTCTCCCATTGGCAAAATAAAGTCGAACATACCTATAATAAATACTTATACTATGCAATTACACACTACATATGTATATGGGTACACATTGCAAACTTACGTGGCCCATAATGACCCCCAAATAGCATTGCCAACTTCAACAGACCCCATGCCCCTTTGATGTGAGCTCCAGACAGCCTTCACTGTCTACAACTGCCTTACATTGTTATCATTAACCTATCTCAAACATAGTCTACCCATATAACATATATATATAAGTATATATATATATATACATGATAAATGTAAATACACAGTATATATAGCATTATTGTACACACACATCTCTATTATATCCACATCTGCCTGAATATACCTGCATATAATCCTTTTTACATGATTGATTGATTGAAAACTTTATTAACAGATTGCAGAATAGGTACAGTACAGTACAGCTCAATACATACAATTGTTAAGGGGATGCAGACCAGAGAAAGACTTTCGTCTTGTTTACATCAGGGTCCCCCATTTTCAATTCATCATAATATACTGTACACTGTACATTGGAATATTGACAAAGCCATACTTGGTCATTTACTGTACATTGGATGGGGTTGGGTTAGGACATTTGCAGGGGCCAGTTTCGAATTGCAGTCTCCCGTAGGTGTTCTTTGAGAGTGTTTTTGAAAGTGGGTAGTGATTCACATTCCTTTACAGCTTTGGGTAGGGTGTTCCACATTGATGTGGCATAATTGCGAAACGTGTTTAGTCCCTTGTTTTAGCCGAATCTGGGTTTAACATGATTTGTGGAGCTCCCTCTGGTGTTGTGATCGTGGTATTCACTGACCTTTGGGAAGTATTTTGACATGTACATGGGTACCTTGGTCGTGTAGTGTATCTTGTAGACCAGGCCCATTGCAAGTTGCTGTACCTGTATACATCCCATACCTACCTACTACCTTACTATAGTGTATTATACCTGTATCACTGTACATAATACTATTATAACACTGTACATACATCTGAATAGCATTATTGCTGTTCCAGCACGGCGCGGGACCCAACCCCCCCCTCCCCCCTTCCCACCCACAACAACACAGAGGAACAGATCACAAACGGACAATACTTCGAACCTGCCAACATCAATGAAATAACCAACGCCAATGGACTGAACATTTTTCACATTAACATTAACAGCTTAAAAAACAAATTGGATGAAATCAAACAAATATTCATAAATGGTAAGGCAAACATACTGTGCTTCTCAGAAACTAAGCTCGACGATTCTGTAAAAGATCCAGAGATAGAGATTGAGAACTACTCAATAATCAGGAATGATAGGAACAAACATGGAGGTGGTGTCTGTATGTACATACACAAGGACACCAAATTCATCAACAGAAATGACCTGAATCATAAATCAATTGAAACTGTATGGGTGGAAATCCTATTCGAAAGGGCGAAATCCCTACTGGTTGGCACAGTCTACAGGCCGCCAGATCATAGTGGCTTTTATGATACACTGGATGGGTGTTTAGCTGGAGTTGAGGAGGTAGACAAAATTCTTATTGGAGACTGGAACACGGATATGCAACGAAAAGATGCACCCGTCTTCAAGGCCTTCAGTAGGTTTTGTGATCTGCATGGCCTCAGCCAGCTAATCACCCAACCCACACGTGTATGTGAATCAACTCAGACTACCATTGACCTCATTCTGACCTCCGACAAGTCCAAGATCTCAAATAAAGGGGTTATAGCATGTGGGTTAAGTGATCATTATATGATATTCTGTACCCGAAAAAAACTAAAACAAAAGGCTGGCTGCCACAAAACAGTCACATCTAGAGACCTCAAAACCTACTCTAGCGAGGCCTTCAACCTTGAACTGGAGAGTCTGGACTGGTCAGATGAACTCAATGGTACACTGGTTGACGAAACATGGCTTGGTTTCAAAACCAAATTCTCAGCAATACTAAACGACATGGCCCCCCTAAGAACCACCAGGGTAAAAAATCGCGCTGAGCCGTGGATGCACTCCGAAATACTGGCCGCTATGAAAACCAGAGACAAAAAATGCTCTGAGTTTCGTAAAAGTCAGTCAAAGCTTACTAAAAGCACGAGCAGTGAACTCCAAGCCCACGTGACTGAACTCAAACTAGAAAGAAACAGACTAAGAAACGACGTAAACTCCATGATCAAAACTGCAAAAAAGAATTTCATCAATGACAAAACTGAGGAAAACAAAAACAAACCACGTGAACTTTGGAAATTACTCAATAATCAACTAGGATGCAGTAAAAAACTTAAAACCAGATTCTCAAACATAAACATAAAAACTGACAACACGCTCATCACAGACAAGCTGGATGTAGCCAATTACTTAAACATTTTCTTCACAAACATAGCCACAACACTGGTAAACAAACTACCCTCCCACTCAGGGCTTTATGGGGTAGAACACATAGTAGCTTACTACAAAAACCTAGGGGTCCGCAAGGACGACTTCAAGCTGGAAATGGTAACAACAGATGAGGTACTCAATAAACTGAGCGCCCTCCAACCTAACAAGGCCACTGGCCATGACAACATCCCCTCCAAATTCCTCAGAGACTCAGCAGCCGCCATCACACCAATCATCACACACATAATAAACCTCTCCATAAAACAGGGACACGTCCCCAAGGACTTCAAAATTGCGAGGGTGACCCCTCTGCACAAAAAGGGCAGCAAATTAGACCCAGGCAACTACCGCCCTGTTTCTATTCTCACCTCCATCTCGAAAGTCATGGAAAAAATAGTCTACGAACAGGTCGAAAAGTACCTAGCGGAAAAAAATCTAATCTACGAATTCCAATCTGGCTTCAGAACATCCCACTCCACTGACACATGCCTTCTCTATTTGAATGACCACATCAAACAAGAGGTGGACGCAGGCAAATACTGCGGCATGGTCATGCTGGACCTACAAAAGGCCTTTGACACGGTCAATCACTCCATTCTGATTGACAAGCTAAAAGCAATTGGTTTTGATAGTCTATCAGTGAGCTGGATGCAATCCTACCTTGAGGGGAGGGAACAGATGGTGGAGGTAAACGGTACCCTATCCCCCCCCCCTCACAGTGAGCTGTGGTGTTCCACAAGGAAGCATACTAGGACCGCTACTGTTCCTAATTTATGCAAATGACATGTCGTCAGCTTGTGACTGCAACTTGTTCCTGTTTGCGGACGACTCAGCCCTGCTGGTCTCTGACAAGAACAAGTTACAGGTTGAAAAAACCCTCAGCTCGGAACTAGGCAGAATCTGCATATGGCTCGCTGATAACAAACTATCATTACACATGGGCAAAACAGAGTCCATTCTCTTCGGTTCAAATAACAAACTCAGCAAGACCGACGGCTTCTCAGTTACAGTGGGTGACAATATTGTCACAAGGAAAGATGAAATTACCTACCTGGGTTCCATCCTAGAGGCTAATCTCTCCTGTGACAAAATGGCATCCAATGTAATAAAAAAAGTCAACCAACGAACTCGATTCTTGTACCGGATCTCCTCTCTGGTAAACAAGAACACCCTGAAGACTCTGGCAGGAGCACTCATTCAGGGGTACTACGACTATGCTTGCACCTCATGGTACCAAAGCACCTCAAAGGCGCTAAAAACAAAATTACAAACATCTCAAAACAAACTGGTCAGACTACTGCTTGACCTTACTCCTAGAACCCACCTCACCCCTGCCCACTTCGACAACCTAGGATGGCTTAGAGTAGACGACAGAGTACAACAACTTGCAATGGGCCTGGTCTACAAGATACACTACACGACCAAGGTACCCATGTACATGTCAAAATACTTCCCAAAGGTCAGTGAATACCACGATCACAACACCAGAGGGAGCTCCACAAATCATGTTAAACCCAGATTCGGCTCAAATAAGGGACTAAACACGTTTCGCAATTATGCCACATCAATGTGGAACGCCCTACCCAAAGCTGTAAAGGAATGTGGATCACTACCCACTTTCAAAACCTCTCTCAAGGGACACCTACGGGAGACTGCAATTCAACACTGGCCCCTGTAAATATCCTAACCCAACCCCCTCCAATGTACAGTCATTTACCTAGTATGGTTTTGTCAATAGTTCAATGTACAATTGTGTTTGTTTGTACAGTGTCTCCTCCCCCCCCCCCTCAATGTACAGTGTTACTTGTTTATACAGTGTGCCCCCCGCCCCCCCCCCCCCCCCCCCCCAACCACCTCCAATGTAAATTACCCAGTATGGTTGTCAATATCCCAATGTACCCAATCCCCCCCACCCAACCTCCTCCAATGTACAGTTTCTACGTCAAATGTATATACTCCCTTTTCTTGACTCCTTCTGTATCACAAACAGTACTGTATTTGCAAATCTGGTATGTCATAAATGTATAGATGTAGCAGTACTGACTATCTGTATGTCATGTATGTCATATATGTCTATATGAATTGAAAATGGGGGACCCTGATGGAAACAAGACAAACGTCTTTCTCAGGTCTGCATCCCCTTAACAATTGTATGTATTGAGCCGTACTGTATTGTACCCATTCTGCAATCTGTTAAATAAAGTTTTCATTCATTCATTCATTCATGGTATTCATTTATTTATCCTCCTGTTTAATCACTTGTACATTGTAAGTTGCTATTGCATTTTACTGCTACATTTGCACTCTTTGGTTAGATACCAACTTCAACCTCATTGTAGTGTACTTGTGCTGCCTGTCGCCCTGACCGCTGTGGTGATACAATCTTTGGAGCAACTTGTGCTTACACACCTCAAATCAATCACAGACCCTCTCCTGGACCTCCTGCAGTTCGCCTACAGAGCCAACAGGTCTATAGACGACGCTGTCAACATGGCACTCCACTTCGTCCTCCAGCACCCGGACCATCAGTACGGGTTCCCCCCAAGGCTGTGTTCTTTCCCCTCTTCTCTTCTCCTTGTACACCAACAGCTGCACCTCCAGTCACAAGTCCGTCAAGCTCCTGAAGTTCGCGGACGACACCACCCTCATTGGACTCATCTCTGGCAGGGATGAGTCTACCTACAGGTGGGAGATTGACCATCTGGTGACCTGGTGCAGCCAGAACAATCTGGAGCTCAACGCTCTTAAGACACTGGAGATGGTTGTGGACTACAGAAGGACCCAAGCCCCACTCAACCCTATCACCCTGTGTGACTCCCCAGTGGACACTGTGGAGTCCTTCCACTTCTTAGGAACTATCATCTCCCATGACCTCAAGTGGGAGCTGAACATCGGCTGCAATCTGCCATCTCTCCAGGACCTGTACGCCTCCAGAACCCTGAAGTGTGCAGGCAAGATTGTGGCCGACCCCTACCACCCCGGTTGATTGATTGAAAACTTTATTAACAGATTGCAGAATGGGTACAACTACAATACAGTACGGCTCAATACAAAACAAACTGCTAAGAGGATGCAGACCAGAAAAAGACTTTCGTCTTGTTTACATCGGGGTCCCCCATTTTCAATTCATCATGACATTTATGACATACACAACAAACAGATATACAGAACTGTGTAGTAAAAAGAGGTCATAAAAAATACATCCGACATTTACAGGGGCCAGTTTCCTAATTGCAGCCACCCGTAGGTGCTCTTTGAGAGCGGTTTTGATGGAGGGTAGGGATTCACATTCCTTCACGGTTTTGGGTAGGGCGTTCCACATTATTGTTGCATAATTGCAAAACGTGTTTAGTCCCTTGTTTGAGCCAAATCTGGGTTGAACATGATTTGTGGAACTCCCTCTGGTGTTGTAGACGTGGAATTCACTGACCTTTGGGAAGTATTTTGACATGTACATGGGTACCTTAGTCGTGTAGTGTATCTTGTAGACCAGGCCCATTGCAAGTTGCTGTACTCTGTCGTCTACTCTAAGCCATCCTAGGTTGTCAAAATGTGCAGGGGTAAGGTGGGTTTTGTGAGTAAGGCCAAGCAGTAGTCTGACCAGTTTGTTTTGTGATGTTTGTAGCCTTGTTTTAAGGGCCTTTGGGGTGCTTTGGTACCATGAGGTGCAAGCATAGTCGTAGTATCCTTGAATGAGTGCTCCTGTTAGAGTCTTCAAGGTATTCTTGTTTACCAGAGAGGAGATCCGGTACAAGAATCTTGTTCGTTGTTTGACTTTTTTTATTACATTGGTTGCCATTTTGTCACATGAAAGATTTGCCTCTAGGATGGAACCCAGGTAGGTAATTCCATCTTTCCTTGTGACAATAATGTCACCCACTGTAACAGAGAAGCCGTTGGCCTTGCTGAGTTTTCTATTTGATCCAAAGAGAATGAATTCGGTCACAATCTGTTTGAGACACTGGCAGGAGGCTGCGGTCCATCAGGGCCAAAACCTCACGCCACAAGAACAGTTTCTTCCCCTCTGCAGCAAGCCTCATCAACAAGGCTCGGTACCCCCACTGACACCCCCCACTGTATTACATTAACACACCCCTACTGGACTATATACTTGTATATACAATCAAAACATACTTGTTCATACTTCACTATTCATACTTTTGCACACAACTGCCCAATTGCACAGCCCTGATAAATATCCCATCCCACTGTATTGTTATTTTGATTCTAATTAGTGTTGTATGTAACGGTTGTGACAACGTCACCTCAAACTTCAATGCCCCGAGGGAGATTTGAACACGGGTCTGCCACGCCACGTGCAAGAGGTGAATTCACTTCTTTGTACCGTGTCTATGCGTCTTTTGAGGATGTGAGAGTGAGTTTAACCCATAGCACCGCTACTCACCCCAGCCCTTCGTGACTGTGCTTCACGATACCATCCTGGCACTGCTACTCACCCCAGCCCTTCTTGATTGCGCTTCACGATACCATCCGTTACATATATACTTGACCACATCTTGCACAGTTGTACAGCCCTGGCCTTTTTTTTTTTTTTACTTGTATTTATATTCTATTCTATTGTGCTTCTATTTAATTTAGTTTATATCCCATTTTATTTTATTCCACCTTTTTATTTTAGTTGTAGGCCTACAGCCCTGGCCTATTTTTATTTCATAATTAGATTATATTCTATTTCAATCTTAATTTAGTTTATATTCCATTTTATTTTATTCCACCTTTTTATTTTATTATCTGTCCGTTAATGTTGCACCTGAAAACGACCAAATCAAATTCCCCGTATGTGAAAACTACTTGGCAATTTCTTTTATAATGCAGGACCTGTTGCAGAGGTCTTTATTCGGCATGCAACAACACTCAATGTTTTAGCGGTACACACACAGCGGTTAGTTTTTAGCACACACACCGGAACACACACGCATGCATTGTCTCTTTAGAATCGCCGATGCGATTCGTCTCTGCGATTACCCATCCCGTCGTCCTTCACCCCCAAGGGCAGCCGGGAGCAGACAGGCGTCAACGTGAGCCGCGCCAGGGGACCAATCCAAGTGCTCCTGTCCGTCTTCGTCAAGGACGCCACAGCGTTAGCGATCTGTTGTTGTGCATGTTTTTCCATTGGGTTTATCTTATCGGGGGGGAAACCCTTGCAAGCACGGGGAGAACATGCAAACTCCACACAGAAGGGCCTGGGAGATACCCCACCATGGAAACCTGATCCCCAAGCGGGAATCGAACCCTGGACCTTCTTGCTGTGAGGCGACAGCGTTAACCACTACACCACCGTGCCGCCCCTGATTCTGATGATGATACTACATTTGAATCGAATCTTTATGTCTCTGGCTCTGTGCGGCAACAACCACCTCCAATGTACAGTCACCCCCCCCCCCCCCCCCCCTCCAATGTGCAGTTTCTACGTCAAATGTATATACTCTCTTTTCTGGACTCTTTTGGTATCACAAACAGTACTGTATTTGCAAATCTGATATGTCATAAATGTATAGATATGTCATATATGTTATGATGAATTGAAAATGGGGGACCCTGATGTAAACAAGACGAAAGTCTTTCTCTGGTCTGCATCCCCTTAACAATTGTATGTATTGAGCTGTACTGTACTGTACCCTTCTGCAATCTGTTAATAAAGTTTTCAATCAATCAATCAACAACAGCGCCCTCGCATGGCTACTTGTTGTAGCTGGAAAAGCCGCTACCAAAACGGCAGTGCGCTGCGGTCAGTCGCCTCATTTGTTCTCTAGCAGCACAACCGCTGCTGTCAGCGTTCTCTCGGGTGCAGCAGCCAAGTGAAGTGAATGGAGTTGAGCCCCTGGTAGTGCATGGCCACGCATTTCTCAAGGACAAGAACACGCAGCTACATTTGACAGTTCCGCCAACGGGTGCAGTCTTAAGATATGCTTCAACGGGAAATCGTATTCGGGGTAAGACTTGTTTTTGTGTGTGCTCAGAGCCACGTTTAGCAAGCAAGCCGGCTAAAAGTAAAGCTTATACAAGCTAGCAAGCGATGCTGTCGTCCTTTGCTAACTGACATGAACTTAGCTGTCAGGTTGTCGAGAGTAGACGGCTGTGTTGGTGAGTCACTTGAATTATTTTTTAATATGCTTCGCTGTGTGCTAACGTTATGCCCCCTTTCTGTTGTTTGTATTAATGTTAGTATATCGATGTACATTCTGTTAACCGGTGTCGTGTGTGTGAACGTTGTTGTTCGCTAGTAGCCGCCGTGCCGGTGTGGCTGAAGTCACTGCGTTTAGGACGTCATGGGCGACAGGAGGAGGCGGGCCGTGTCTGTGTTAAATGATTGACAGCTGAAGTTTACAGTGGGAGAGCTCTGAACCCTTTCACTGCCACACGACAGAAGGTTAACCCTTTACTATCACACAACATTAAAGGGTTAACCTTCTGTCGTGACCCCGTGTGGCAGTGAAAGGGCTAACCGGCTGTCGTGTGGCAGTGAAAGGGTTAACCGTTTTGGTTGTGTGGCAGTGAAAGGGTTAACCGTTTTGGTAGTGTGAAAGTGTTAATATAAATGATTGACAGCTGAAGTTGGGTTCCAGGTCGAATGGACCTCTCACGCGGGCACGTCATTATGACAAGCCCCCCCCCCCCCTATATGGCAGAAATTAACGGTATTTCCCTCTACCGTTTACCAGTAATTTAGTCATTGATACTACGTGTGGGATTAATGGCGACAATTGCGTCTCGATATTTTTATTAATGTTTAGTTAACGTTCCAAATCTTTATTAAAAGCCTACTTGCTAACCCTAAATGGCCGGATGTTGCAGAAAATGGACTGACGCTGGTGACGTCGGGTGACCTGATCCGCAACGCTAAGCTAGTTTTGGCTAGCAAATATATATATATAATTGCCGATTAAAATGTAAAATGCACTGCCTTGTCGGAGAGATAAATGTATATTTTAGACTTGTTTTATTCACGGGACCACAGCTGTGTGAGTAGTAAGGAGCGATCTGTTAATAGTGCGTTAATTTCCCTATAGCTGCAGCAAAGACTGGAGCCTCGGGAGAAACCAGGAAACACGTCCCCCGTGAGAGAGGGCTATTCTAGTGAGAAACCAGGAAACACGTCCCCCGTGAGAGGTCTACTCTAGTGAGAAACCAGGAAACACGTCCCCCGTGAGAGAGGCTGAGAGGGCTATTCTAGTGAGAAACCAGGAAACACGTCCCGTGAGAGGTCTATTCTAGTGAGAAACCAGGAAACACGTCCCCCGTGAGAGGTCTATTCTAGTGAGAAACCAGGAAACACGTCCCCGTGAGAGGTCTATTCTAGTGAGAAACCAGGAAACGCGTCCCCCGTGAGAGGTCTATTCTAGTGAGAAACCAGGAAACACGTCCTCCGTGAGAGGTCTATTCTAGTGAGAAACCAGGAAACACGTCCCCGTGAGAGGTCTATTCTAGTGAGAAACCAGGAAACACGTCCCCCGTGAGAGGTCTATTCTAGTGAGAAACCAGGAAACACGTCCCCCGTGAGAGGTCTATTCTAGTGAGAAACCAGGAAACACGTTCCCTGTGAGAGGTCTATTCTAGTGAGAAACCAGGAAACATGTCCCCCGTGAGAGGTCTATTCTAGTGACTAGGTTAGGCATCCGTGCAGGTCGATTTAGCTCATGTTAGCGCTAAATGTGAGGGATGCGTATTGGCTGAGGTCGCTAGTTGACATAAACCTCTTATTTTGAGGTATTCGAACAACACAGGCTGCTATGAAGGAATACGATATACATGATGTTATACATCAAGTAGCCAAGCGCTACTACTAGCCAGCCATTGTTGTCTGGTGTCATCATCGCACCACATTGCTCATCCCATCTGTCACACCGAGTTCTCCTGCTGACCCGCTTTAGTGCAGCAGACAGCTTGGGACGCATATGAGACGGATTAACCTACTAGCCACCACGATATAGATGGACATGGTAGTTAGTTAGTGCGGTTATCTTGTCGACTTATAGCTAAGAGCGGGACATGTGACCCAAGTAGAAGAGAGCTATTCTATTTTGGCCATGTTACAATGTGATTGAAATGTGTCTTTTTGCATACTGGAATCTGTGTAGATGACCTCGTAGGGCTGGGGGTACCTTATACTGTCATATATCCATGCAAAGGTATGGATTTTAATATACCGTTGCCCACAATATATCTTATTAAATAATTAAATAATATATAAATAATATATATTATAATATATATTTAATTATAAATAATTATAATATTATAAATTATTATATATTTATTTATATACTGTATATTTATATAGCAAGGGGAACTGCTCGCTCCTACCTCCGGTCAATGGTCTAATTACATACCCTCAAGACCCAGCTACGCTCTGCATCTTCTGGCCGCTTGAGACAGACCAATTCCTATTGGTAATTCAGGCTCCTAGGGGGTCATCAAAGCGAAGCAGGCTATTGTCCACACTCTACAATGGTAGAACTAACTTCCCACCACAGTCGGGACAGCTGAAACCTGCCCAATTTTCCTGTCGACTAAAAACACACCTATTCAATCAATATTCTTACTTCTTAAATGTGTTCCTTGTAGCAGTATTTCAAAAAGAATATTTCTAATTAAATACTAGCATCACAACAATTGTATTACAAGATAATAACATACACAATAACCCTCATTCCCCTTTTGGGGATCAAACATGCAAGCAAAATTGTGATTATCGTGAACCTCACCGGCACGCCTACCCAAGGTTGATTCTCCTAGCTGGGCCATTTTCATCTGATTGAACAATCTTATCACACTTTTTAATGTAACCTTGCTATTTACATTTTAAATTTTTATGCTTGCTTATACCTGTATTTTTTACTGTTGTATGTCCGTTCTATTTTATTAGTTTTAAACTATTTTTAAACTTAATCATTTTAAACTATTTTATTACTTGTATTACTGAATAGAGAGCCTATTAGGATGCTAGATCCTAATGTAAAACACTGATTTACCATACCTTGCTATGCTCGCTCATCATATGCCTGTATTTTTTACTGTACTTTGAACTGCAACCTCTGTATGAAAATAAACAAATAACAAATAAAGTTATTATTATTATTATTATTATTATTATTACTAAAACTCATTCGAGCTGTTGTCAATGATACATGTGATCATAATACAGACCTTTTCATAAACATTCTAAATGGAGACCATGTTTATTTCCTATTACAGTGTTTGCTAAGACAATAGCTGACAGGAAATACACTGGGGGCAAAGCTATTCCCCTAGCAATGGAATCTTCTGAACAGGTCTACAGTGTTGTGTATTCGTACATAGGGCTGGGTTTTTATGGTAACAGTATTTTGTAATACAAATGTCACGGTGCTGTTTTATTTAAAATAGCATGTGTTCTTTTTCCTTTGTAATACTGCTGCAATGAATTTTTTTGTGTATTTATTTATGTATTTAAAAAATATTTTTTTTTTTGATATTTATATATATATATATATATATATATATATATATATTTCATATGTATATATCATGGATGATGGTATTGTAAAAATCCATTCCTTTACACGGATCCATGACGTTATACCTTCATATTCGGTATATCTCCCAGCCCTACTCTTGCATGTGTGCACCACACATACTGAGGGACAGAGAAGCTGTGTGTGCAACTTCCAGCCTGAGCTTGCATCCCCTTTATGACTAACTTGGGAATTAAGGCCTCCAGTCATATCGTCCCATAGTAACTGCTTGTTTGTGTTTGCTCTAAGATGAAAGACGTAGCACTGCACAGTGCAGAGAAGTGATCCGGACACAAGGGACTGCACTTCCCCCTCAGGATATTGGGTTCTTCTTAGTGATGATGGCAGATCGGGTGCTTAAAGACCCCCTGCACTATTTTTTTGATTAACTTCTCTTGGACGCTAGGGGTTTCATAGAATAGTCAACTAATTTACTATCAAAACAAATTGTGGACACTGTGCATCGTTGTAGACTAATTGTTAATCTGTGGTTTTAGCATAGTACAGTAATAAAATAGTGGACATGCATCTATTCATGTTTATTTCAATAAACTAATACATCCAATACAGCAGATATGCAGCTGTGTCAGTCACTATTAATGATTTCAATAAACCAATACATCTATAGCAGATATGCAGCTGTGTCAGTCACTATTAATAATATTTATTTAAATTGAATAGTTGCTGTCAACTCTCAATAATGAGGTCCAAAGAGCTGTCACTATCAGTGAAGCAAGCCATCATTAGGCTGAAAACAAACTTCGAGAGCAACCAAAGAGTTTTTAAGTAAGTAGAATGTTATGCAATGGTCATCACCTGTCAATCACCTGACCCAAATCCATATTATATACTAACATCAGTTTATATACATGTATATATATATGGTGGTTAATCTGTGTTTTTATTTTATTTTTTTTACGATGTTGGGGGGAAAAAACATCAAAAATGATATGCTGCTCAGCTTGCATTGAATTTGGCCAGTTCTACTGCATTCTACCCGAATGTGATGGAGGGCATGTCAGGCTCATAGTTCAGTAAGACTTTAATAAGCACTAATGAGGTCCTCCTTCTACACGATTACATTGATTTTGCACAAATACAATAATGTGGAAAATACAATTTTACAGGTTTGTATATTCAATTGACAAGCGAATACTATTACTTGACTAAGCTATTAGTTTGGGATGAGAGTTATCTCTAGGGCTGTCTTAAATACTTCGAAGCTTTGTTCGATGGCACAAGCTTCGAACATAAAAAAAAATCGAAGTAAAAAAATAAAAATAAAAAATAAAATTTCTTTTGCCTCCAAAATCTTGCGCCTCCATTCCAATGAAACGAAAGTAAGCGGCGCCTCGACTCCACCTCTCTACAACAAGCACGTGGAGATTATCTGTGTTGAAAACAACAAGGACATGTGCAGCAGACATGTCGACGAAGAAGCGAAGCAATGCCGTTTGTTATTTAAGACTATGTCGGACAGATTTGTGTTCATTGTGCTGCTTTTTTAAAGTGTCCCGACCCATATATAAAAATATGTCTTAATAAAACGTGCTTAATTAACACTTTGGCTGCCGGAAAACGCCTAAACACGTCATTCCCGGCCATGCTCAAGTTGCCGAAGACGCTTTACAGCGTCTTTAATATCAATATTTCAAAAATCTGGGATCGGATTCATATTTCCCCTCCGCTGGCCTGAGATCCACCAGGAGGACCCACTGAGCTCTCTGGCGGTTCAGGAGCGCCATCTGGTGGCCGATCGGCGCAATCGCTTAACAGGAAGTGCCGTAGAGGTTGTGCTGGTCGGCCGTATTACTTCCGGGCACTCGCTATAGGTCCCCAGGCTCCATTTCGACACACTACATAGCGATCGATTGCCAATAACTCGATAAACAACATGATTTGGACGTATATACCATTATACAAGCTGGAGATGGACCGGGTAAATCGACATCCCATAATGGTAAAATTTCTACTCTACGATGATCGCCCAACGGCGCGCGGAGACTGGGGTGAGTTTTAGCGTGTAAAATTACCGTCTTCGATACTAACTGCTATTATCAACATTTGACCCACATTAGATGATTGGTATAACGCTGCCCACGGAATTATAAACGCCCCCTAGCCCATCCGGTCACCATCAGATGACGTGTAGTAACTTCTAGAAGTACATCTAGTTGGAATTTTTTATATCGCGCTGATTGCCATAAAACTGTATTGCATCATCAATATAATGTATTTGGGGCTATAGATCACGTTCTGGAGAAAGCTGCAGAAAGAGATGAAAACATACTTATACATTAGACCATACTTTACTATGAATATGTGAATGAAAAAGTTTAACGTTGCTACACAATGAACAATACATATAGGACTTTGAATGGGCCCTAATAATGGCAATGTAGCAATAGAATTTAAAAAGTTATAGCCCTGCAAAGAAGGGGACTTTCTCTATAGACAAATAGAGCCGGCAACCTACGGTTGATAATGAATTTAACCCATGGCAGCCAAAGTGTTAAGTCGAATTCTGCCTTTGTCTCTATCAACTACATATAAATATTTATATAATTGTTTGCTTGATAGACGAATTATGTAATGTCATGTCGTTGGCTGTGAGAGCAGCCCCACTGCACCCAGGCAGGGCAGCCGAGTGAAATCTTGTTGTCACAGTCACGAAAGGGGCTACTTAATTAATTAATCCAATCCACTTTATTTATAGAGCACATTTAAAAACAACAAAGTTTACCAAAGTGCTGTACAAGTCCCCACAACATAAGATGAAACAAATAATTTTTTTTTTTTAAATTACATATATATTTTTTTGAAGCTTCGAATAAAAATCGAAGCTCTGCCCCGAAGCTTCGATTGCCAAAAAAAGCTTCGAAGGTCAGCCCTAGTTTATCTCGCACTATGATTCAATACACAATATGTGGTTCATGATTCAATACAACCGTGATACGGTCGAATAAAAGTTCAATGGCAACGATGTGCAGAATTATGTATTTATTTCCCAAGTCATGCATTTTTCTAACAATGGCTGAACATGTAAACAAAAGATTTATCACTGGGTGACAGATCTGGTGAGAGTGATAAGGGAGTCATCTAATTTGTGGTTACTACTACGGAAGAATAAAATGCAGCTGATATTGCAAAAATTCTGCCCCACGATACGTATTGTTGCGGTTTTTGTATATCGCCATATATTGCATTTTGATATGTTTTCTAGGGGTGTAATGGTACACAAAAACCACGGTTCGGTACGTACCTCGGTTTTGAAGTCACGGTTCGGTACGGGTTTTCGGTACAGTGGGGGAAAGTTTGTCTTTCCATGTTCCAATAAGGGGTGATGTAGTGTGCAGTAACTAATTGTACTTGTAGGGCTTTTCGCCACACTATGAAGCTATGCTAAATTACAGGTAATCTCTCAGTGTTGTGTGTGTGTTGAACGAACACCCGGCCCTTTGTGCAAATAATATTTTGGGAAGGGGTGAACTTGGAGTTTTTAATTAAATTCTGCATGCAAAAAAAAGTTCTACACGTGCGGTCGTTAGTGGTTAACATACCGTTGTATTAATTCGGTACACGGCTGTACTGAACCTAAGGTCCAGTACTGAAACAGTTCGGTACGGATATACGTGTACCTTTACACCCCTAATGTTTTCTCATCCCTACAGTTGGTTGACTTGACTTGGAATGTCAGTGGAGGACAGTCTTGGTCTTCCAGTGCCCACCTGACTTTTCCCCTGTTCATTGTCCTTCAGCTTGTGTTTTGCCTCTAACAAAGTCACCCTATCCGTTGGCCCACTATGAGCGGTCATTGACCCTTTTGAGAGTACCCCCCCAGCTCCCTCATCAATGTGCTTGTCACCTACTAGCCCAAAACGCCACAATGGGACAATAGCTCAAAGCTCATTCATCTCCTGCTGGCCAGCTTGAGCCTGGCCAGGGGCATTTTGGCCACGAGCTGCGCATGTCCGCCGTCTCACTTGGACTTGTTATTCCCAGTACAGGAGATTAAGCTACCCTGCCCCTCTGTCTGACTGACGTGCACACATACGCACACACACACATTTAGGTGCGAGTGCATTCATTCATAAAGAGCTTCAACGGGCATCTGACCATTCTGACCTAGATCCAAACTAATGAGGCACCATGCAGCCATGGTGCTTTCTATTAATTACATTAGGACCCCCTCTCTCTGCTTCTTAGCTAAGAGTCTTAGCTCTGACCAGTACTCTCATGACACTCTGTATTTCAGTTCTGGAGTGCGACCCGTAGCTAGCGTGGCTTTTAGAGACGGAACCATTCAAAACTCATGCTACAGGGCTTACAGGGTATGTCACAAACACACGGCTTTGACATTGTAAAAATAGACATTTTAGTAAGAAATGTGCTTTTAATCCAGCCTCTCCTAGCCTGACTGCTGTCAAAGCCAAGGCAATCATTAGATTCATTAGGCATAGGGCTTCTAGTCTTCTAGTCTTATATATATTCTAGTCTTATATATTCTAGTCTTCTAGTCCTATATCTTCTAGTCTTATATATTATAGTTGTATATCTTCTAGTGTTCTAGTCTTATATCGTTTAGCCTTATATATAATAGTCTTCTAGTCATATCTTCTAGTCTTATGTCTTGTAGTCTTCCTCAGATTCATGGGCACCGAATCTGAAGTAGTTCTCCACCTCGTGTTTTTCCCCACCCTGTCAGACAGCCTGACTCAGAGCTGACCCAGAGTAGCCTCCACTGGCTGTTTGAAGAAAGCACTGCACTGCAAGAAGAGAGCAGGGCCCATTCGTGAGCACAAAGCCCCAGTCAGCCGACAGTGATCACTCGAGCCAAAACTCCTGACGTGGGGCTTTTAGGAGGCTGCATCTCAAAACTCCTGACTAAGGGGCTTTTAGGAGGCTGCATCTCTTGTCGCCCCAAGGTTGGCGGCCACGCTAGAGAGGAGCTCACCACACTGCAGGAGCACCCGGTGAAAAGGAACAACAGCAGAGAACAGGCTGCATCACAGATGGATGCCCTGTCCTTCATTTGATACGTATCGCATAGGCCGTCTTATATCTTCTAGTCTTATATCTTGTAGTCTTATATATCTTTTAGTCTTCTAGTTGTATACAGTATATTATAGTCTTATTCTTCTAGTCATATTTTCGACTAGTCTTCTGAGTGCCGGATGAAAAGCATCACAGATGGATGCTCTGTTCTTCATTTGATACGTATTGCATAGGCCGTCTTTGTCCTGTGCACTGTATATTAGGGTTGTCTTTGACTTAAGAATTTAACATTCTTTGTTGACCAATTAGTCATAGGTTTGTGTCGCCTGATTGAATAGTTGAATCTGTTCAGTCGACAAACATGTAAAAGTGGTATTTCCGGAGCAACTGGGTAATAATAATATTAATAATAATAAACTTTATTTGTATAGCACCTCTCATACAGACAGTCTAACTCTGGATACTATGACAGTGGCTCGGGAGGTAGAGTCGTCTGGTAATCCAGAGGTTCCTGGTTCGATTCCCGGGCAGTGTGTCGAAGTGTCCTTGAGCAAGACACTTAACTAGGGATGCCCCGATCGATCGGCCAGCGATCGGTATTGGGCGATATTCAGTATAAATATGAGATCGGTGAATTCCGATAATGCTTTATTTTCGCCGATCGTGAAAACCGATCGAAAAACATGATCCAATTCTTAGCAGAGATCTCACTCGCTGGCTTCTGTCTCAGACACACGGAGCTGCAAACTGCCGCTCCTCCTCCTGCCCCTCCCTTACCCGTGTAAACACAGAGGAGGCTCCGCTCTAGTCTAGTCCATGGGACCTCCGTGAGCTAACGTTAGCTACCTAGCTATCGTTACTGTTTAAACAAAATGACCCAGTCAACTATTCACTTTTAGTTTAATACATGAGGCATTGTCTAATAGGGCTGCAACTAATGACTAATTTGGTAGTCGACTAATCTGCCGATTATTTTTTCGATTAGTCGACTAATCGAAAACCAATGTAAACAAAAAAAAATAAAAAAAAAGGATTTTTTTTTTTTTTTTAATTACCTATCTTTGTGAAAGTGGCTTCTCAGCTCTGGTCCAGCTGAAGACATTGGATTGGACATTGAGCATGACCTCAGAGTTGCTTGTCTACCATCACCCCAGACTTTGAGACTCTTGTCAGGACCAAACAACAACATCATAACATGATGATCCCATAGCAAATTAAAATAATGACTCATGAAACATTTGAATTTGGATCTTTAAGCCACTTTAAATGAAAATGTATTTGAAGAACAATACAGCAATCACTCATAACAAGATAAATAAATTAAATAATACAAATTAAAGTGGAAGTGTACTTTAAATAACTTTTGTTTGCTGTGTGTGAGAGGAGTCCGTGTGTGTATGTGTGTGTGTCTTACTCTGATCGCTGTGTGAGTGAGAGGAGTGTGTGTACTGTGTAATTTGTGTGTGTGTCTTACTCTGATCGCTGTGTGAGTGAGAGGTGTGTACTGTGTAATTTGTGTATGTGTGTGTGTCTTACTCTGATCGCTGTGTGAGTGAGAGGAGTGTGAATGTGTGTGTGTCTTACTCTGATCGCTGTGTGTGAGAGAGAGGAGTGTGAATGTGTGTGTGTCTTACTCTGATCGCTGTGTGTGAGTGAGAGGAGTGTGTATGTGTGTGTGTCTTACTCTGATCGCTGTGTGTGAGTGAGAGGAGTGTGTATGTGTGTGTCTTACTCTGATCGCTGTGTGTGAGTGAGAGGAGTGCGTGTGTAATGTATTGTGTGTCTAGTCTGATCATCATCTCCTGCAGGGGAACAATGTTTTCAATGTCCAAAATTTGCTATGGGATCATCATGTTATGATGTTGTCTGGAACCCTGAGAAGCCACTCTCACAAAGATAGGTAGTGCACAAAAAAAAAAAAAAAAAAAAAAAAAAAAATTTTTAATGACTAATCGACGCAACAATTTCTCGTCTGCGATTTTTTATAATCGACGTTGTCGATTATGACGACTAATCGTTGCAGCCCTATTGTCTAACGGTATCTAGCTGGCTAGCTACTGATAGCTGCTGATATCAACAAATGCTCCAGCAATAGTCTAGTAGTGCATGTTGATACCTCCGTTAGCTCACGTTAGCTCACTGTTCAAAACTAAATGTCCCAGTAAACTAAATAGTTCACTGAGGCGTTGTCTTAACGTTATCTAGCCGGCTAGCAGTAGCTACAGATAGCTCCTGATATCAATGTCTTATAACATTGATTCAATGCGTATTCGAGCCCCCCCCCCCCCACACACACACACCCGGGAGCTCCCCCGAAAATCATGGTATGGATCGCACACTGTGTGTAGTGTAGTTATGCCTTGTGCCTGTTCTCCATAGACAGGAACACGTTGTCAAATATTTCCCTTGTTTAGAGAATTATTACACAATTAATCAATTCAAAATAACCACATACTTCATGACTACTTTTTGATAATCCTGAGTGTGAACTAAATAAAAATGAAATCCATACATGTGCATAGACACAGAAAACATCTGATTGATTGATTGATTGAAAACTTTATTAACAGATTGCAGAATGGGTACAGTACAGCTCAATACACACAATTGTTAAGGGGATGCAGACCAGAGAAAGACTTGTGTCTTGTTTACATCAGGGTCCCCCATTTTCAATTCATCAGGACATATGACATACATGACATACAGATAGACAGTCACAGTACTGCTACATCTATACATTTATGACATACCAGATTTGCAAATACAGTACTGTTTGTGATACAATAAGAGTCCAGAAAAGAGTATATACATTTGACGTAAAAACTGTACATTGGGGGAGGTTGGGTAGGTGGGGTGGGTGGGGAACACTGTACAACTGTAGAAGCAAAACTGTACATTGGAATATTGACAACCATACTTGGTCCTTTACTGTACATTGGAGGGGGTTGGGTTAGGACATTTACATGGGCCAGTTTCGAATTGCAGTCTCCCGTAGGTGTTCTTTGAGTGTTTTTGAAAGTGGGTAGTGATTCACATTCCTTTACAGCTTTGGGTAGGGCGTTCCACATTGATGTGGCATAATTGCTAAACGTGTTTAGTCCCTTGTTTGAGCCAAATCTGGGTTTAACATGATTTGTGGAGCTCCCTCTGGTGTTGTGATCGTGGTATTGACTGACCTTTGGGAAGTATTTTGACATGTACATGGGTACCTGGTCGTGTAGTGTATCTTGTAGACCAGGCCCATTGCAAGTTTCTGTACTCTGTCGTCTACTCTAAGCCATCCTAGGTTGTCAAAGTGGGCAGGGGTGAGGTGGGTTCTATGAGTAAGGTCAAGCAGTAGTCTGACCAGTTTGTTTTGAGATGTTTGTAATTTTGTTTTTAGCGCCTTTGAGGTGCTTTGGTACCATGAGGTGCAAGCATAGTCGTAGTACCCTTGTATGAGTGCTCCTACCAGAGTCTTCAGGGTATTCTTGTTTACCAGAGAGGAGATCCGGTACAAGAATCGAGTTCGTTGGTTGACTTTTTTTTATTACATTGGATGCCATTTTGTCACAGGAAAGATTAGCCTCTAGGATGGAGCCCAGGTAGGTAATTTCATCTTTCCTTGTGACAATATTGTCACCCACTGTAACTGAGAAGCCGTCGGTCTTGCTGAGTTTGTTATTTGAACCGAAGAGAATGGACTCTGTTTTGCCCTTGTGTAATGATAGTTTATCACCGAACCATATGCAGATTTTGCCTAGTTCCGAGCGGAGGGTTTTTTCAACCTGTATAGGGATGTCCCGATCACGTGATCGGGGCCGATCACGTGATTTTCCGAAGATCGAGATCGGCAAAAAAGAAATAAAAAATCTGAATTTCTTTTTTATTTCTTTTTTACTTTTTTTTTTTATTCAACAAACATGACCATGTTCACGTCTTAAACTCATACTGAGGCCTTAGTTTTGGTTTTAAATTGCATATCATCATTCATTTATTTATTGTCACACAGAGCAGAAGAATTTTGCCAAAACAAACCAATAGTATCCAGCTGCAGAACGGCAGACCAGCCACACTCTCAGACCCAAATAAATCTTTATTTATTTTTTTTTAATCCCAATTTCTCACATTACATTCACCCTGAATGTTGACGTTATCCAGGTGAAAAGTTAACTTCATAAATCATTTGATGTATAATTAAATCAAAGGAAATGCGTTTGGGTCGGAGTGTGGCTGGTCTGCCGTTCTGCAGCTGGATACTATTGGTTTGTTTTGGCAAAATTCTTCTGCTCTGTGTGACAATAAATAAATGAATGATGATATGCAATTTAAAACCAAAACGAAGGCCTCAGTATGAGTTTAAGACGTGAACATGGTCATGTTTGTTGAATAAAAAATAAAAGTAAAAAAAAATAATAATAATTTGATCGGATCGGGAAATATCGGTATCGGTAGATACTCAAAATCACATGATCGGGATCGGATCGGGAGCAAAAAAACGTGATCGGGACATCCCTACCTGTAACTTGTTCTTGTCAGAGACCAGCAGGGCTGAGTCGTCTGCGAACAAGAACAAGTTGCAGTCACAAGCTGACGACATGTCATTTGCATAAATTAGGAACAGTAGCGGTCCTAGTATGCTTCCTTGTGGAACACCACAGCTCACTGTGAGGGGGGGGGGGGGATAGGGTACCGTTTACCTCCACCATCTGTTCTCTCCCCTCCAGGTAGGATTGCATCCAGCTCACTGATAGACTATCAAAACCCATTGCTTTTAGCTTGTCAATCAGAATGGAGTGATTGACAGTGTCGAAGGCTTTTTGTAGGTCCAGCATGACCATGCCGCAGTATTTGCCCGCGTCTCACCTCAGCATCCCTTTCAGATTCAGATTCAGATGACTTTATTCACCATATTGTAGTACAAATGGAACGTGATTCGACATTTACAGTGCACCCTTTTTTCACAATTAAGAACAACACAACAGTAAATAAAAAAAAAAAGTATATAAAAAAAAAAGTATATAAAAACACAAGGTACACCTGAAGGCTAAATATTGGGTCTTCCTCCAATGATCCAAGAAAGCAGATTGATGCATTTTAATTCAATAATACAAGATGCAGGTGTCGTCTCTAGAGCCTTCTTTCTTTCCTTCATGTGAAGTTAAAACTAAGTGAAAGTGAACAGTGCAGTGAAACCTAAAAATATCTGCTGTCCGCGCAGACACATTTATAATGTCTGATTTACATGCTTGATAACACGCTTAGTATTTTACAAATCATGTTTTTTTTATTTGAATGTGGGCACTGATGTGAGAAAATTAACTAAATGGGTTTTATTTCTATAAAAAAAGAAAGAAAGAAAAGCATACACTGGTGGGTGGCCAAGTATTGTACTCTGTGGAAGCCTGAGTAACACCGGCATCACCGACTACCGCGGCAAGCCTACTAGACAACCTCCCATCTGAAGTAGAGATTCCCTCAGGGGAATTATTTTCCCAGAGCACCTGTTACTTGTAGGAAACTGTAACCCAGCGAGTTGAATGAGAGGGGGCTTGTTATTTACAGCAGTGGGCTCTGGGAAGGAGAGTGACACACATGCACCTGGAAGGCTGGGTATAGGAAGAGGGAAGACGGGCGGGAACATTTATAGGAGGCGATGTCCTCACTGAAAACTCAACGTGCGCCATTCACATCATTAGCGAAACTGACTTGTTCAATAGCAATCAACTGCTTACTCTTCGGAGTTGTGGGATATTTTCAATGTTTTAGCTAATTTTGATTTAAATGGTATAATTCCCATTTTAAAATGTTTTACCATGGTATGTTTGGTATATTTTTTTTCAGCACAGCCTCACATATATGACCTGACAGTTAGTTTTCATACTGCATAATACTGTATATACTGTATACTGTATACTGTACAACACAAAACACAAAATCGGATTGAGAAAATGTGTTCTTTTTACTATGAACCAATGCAAACATATTCAATCAAGCATATAAAACAGTGGAAATGCCCCCTCAGGTAGCATATCTACATAAACAAAAGAGAACAGGGCAGAATTCAATTAAAAAAACAAGTATTTTCTTCATACACGGGTAATAAACCCAGACGAAATTTAGATTCTCAATTGGAAAATCTCACCATCATGCTTTTTTAGAAATAGTCAGTAAAAAAGTAAGTAAAAGTAAAAAAATATAGCATCATTATGGAATGTAACTAAAGTAATGTGCAATAAAAATACTTGTAAAAAGTAAAAGTAAAGAGGAATATTCAATATACATATATACACTATATAGACTACTGTAGACTACTGTACATCATATACATATGTGTGTGTGTGTGTGTGTGACATTGTACTGTGCTGTACTGTGCTGTCCTGTGTGCTCAACTGTGCCACAATTCGAAACAGTTTCTGCCAATGACGAGACAGAGGGCTACATCACAGCGCTTGCATTTCCAGGGAGTCAGGGTCCTTTCCCCCCTTTGTGACACTGCTGGCAGATCCTGCGGCCATGTGTGGCTTTCTGTCTGACGTCCTCTGTAGGTGCTGCGATGGCAACAGGGATATGGTCTACCTTCCTGTCAAGAGGAGCTAGTGTGATGTCCACGCCACACAACTCACGCGCTATCTCGCACATGAAGTCCTTGTGAGTCATGTGTGCCTCCTGTTTTGCCTTACTGATTTCACAGTGGAGGATGTAGGCGTTGGTGCTCGCAATGTCCACAAAGTGGAAGAACAAGGTCCGGTACCAGTGGGAAGTTCTGCGGTGTGTGGAGTAGTACTGGATCAGCTGGTCTGAAAGGTCAACTCCGCCCATGAATTTGTTGTAGTGAATCATGGTGGTGGGACTACGAAACATCTTGATTGTCCAGACCCCATGCACCTTCAAGATTCAAGAGATTCAAGAGTTTTATTCATCACATACATAACAGGCATACAGTGAAATGCGGGTGGCCATGCCCGCTTCGATTGTGCAATAATACAAAATAATAAGACATAATAAACAGGTATAAAAATACATAAAGCATATACCTTTACTCTCCTCTGGACCATTTCTGTAGGTTGAAGGACCGCTGGGTGGACGGTGGAGCACGCAGACACCTAGACAGAATAGAATAGAAATTAATCATCCACAGGGAAATTTTACACTACAAATCGCTCACAGTAGAGGGTACATGGTGTGTACAGTATATGTTGTGTAGAGTACATACCTCCTTTGTGTCCATCCACTTGGTGAAGACCAGGGATCCCTCTCTGATCCATCTAATGGAGCCTCTCTCCGACTTCTGGGTGAGGGCATTTGGTCTGCCCTTGGGACACCCTTTCCGGTTGTCCCTGTATGTACCACAGGCTCCAAACTTCATGGCATGCAAGTCCATGAACAGCTTGGGACTGGTGTAGTTAGTAGTTGTCGACGTAGATGTGGTATCCAGTCCCAAGGTACGCTGGCTGAATAATAATAATAACAATAATACATCAATTAGGTATAGCACTTTTCCAAATGCTCAAAGACACTTTACAGAGCAAAATAAACAATACAGTTTTAGTAGAAAAAATATTATACCTGAATGAGATCGACAACGGCATCATAGGTCAGACCGTGTGCAGTTGTCGGCTTGTGTTTTTTGCCGAGGTAGATGTTGAAATTCAGCGTGTAGCCGTTATCGGAGTCGGCCAGCACAAACAGCTTGATCCCCCGTTTTATTGGCTTGTCCTTCATGTACTGGGTGGGTAGATAGATAGATAGATAGATAGATAGAATAGTTTATTGATTTAGAATGGAATAACATATATACATTTGAACAGGTAGACGTGGTGTTTGTAGTGTCAGGATGTGTGGTATAAAAAGAAAAAAATACCTGGGTCATGCCAGTATGCGCCTTTGTCGCCACCATCCGCTCATCCACTGCCAGGTTCTTCTTTGGGTGGTAATGGGCCTTGCAGGAATCAAGAATATCGTCCATCAGAGGCTTGATCCTGGACAGAACAAAGTCACGAATAAGAATAACAAAACAAATTTGCCTAAGAATAAAATAGGCCTAAGAATAAGATAATAATAGAGTATGTACCGGCACAGCTTGTCATATTGCGGTGTTCCCTTCTTGGCATCATTGTTTGGTGTCATCATCCACTGGATCGCTCATGTGGAGGTTCCATCGGATCGACCTGAAGTCAAAGTCAGCTTTATTGTCGCTTCTCATAACATAGGACACTATAAACATAAGTAACATATGGGACACGATGTACATACACTATACAAGACTATATATTATACCTGAATCGGTCCCGGACCATGACCAGCCTTGGAAATGCCACAGATGGCATGTGCTGTTTTTTCCAGTAGTCCGGGATGGCAGGCAGATGGAGGAGCGCCGTGAACAACTCCAGGCCAATGAATTTGAACATCTCCGCCGCGTCGACATCCACCCACTTGTGCTTCTGGCCCCGAGCTGTCTTTCTTGCAGCATACTTGTTCGTGTTGTCAGCCACGGTCTTCATTGAATCTAGGGAGAAAAACAACACAAACAAATCTTTAGGGGAGTATGCTGCGTTGGCATCCAGCTGGGGTCCCGGGGGCCTGCGAGGCATGAAACGGCTGACTGGCGGGGCTTGGTCAGGATCCTTTTCAGTCTTCCAGGGTGTCCGATCTGCCTGGGCTGCGGGTCTTTTCCTGGACCGGGACCTGGCAAGGGTGCTTCCGGTCGATGTTCCAGGTTCTTCTTCATCATCATCATCATCATCATCATCATCATCATCATCATCATCATCATCATCATCATCATCATCATCATCATCATCATCATCATCATCATCATCATCATCATCATCATCATCATCATCATCATCATCATCATCATCATCATCATCATCATCATCATCATCATCATCATCATCATCATCATCATCATCATCATCATCATCATCATCATCATCGTGTAGACCAGTGGTTCCCAACCTTTTTTCCCCCAGGGACCCCAAACATCTCTGATGAAATTCGCGGACCCCCTCCTAATAAGATACCATAAAATACTTTTTTTTTTTTCATTTTAATAACAAACTGCTTATACACAGGCATATGCATCACAATTAGACCCACTATGCTTCTTTAACTTGTGCCTTCAATCAACAAATCTCATCTTGCACCATATGCATTTCAAAATGTTTGGCCAATATTCAAATCCTGTATTCATCCTCTCAAATCGGTCCCTAATGGTGAACGGTTTGCATTTATGGAACAAATCAATGCAACAAATTAAACTAAATATGAGACAGGAAATTCCAATCAGTAGCAGAGAGAATCTGTCCTAGCTGGGTTTAATACCTTTTTTTGTCATTTTAATAACAAACTGCTTATACACAGGCATATGCATCATAATTAGACCCACTATGCTTCTTTGACTTGTGCCTTCAATCAACAAATCTAATCTTGCACCATATGTATTTCAAAATTTTGGCCAATATTCAAATCCTGTATTCATCCTCTCAAATCAGGCCCTAATGGTGAACGGTTTGCATTTATGTTGAATGAAGTAAGAATCCACTGCAGTAAAAATATCCTCACCTCGAGTGGTGGTAGTAAGGTTGACTGACATGAGAATGTCCTGGTTCAGATCCTCATTTTCAATATATTGCACATAAACGATGACCACAGCCTCGTCTGCGACAGTTGTAGTTTCATCAAGTTGTATGGCAAATGGACCCTTTCTAAGCTTTTCTGACAGCTGCTGCTCGCAATCACTTGACATCTTATCAATTCGGTCTTTCACTACATTGTTCGAGAGTGGTACTGATTTTAGTTTATCCGCCACCTGTGGGCCGCACAGTTTCTAAACCATTTTGATGCAGGCTGGTTTGATGAGCTGCTCGCCAATATTGTGCGGTTTCTTTGCTTTTGCAATTAAAAGCGAACACTCAAAGGAGGCTTCGGTAGCCTTCTGTAAATCACTGCCACCCCTGCTCCACGCTACTCTAACATCAACAGGCTTGTTCGCCTTGAGAGACTGTTCTTTCCTCCGAAAAAAGTCTGGATCCTTCCCAACGGTTTCTGGGTGCTTAGACGCCTGATGTCTCTTCAGCTTGCTGGGCTTCAGGCTCGAGTTTGCCAACTTTTCTCCACAAATCACACACTCAGGTCGTTTGTCTGGTCCCTCAGTGAAGCCCATGGTGATGTAATTTTCGCGATTGCTGTAGGTCCTAACTTTTTTTGCAGATGAGCTGCCGTCATCTCCTTTTCGTTTGTCACACATTTTCGCCTCTGGCGGCTGACTGCAGACGAGCCGAGAAAGTTAACTAGCGTGCTAGGCTAGCTACAGAAAGTGATACAGTCAACTGATTCGCGTTTTAGCGGCTACCCGGTAGCCTACTGTTAACGTTCAAAAATCATGTCTAGATGTTTATTTATTTATCTTTATTTTTTATTGTAGTGGAGAGACTATTCATGCTTCTGATGATAAAAAAAAAAAAAAAAAAAAAAAGACCTCAAATCATCTGTGGTCTGGCGGACCCCCTGCGCCCCCTGGCGGACCCCCAGGGGTCCGCGGACCCCAGGTTGGGAATCACTGGTGTAGACAATGACATGTAAATACTTTATTTTCAACTTTTATGAACAGTTTTATAAACAAAAGCACTAACTTCCATAATAAGTCTGTCTCACCTGTCTGGGTCATTTGACCTGGCCGGGCCCCTCCTGGCTGGGCCTTTTCCCCTTGTCCTTCCGGTCGTTGTTCCCCTCCTGGCTGGGCCTTTTCCCCTTGTCCTTCCGGTCGTTGTTCCCCGCCTGGCTGGGCCACTTGTCCTTGGTCCAAGTTGTTCTGGGATCTCATCGCTGTAGACAATGACATGTAAATACTTTATTTTCAACTTTTATGAACAGTTTTATAAACAAAAGCACTAACTTCCATAATAAGTCTGTCTCACCTGTCTGGGTCATTTGACCTGGCTGGGCCTTTTCCCCTTGTCCTTCCGGTCGTTGTTCCCCGCCTGGCTGGGCCACTTGTCCTTGGTCCAAGTTGTTCTGGGATCTCATCGCTGTAGACAATACTAAATACTTTATTTTCAACTTTTATGAACAGTTGAACAGTACATCATACAGCAAGCAACCCTTTTATTTAGTTTCTTACCTGGTCCTGATCAACACAAAGAAGTGACCCCCCCACCCCCCATCAACACAAAAGAAGTGACCACCCCACCCCCCATCAACACACAGACACACACACTGTCCCCCCATTGCTCACACACAACGCTCTCTCAACATTCCATTCTGTATATTGTGTAACCCCCCCAGTTGTAGCCATCCACACACACACACACACACTCTGTATATTGCAAAGTCTGCAAGCAATAAAATAAAAAGCAATAACATGTCTCACCTGTCGGTCTCATGAATGGCTTCCCCAGTCTCCTCTCCTCTCATTCCTCTCCTAGTCCTGTGTACAATTCCATGTAGAAATACATTACTTTCAACTATACTAAGTGTTTTATTCAAACGTTGTACATGTGTGAGGTGTTTCCCAGACAGAACAGTGAGATAATATAGCTGTACAGTACCCGTCGGGGACGAAAGATGGGTCATCGTCGGAGCCAGATTGTTCACATACTTCTGAGCCCGATTCCGGGCCAATTACAGCATCAATTTCCACGTCATCTTCGAAATAATCTTCGCGTATAGGACGCACTACAACTCGCTTCTCCATGATACAAAAAATTGTTCCAAAAAGTCAAATTTTATACACAAACTTGCTCCGACAATCTTCCGACTGTTAGCTTCCAAAACACGAGGTCTGAGCAATGGAAACGTCTAGAAAGCTCTGGGAGGAGTTAGCCCTGGGTCTACAGCTTCTGTTTCCGTTTACAGTGTGATGATACGATATTCCTAGCCAAAGTTATTCAACAAATACAAAATACATGTGGCACATTTTACGCATGTGTAAAAGTTTTATAGCACGAATTTAAATGATCCTGGTTCAGTTATTTATTGTTTTATCAACACCAAATAAAAAGTAGCGTGTAGTTTCAAGGCCACGTCATAATGCTACGTCGAAAAAACCCCGGAAATAGACTACATTTCCCAGGCAGATCACGTCAAACAACGACGTCATTCTATCGCGCCGGCGACATCAGAGTCTTCTAAGAGCTAACTCTGTGGAGTTGTGGAGTCTACTACCATACTGTCTTTATACCAGTATCACTGTACATATTGCAACTCCAGGGTTCGCACAAGATCCTTAAAGTGCTTGATTTTTTACAAAAAATCTGACCTTTGTTTCACAATGAAAAGTGCTTTATAAATAAAATGAATTATTATTATTACCTTATTTGCATATTGTCTTGTTATTGGATAGATAGATTGATACTTTATTGAACCCCGGAGGGAAATTTAAGTAGCCAGTATTTAAGTATTGATCGATACCCACTCTGAAGTCTAAACTTCACAACACACAATATAAAACCCCTCCCTCTCCCAAACCGTTCCTACAACAATTTTTTAATGTTGCATGATCATGTATAGTTGTTTTATGTCTAAATATCAACATTATCTGGCAATCCTCAGTAAATACTATCAAACTCCTCTGACGTCATCTGGTCTTTCCAAAGACCAGATATGGGACGAGCGCACATACAGCTGTACACAGAAAGGGAGAATGGCTTGCCTTATACAGTAGTAGACTTCGTTTTTATAGTGCAATGTTTTGCTACTAAACGTTAATTGAATGTACAGTAGAGAGAGGGAGGGAGGGAGAGAGAGAGAGAGAGAGACGGGATCAGCCCCCGAGCCCCCCCCCCTTCCTCACTATTGGAGCTCAGCTGTTTCCTCTGTCTGTGAGCAGGGTTAGCTAGCCTAGCTAGCATAAAAGCTTGTTGGACGCACTGGGGTTTTCACTGCACATAGAAACGGAGCGGAAAAAAGCAGTTCTTCAATGGTACAGTAGTTGTCTATAGAGAGGGATGAGTGTTTGGATGAAGCCTTCAAGCCAGTGAATTGCCCCCCATCCACCTCCAGGAATAGGCCTATTCCCTGCATCTCTGGGATTCCGTTGCCCCACATCCTCCTCGCCACCTCTACACCCCCACAACAGCTGCGTCATGTGTCTGTGTCCATGTGTGTGTTTGTGTGTCTGCATGTGCTTGCATGTTTATATTTGTATGTGTAAGCTTGCGTGTGTGTGTATGTGCCCGCACGTTGGGTTCTGACACGTCGGGTCTGTGGCTTTTTACTATAACCTGACACCAGAGGGGGTAGAAGCCTCTCGCTCGTAGGTCGGCCAATCGGCTGGTACTAACGTAAGGGCGTAGGTCACATAAGACAAGACAAACCTGGACCAGATCACAGGTTCAAGTTTGAAGTTAATTTTTCACGTTTCAAAGTCAGCAATGCAGTTTAAAAAGTATTTGAAATGCTGTCTCACAAGCTTCTCCTTTTAACCCTGAACACAGGACAGTAGGGATGTCCCGAAACCGATACCAGTACTGATACTGTACTCGTACTCATACTTGTAAAACTACTCCGATACTACAACTCAGTAGGGTTGCACGATACACAGATTAGGGATGGGTACCGAATTCGGTACTTTTGAGGCACCGAACCGAAACACGTCGGTACTACAGAGTATCGAATCAAGTGAGAAACCGATTTTTTTTTTTTTTTTTTTTTTTTACTTTTTTCTTTTCATGTCAACGTTCACACGCACAATATATGCTTACCTAGGATTTTACTTGATTCAACAACAAAGCAGTCGGAGCAATTATGAGCCGAAAACTGTCGAAATTGTAGTTATTTGAAGTTTGGATTTTTTTTTTTACGACTGAGGTAGGTAAATTAAATTTCTTGAGAAAAAAGGTACCGTTGGGTACCGGTATCGATTCACAGGTACCGGTACCGGTATCGGTTCAAATGTGAAAGGTACCCATCCCTAACACAGATACTAGAAAAATATTGCAAGACCCATCCTTTAAAAACTGTCCAAAACATACCGGTAGATACTTTTAGAATAATAGTCTGATGCTGTATTTTCTATGAATTGAGTGGATGCGTGACCAGAGCTGTGTGTGTGTAAGAGCGCAGGCTTTGTGTAGTGGGCGTGTCAACAGTATCAGCTGAACACTCACCAAAGCAATTTTCCACATTGTCTGTTTGTGATTCTGCCTAAAGCCAGGACTCGACAGTTCAAGTGTTTCACTCTCATTTTCGGAAAAAATATCTGTGTAAATTTGCTATAGGCTACTATTTTTTACATGGACTAGGCTAATTAGCTTTAACAATCCTGACCCTATTGTATTCAAAAGGAAGATATTGATTTACATATGTAGCCTAGACTATATCATCTTTTACATTTTTATATCTTATCTCCTGTGCTGGCACAAGCACTAACATAGCGTGGAGTGGAGATATAACGCATAATAAATAAACATTTTACAATAAAGAAATTAGGAACATTTGATGAAAATAAAACGTGTTTTCAAACTCATTGTTAGAACTGTAATGGTATTATTATGTATGCATATAGATACTCCATATTGGCAAGTACCCAAATGTAAGTACTTGTACTTGGTCTGAGAGTGGCATCAGGACATCCCTACAGTACAGGTTCAATACAGCCCATGTGCCCATCCCTGCCAAATGGTCCTTGAGCAAGGCACTAATACTGCTACCTTCTCCAGGAGCACTGCAGATGACTGATGCTGACCCCTTGATGAAATGTAGTCGAGGCCTGTATTTGTCTCAATGGTACAGAGGGATACACCAACAAGTTATTTAACCTCTTAACAGTCCTGCACATTTAGCATAAAACGCCTGTCGATTACTGAAAGTAAATGTTATGCTATTCGGGAACCATTTGTAGCAGTCTGGCCTCTCTTCAAAGGAAACGCTCCACAGCATCAAGAGGTTCATTTTCGTCTGAATTATTTTGTAAACCAATGCCTGCAGATCTATCTACTCTATAGTTATTAGCTCAAAACACTGCTGGGGCTATAGCCTGAAGTATACCTAGAATATGTCCTAAGTCGATAACAATATATACAAAAAATAGTGTTTTCCACATCTTTCCTTTTTTTTCAAAAAGGAGTGAGGAGTCAACACTACCTCAGTCCCCTCCCCCACTAATCTCTTGTTACATTCACCACCCCCCACCCCTTCTCACCCCTTCTCACACAACAACAGATTAGCGCAATTTGCGCTCCGGAGAGACAGGCGCACGTTCATTCTCTTAAATCAAATCAAATTTATTTATAGGGCCCGACAACATTGATTGATTGATTGATTGATTGAAAAGTTTATTAACAGATTGCAGAATGGGTACAGTACAGTACAGCTCAATACATACAATTGTTAAGGGGATGCAGACCAGAGAAAGACTTTCGTCTTGTTTACATCAGGGTCCCCCATTTTCAATTCATCATAACATATATGACATACATGACATACAGATAGACAGTACTGCTACATCTATACATTTATGACATATCAGATTTGCAAATACAGTACTGTTTGTGATACAAAAGTGTCCAGAAAAGGAGTGTATATACATTTGGCATAGAAACTGTACATTGGAGGAGGTTGGTTGGGTGGGGTGGGGTTGGGTGGGAATGGGTGAGGGCTGTACATTGGAGGTGGGGGGGGGGGGTTGGGAAGGGGACACACACACATTTTACACTGTACATTGGAATATTGACAAAGCCTTACTTGGTCATTTACTGTACAACTAGGTTAGGACATTTGTAGGGGCCAGTTTCGAATTGCAGTCTCACGTAGGTGTTTTTTGAGAGTGTTTTTGAAGGTGGGTAGTGATTCACCTTCCTTTACAGCTTTAGGTAGGGCGTTCCACATTGATGTGGCATAATTGCGAAACGTGTTTAGTCCCTTGTTTGAGCCGAATCTGGGTTTTACATGATTTGTGGAGCTCCCTCTGGTGTTGTGATCGTGGTATTCACTGACCTTTGGGAAGTATTTTGACATGTACATGGGTACCTTGGTCACGTAGTGTATCTTGTAGACCAGGCCCATTGCAAGTTGCTGTACTCTGTCGTCTACTCTAAGCCATCCTAGGTTGTCAAAGTGGGCAGGGGTGAGGTGGGTTCTAGGAGTCAGGTCAAGTAGTAGTCTGACTAGCTTGTTTTGAGATGTTTGTAATTTGTTTTTTAGTGCCTTTGAGGTGCTTTGGTACCATGAGGTGCAAGCATAGTCGTAGTACCCTTGAATGAGTGCTCCTGCTAGAGTCTTCAGGGTATTCTTGTTTACCAGAGAGGAGATCCGGTACAAGAATCGCGTTCGTTGGTTGACTTTTTTTATTACATTGGATGCCATTTTGTCACAGGAAAGATTAGCCTCTAGGATGGAACCCAGGTAGGTAATTTCATCTTTCCTTGTGATAATATTGTCACCCACTGTAACCGAGAAGCCGTCGGTCTTGCTGAGTTTGTTATTTGAACCGAAGAGAATGGACTCTGTTTTGCCCATGTGTAATGATAGTTTGTTGTCGGCGAGCCATATGCAGATTTTGCCTAGTTCCGAGCTGAGGGCTTTTTCAACCTGTAACTTGTTCTTGTCAGAGACCAGCAGGGCTGAGTCGTCCGCAAACAGGAACAAGTTGCAGTCACAAGCTGACGACATGTCATTTGCATAAATTAGGAATAGTAGCGGTCCTAGTATGCTTCCTTGTGGAACACCACAGCTCACTGTGAGGGGGGGGGATAGGGTACCGTTTACTTCCACCATCTGTTCCCTCCCCTCCAGGTAGGATTGTATCCAGCTCACTGATAAACTATCAAAACCAATTGCTTTTAGCTTGTCAATCAGAATGGTGTGATTGACAGTGTCGAAGGCCTTTTGTAGGTCCAGCATGACCATGCCGCAGTATTTGCCCGCGTCCACCTCTTGTTTGATGTGGTCGTTCAAGTAGAGAAGGCATGTGTCAGTGGAGTGGGATGTTCTGAAGCCAGATTGGAATTCGTAGATTAGATTTTTTTCCGCGAGGTACTTTTCGATCTGTTCGTATACTATTTTTTCCATGACTTTCGAGATGGATGTAAGGATAGAAACAGGGCGGTAGTTACCCGGGTCTAATTTGCTGCCCTTTTTGTGCAGGGGTGTTACTCTCGCAATTTTGAAGTCCTTGGGGACGTGTCCCTGTTTTATGGAGAGGTTTATTATGTGTGTGATGACTGGGGTGATGGCTGCTGCTGAGTCTCTGAGGAATTTGGAGGGGATGTTGTCATGGCCAGTGGCCTTGTTTGGTTGGAGGGCGCTCAGTTTTTTGAGTACCTCATCTGTAGTTACTATTTCCAGTTTGAAGTCGTCTTTGTGGACGCCTAGGTTCATGTAGTATGCTACTATGTGTTCTACCCCATACTGCCCTGAGTGGGAGGGTAGTTTGTTTACCAGTGTTGTGGCTATGTTTGTGAAGAAAGTGTTTAAGTAATTGGCTACATCCAGCTTGTCTGTGATGAGCGTGTTGTCCGTCTTTATGTTTATGTTTGAGAACCTGGTTTTGAGTTTTTTACTGCAGCCTAGTTGATTGTTGAGTAATTTCCAAAGTTCCCGTGGTTTATTTTTGTTTTCCTCGGTTTTGTCATTGATGAAATTTTTTTTAGCAGTTTTGATCATGGAGTTTACGTCATTTCTTAGTCTGTTTCTTTCTAGTTTGAGTTCAGTCACGTGGTCTTGGAGTTCACTGCTCGTGCTTTTGGTAAGCTTTGACTGACTTTTACGAAACTCAGAGCATTTTTTGTCTCTGGCTTTCATAGCGGTCAGTATTTCAGTGTGCATCCATGGCTCAGCGCGATTTTTTACCCTGGTGGTTCTTAGGGGGGCCATTTTGTTTAGTATTGATGAAAATTTGGTTTTGAAGCCAAGCCAAGTTTCTTCAACCAGTGTACCATTGAGTTCATCTGACCAGTCCAGACTCTCCAGTTCAAGGTTAAAGGCCTCGCTAGAGTAGGTTTTGAGGTCTCTAGATGTGACTGTTTTGTGACAGCCAGCCTTTAGTTTTAGCTTTTTGCGGGTACAGAATATCATGTAATGATCACTTAACCCGCATGCTATAACCCCTTTACTGGAGATCTTGGACTTGTCAGAGGTCAGTATGAGGTCAATGGTAGTCTGAGTTGATTCACATATCCTTGTGGGTTGGGTGATTAGTTGGCTGAGGCCGTGCAGATCACAAAACCTATTGAAGGATTTGAAGACGGGTGCATTTTTTTGTTGCATATCCGTGTTCCAATCCCCAATAAGAATTTTTTCCGCATCCTCAGCTCCAGCTAAGCACACATCCAGAGTATCATAAAAGCCAGTTTGATCTGGCGGTCTGTATATTGTGCCGACTAGAACACACGTTAATGTCCCCATGGGCCGTACAGGTCTTCTTTAAACAAGTCAAGAAGACAACATAACAATAAGTCAAGAACAGAACAAGAACACCATAGGGTCCAAACATTTTTTAGATGAATGCAAATAAATGAAAGAATGCAAGCACTCCCAGACATACCCCACGCGAAGGTAAGGAAAAACTCACTAAAACCTAACATTAGGGAAAAAAGCTCCACAGGCAGTGTGGAGGAGAGAAACCTTAGAAGGGCCATTCAAGGGGGGATCTCCCTTCTTAGATGTTGGTGATAGTAGTGTTGCAGACGGACAGTTGGTAAGCATGCACTCATGTGTGTGGTGAAACACAGATGAGTGCATGCAATAGCAACTGTACATTTTGAAAAATTAAAGATAGAGCTAATAGCGATAGCAACTGAACATTTTGAAAGATTAAAGATAGAGTTGATAGCGGATCTATTTGAGGCACAGGGGCGGCGCAAAGAGGGTCACGTCCTCCCCGTCTTAGTCACGGGACATTCAACACTCCGGTCGTTGCTCAGGGACAGCCGGAGACAGGGAGATAGGGGGTGGCGCAGAGAGGGTCGCGAACTCCCCGACATCATCGCGGGACATCCGGCACTCCGGTCACCACTACGAGACCTCCGGAGACAGGGGGGCACGCAGAGGGGGTCGCAATCTCCCGGCCTTCGTCACGGAACGTCCAACACTCCAGGACAGCAAGTCATAGGAAGACAGGGAGACGGGACAGGCGTTAGACAGCTCATGAGATTGTAGTAGGCGGACATAGCAATAGATACAAGTGGTAGGCATATATGTGAATGGAGTAGATATATGAAGTAAGCGTATTATGTGAATAGAATAGAAGTACTTAACCCAGCAATGAAACCGCGTTGACTGTTAATCTGTTAACAGTCTGTTAATCAGTTGACAGGACCACGGACAGACGGCGGTGAATAACTGATCCAAGGCCTCGGAGGTGCATGTAGAGCAGTCACTACAAGCTTGGCCAAGACCCCGAGGCATCCATCACCTTGGTCAGCGCCAGGAGACGGGTACTCAGAGAGAAGGGGGGGGGAGGGGGGGGGGGGAAGAGTTAGAGAGTTCCCATATTTGTGGTGCTGCAAAGGAGCAGACATGTAGTACCCTGTAGTGCCATGTAGTACCCCGTAGTGCCATGTAGTACCCTATAGTACCCCATAGTGCCATGTAGTACCCCGTAGTATCCTGTAGTGCCATGTAGTACCCTGTGGTGCCTTGTGGTACCATGTAGTACCCCGTAGTGCCATGTAGTTCCATGTAGTGCCATGTAGAGCTATGTAAGCCATGTAGTACCCTGTAATGCCATGCAGTACCATGTAGTACTCTGTGGTACCATGTAGTACCCTGTACCCTAACTAAACTACCCTATAGTAAACTACCCAGTGGTACCATGTAGTACCCTGTACCATAACTAAACTACACAGATTAATCTAAAGGTCAGTCCCCGACCAGGTGAGATCAAGGTAGGTTGAAGGAGAGAGAGAAAAGATGAGTCTTAAGCAGGGATTTAAAAGCTTCGACAGAGCAGGCGCCCCTGATGACGGCAGGTAATTTGTTCCACAGGTAGGGTAGACAAAGGCTCTGTGGCCGGCGGATTTCTTTTTAACCCTAGGGGTCGATAGAAGCCCCGCATTTTGTGAGCGCAGAGCACGAGCGGGCGAGTATCGGGAGATGAGATCGGATAGATAGAGCGGTGCAAGCCCATTTAAAATTTTGTAGGTGAGGAGTAGCACTTTAAAGTCAGAGCGGGCTTGGATAGGAAGCCAATGTAGGGCGGACAAAACTGGTGTGATGTGATCAAATTTTCTAGTTCTAGTTAGTATCCATGCAGCCGCATTTTGCACGAGTTGAAGATTTTTGATGCTTGAATTAGGTAGGCCTGAAAAAAGTGCATTACAGTAGTCCAGACGTGATGAGACAAAAGCATGAATCAGGGTTTCAGCATCAGCCAGAGTTAAAATGGGGCGTATTTTTGCGATATTACGAAGATGGAATAATGCAATTTTGGTGACATTTTTTATATGTGCATTAAATGAGAGGGAGGAATCAAAAATGACTCTTGCGTACGGTGCGCTTTTACCGCTTCTCCGTCTCAGAAAACCAACTCAAGTAAGATGGCATTCTTTTCAGAATTTCATTGGCTACACAATCTGTCAATAATTTTCAGCGTTAGGTGTGGCTGGGTAGCGCAGTGGAGAATGCACTCGCCTACCACCGCAGAGACTCTGGGTTCGAATCCAGCTGTCAGCGGTACCTCCGGCTTGGTCAGTCGTCCCTACTAACACAATTGGCAGTGTTAGCGGGTGGGAAGCCGGCGGGGTGTGTGTCCTGGTCGTTGTAAACTGCGGTTCCTACTGGTCGGTCGGGGCGCCTGTTCAGCAGGGAGGGGATCGGGGGGAAATAGCATGAACCTCCGCACGTGTTACATTCCCCCAGTGAGAGTCCTCGCTGTCGGGTGAAAAGAAGTGGCTGGCTGACTCCACATGTATCGGAGGAGGCATGTGGTAGTCTTCACCCTCCCTAGGCCGACAGTGGGCCAATGCGTGCAATGACCAGGAAGGGAATTGGCATAACGACTAATTTGGGATGGGAGAAAATACAGAAAAAAAAACGGATAATTTTTTTTTATAATTTTCAGCGTCAGTGGTGATTTGTCCGGTCATTGAAAGGCGAAACTGGAGGTGGTAACTTTTTCTAACCTGACACTCATTGGCTGTTTGGTTAACCTGAGATTGGAAGCATGTAATAGGTCAAGCGGTGTGCCAATTAAACGGCGGCCATTTTAGCTTAAAACCGATGTGTTGGTTGATAGACAATAACAGCGTGACGCTGACAGATGGCTGTAAAATGTGTTGCGACAGCCCGTGCGTGGGATAAACAAAATGATGATAATAAACAATAATAATGTTTTTACATTTGTGCAAGCCAAAGTGGAGATCACAAGATTATTTATGTTCGCATAATCGCTAGGATTCAAAATCAATCATGTCCAATAAAAGGCTGATCTGCATCATCACAATTTCAAACCTGTTTTAATAGATATTTGTATTCTGTATATTTTATTAACTCATTGATCGCCATGCTGGGAACATGATATGACTATGTGCTGCCACGCTATGTGTCTATGGAGTCACTCACCTTGTTTGCAGGGCTATAACTATACATATATTATAATTTATAGCTATTAGGGGTGGAACGGTTCACAAAATACACTGTTCGGTTCGTATCATGGTTTTGTGCTCACGGTTTTCGGTTCGGTTCGATATATATGTTTTTTATTTATATATTTTTCAAATGTAACACTCCAAAAATGTAAACATGCTTCTCATTTATTTGAAAAAAAAAAAGGTTTACAGCAGTTTGCCTTAAATAATGTTTGGCACACAAAGACTGAACTGACTGAAAAATATAGGCTACATTTGTCAAAGTATTAACTTGGTGCAAACAAACTAAATAATTAAACCTTTCTATTTTTGTAGCCACATTATAGACAAAGACCATCAACATAAAGTATGCATATGCTCAACCAGAACTATCGGTAGACTTTAAAATGAACACAAAAAACAATGTCAACAATGTTTAAATTCCCTGATTGTCAGTTCTTAATGGAAAGATTAGTTTTCCGCTTGAAATTAAAGTGCAGTATTTGAAATACAATGAAAGGAATATGGCTGGATTTCTTATCAAAAGGAAAAGTGTCACTGTTATTTAAAATAAATAAACAAAAAACAAATTAGAAGGCCATCAATATCAAATGCAGCATAAATCAAACTAACACACACACACTGTAGTCCTACTGTTTCAAAACAACACTACTCTGTTCATTCTATTTTTAAAATACGTACATTGTCTGTCTACATTTATTTAGACTAACATTATTTAAATATTGAGTGCAAGTTGTGCAACACAGTAATTGTGAAACGGTGGTGGATTAACGTAATTCACACACGGAACTGTCTATGGGTTGGGCGTCCGTCCGCAGTGAGTGGAGTCGAATCGAGTCAATAGGGTCCAGCTGCAGCGCCGGAGAATCCTCTCACTCCGCGCTGATTGGCGGAAAGTACGGAAGTATCTCGAAGTACGTCTGCGCTGATTGGCGGCGAGGGACGTCACTCTACCCCTTGACCAAGCTCGGTTAAGACGTGCGGTTGTAGAGAGGGTCGCGGCCTGGAATTGATTGATTGAAAACTTTATTAACAGATTGCAGAATGGGTACCGTACAATACGGTTGGAGAGAGGGTCGCGGCCTGGAATTGATTGAAAACTTTATTAACAGATTGCAGAATGGGTACAATATAGTAAAATACTCTCATCTTCTCTTTTTACTACACAGTTCTGTATCCCCTTCGGATGTATATAGACGTGCGGTTGGAGAGTGGGTCGCGGCCTGGAATTGATTGATTGAAAACTTTTAACAGATTGCAGAATGGGTACAATACAGTAAAATACTGTACTTTCGTCATCTCTTTTTACTACACAGTTCTGTATCCCCTTCGGATGTATATATTTTTTATGATCTCCTCTTAGCAGTTGTTTTGTATTGAGCCGTACTGGATTGTACCCATTCTGCAATCTGTTAATAAGTTTTCAATCAATTTGCTTTAGAATTTTTTTTAACGTCATTGCCATAAAACAGAATGCAGTGTTTCTCTACTTTTCTGTGAATGTCTAGCAAAAAACTGTGGTGCAATCTGAGGAAAATTTTCTGATATTCTATAATCATATTTCAAATGGCATATGTCCGGATGGCAGAATTCAGTACTGTATCTACAAAACCTTCTGTTTAATCATCTTCCCTTTGTTCATTTACTTAAATTTTTTGTACACGTGATGTGATCTCAAGAAGGTGTTGAATGATTTTCCATGTCTGGTCAATTTTAGCATGGTGTTATTCACCATCAAAGATGACATAAAAAAAAATTATAAAAATAGAATTGATATTCTCCTTTGGTTCATTGCGATCAGTGATGCCACAGATTACTTGTAAAAATAATCTGATTACTCCTTTAAAAAGTAATCTAGTTACTTTACTGATTACTTGATTATCAAAGTAATTTGGTTACGAAGTCGTCGTCGTCCCCCCTGCTGCTGCCACAACATAAGAATGACAAGTTTTTTTTTCTCTCTCTCTCTACCAAATACATTCTGAGACAACGGACTCAGTGCGTACTCTGCAAGTTGCGCGTAACATGAATCTCTCTCACTCTCTCAAGTAGCCAAATTACACTATTAAACAAACTGGATAGTTGATTCAACTTCATGCTGAAGCCATTCTAAAATCAGCTATAAACGTAAACATGCGTGTGTGGCTGCGTGCGTGTGCGAGCGCACGTCCCATCTCCGGTCTAGCTGACTGTACCCCTGGCTCTCTTATCATCAGCATTATGAGATGGTAACTAAATAGTAATGCACAGCCACTTGGAAAAGTAACTGTAATCAGATTACTGGCTTGTAAAAAGTAAGTAAATTAGATGACTATTTACTGAAAAAGTTATCAGATTAGAGTACTTAGTAACTAGTTACTGGCATCACTGATTACAATTGACTCAAGCCTATATTTCTGACACTGGGAACCCCCAACCTCCGGGGGCTCCAGCTCCGTCAATCATTTGGCGATCTCGAAAAGTTTTGGACAGGGTTGTAGCCAATGAGTGTGGCTTTCCAATGATACCCCATGATATGATAATTGGGGATCTAATACGGTCTCTATTGATCGATTTATGATAAAGAAAAGCAGGGTCCCCCAATTGGGGGACCTACAGGCTTAACAGGTTAACAGTTTTTTTATACCCTTGTTTTAATTGATTGTTTTCTTGTTCTTATTATTTTATTAAAACTGACATTGTTGTAATTGAAGTTTTTGGATGAAGGCAGCAGGACTCGTACCGGCCAAGTGTCTGCTGATGAGTGAATGAATGTAACGCCATGTAAATCATTTGTCACTCAGACACACTAGCCTAACTTCAGTAGTCAGGTGTGTAGGTAAGCCAAACTGGTACTACTGTAGCAGGTATGATGACTGAGAGGTACTGTGTTCATTGTATTCTCATGAGTCATGATCTCATGTGTCTTGCCAACCAATATGGCGCAATGCCACAGCACATTGGCCACGGTTGTCATTTAATAATAAATCACCTGCTAGTTCAGGAGTACAATAGCCTGTTTGCTGACCAAGATGCCAATACCATTTGTAGGATATACCATCATGGTCCCATGCGAACATAGACATTTGTATTTAGTATAATACCACTGTCAACAATATATACATATCATTTTATTATTGAATCCAATAGGAATTGCCCATTGCAGCAGTATTAAATAATTTGCTATGGGAATTAGATGAGAATAAACTAGTGGTTCTCAAATCTCAACCCTTTTTGGGTCAACACCCCCCTATCTGACATCCATGTTCCATAACGCCCCCCCCCCCCCCCCCTATCTGACATCCATGTTTCATAACGCTCCATATCTGACATCCATGTTCCATAAGGCCCCAATGTCCAGCTCTCAATTATGATTATTTTCTCAAAAATAGGATATGGAGAGGGCTTCAGCGTTCCTGGTTTTGTTTCAGTAGGTGCTCTTTGGATTAAATCCGGGGTAGGATTCGTTATAGTTATAAAAAAGTTGAAATCCAAGGCAGCTCTACAGGTTTTAAAATCCCAGAGTTCTGTTTTTTCTTTTTTCTTTATTAGTCACAGTTTTGTTTGGTCGCAGTTATCAACACCCTGATGAAGGCCCTGTGTAGGCCGAAACATGTCGGTTTTTAAACTCATAAAATATATTGGGTCGCACCTAAATCGGCAGGGTCGGTTGGCATCCGGAAACAAACCATTCTTTTTTTTTAGGCCTAGCATTCAAATTGAGCGCGAAATTGAGTGGGCCAATATCAGAATTTTATATCGTCCGATACCAACGTTTTTAAAACCGGCCAATATCAGCCCGATGTGACGGTGAATCGATATATCTGTTACCGCTAATATGGACTACTTATCCAATCCACTACTTTTACATTATAGAGTTAGCCCTTTAGTTTGATATCAGTGGGTGAGGAATGATTGAGCTAGAATTAATTTAGCCCAATTAGAGAGACCTATAGTAACATGTTTCTTATGTGCCAAATTGAGTTGCTTTACTTTGTTGTCTGACATTACTAGGGTTGGGTTTTGTTAGCCACTTCAGTTTTGGAACATTGTATTTTTCCCTCAAAATAATTACCTTTTTCTAAGAACATTTTATAAGGGATTTGAAAGGATTTGGATTCGATAAGCAGATTCAAACCTGGATCCAGATTGGATTAATTACTTTCAAACCCTGACCCAGTGACCCCACATGTGTTGCTCTTACAGTACCGGATCTGAGTATTGGGGAAATTCTCAGACACGGACACCCTGTGTTCTAAATTGGTATCTGTTACCACTATATCAGTATCCGTGTGTCCATATCCGCCCATTGTGGTTACTGTATTCAGATATCATCCTGACTGAGTGGAGTCTTCTCTCGACAGCTCGCTAGCTGCTGCTGTGTGATCTAGAGGGAGAAGCGAGGAGCAGAGAGATGGAGGCTTCGGACGGTCTGCTGCAGGTCAACAACGGAGGAGAGCAGGGGGCCAACCGCTGGAAGGCACCCAACGACGACTCTGTATGGCCCACATCCACTACTCGCTACCTCTAGGACAGGGGTCCCCAAATGGTTTCATGTCGAGGCTCACCAATTAGATCGATGTTAGCATGGGGACCCCACATTGATTAGATGTTGCCCCAGAGCCCCCGGTCTAAATAGACTTTAGTTGTTCTATATGAATTATGAACAGAATTCCATAACTGAGCCTGTAGGCGGGAGATGGGCAGAGTCACACCTATTATCAGAATATAGTTAGTTTAATCATTTATACACATTCTGTTATTGGACAGGCTTCCTAGACAATAGCGAAATTAAGCTATTTATTAATTTTGCGGGGGACCCACTGAAACCCATGCAGTCAACCAGGACCTTAGTTTGGGAACCACTGGTCTAGGAACATTACAGTAGGGGTGGAACCACTGGTCTAGGCACATTACAGTAGGGGTGGAACCACTGGTCTAGGAACATTACAGTAGGGGTGTACAAATTCAATTCAAAACCCTTGGCTTCCATGAGGATTATTTAGGGCTAAAGATCATCAAAATATCTGGTAATATATTATGGTATAACCATAACACAATGGTTTGGTAATTTGAGTAATTCAGTAATTCTGCAGTCATTTACCCCTTCAGATGAAGGACCATATAAATCTGGTTTGAAAACATTTGAAGAACAAATACACTTGGAGTTATGGGTGTTACTTGATTCAAAAGTACACAACCTATCCTGTCTATTAGTCATGTGTTTTTATTTCCACATTCATATCCCCTGCATCCCAGGGACACTTTGTTCTATGAGCATGGCTGTGTGCTATCATTGATTTTGTGTGTGTGTGTGTGTGTCTGTCCAGGAGCGTAGCTCCAGCCCCTCAGTGCTGCGTTATGTGAGCAGCTCATGGAAGGAGGGTCTGCTCAACAGGAAGAGACCCTTTGTCGGCCGTTGCTGTCACTCCTGCACCCCACAGAGCCAGGTGCGCTCACACCACATTTAACCTGCTGAATTGTACCGTTTTGTTGTGAGGAGGACATGTGATTAACCGGACATAGAACCTTACCAATGTGTTCTGTGTCTCCAGAGCTCTTTCTCTGTTGCGGTTATTGATTGCTTTTGTGTGGGGTTATTTCCCTGTCCCAGGAGAGACTGTTCAACCCAAGTATCCCCTCACTGGGACTGCGCAATGTCATCTACATCAATGAGACTCACACCAGGTAAGCAAGGACAAGTCACTGATGTCATATCTGCCCTGTAGGCTAGGACAGTGGAACATGATGCACCAATACCAATACTGGCAATTATATTTCAATTTATATATATATATTTTATGAAAATATAATACGGTACATGTAAAATAATGTATATATAATACATTTCTTGATAGATTTTTTTTATTTTGCATGTAGAAGCATGTCAGATCTCTCTCATGGTAAAACTTTATTATATCTCAAAGACCAGTATTGTCCAGTGACCCCACACTATATACCATCTATACCAGTGGTTCTCAACTGGTCTAGCCTCGGGACATTAAGTCGCAACCCAACATTTTTAACCACTATGATTTATGTAAAAAAAAGAAAATTGCAGTAATACGCAATCTTTCAAAATATGAAATAAACACAAAAAAGTGCAACAAAAGTGCAACTATTGCTAAAAACCCAATGAAATAAAATTATAATAAATAATATGCTTCTTAGCAGATTTCTTAGCTTAACATAACAGACCTAAGTTTGGGGGAACTAATGGGATAACTGGGGTTGCAACAAAAGTGCAACTAGGGCTAAAAACCCAATGAAATTTAATAATAATAATAATAATAAATAATTATGCTTCTTAGCAGACTTCTTAGCTTAACATAACAGACCTACAGTACGTTTGGGGGAACTAATGGGATAACTGGGGTTGCAACAAAAGTGCAACTAAGGGATAAAAACACAATGAAATAAAATAATAATAATAAGTAAGGGACGAGGTCATTGTTGCAAAATAATTGACCAACACGGAGTTTAAAATACCGAGCCGCCTCGGCGAGGTGTTTTAAACGTCAGTGAAGGTCAATTATTTTGCGATGATGACCGAGTATAGCTATACATTATCCCGCTTATTACATGGCTAACTTACTAACAATATACCTAATTCATTTGACAAATCGCAGTTGTTCTGTGGCTCTGTCAGCCCAAATAAAGTGATTATTATTATCGCGGGCAGCCCGGCAGGTGTGTGATTGGCTGCACTGAAACAGTGTGTGTCAGTGGGGCTTGATTACTCCAGCTGCGAAAAACAATAATCACCGGTGGTTATCGAAAAATAATTCACCGCTGTCTGGGGCTATTGACCAATCACAAGCAAGCATTTCGGCGAATGTGTAAACGCCATGTAATAATAAATAATATATCCTTCTTAGCAGACTTCTTAGCTTAACATGCAGGGAACTAATGGGATAACTGGGGATGTTGTTTGCTCCTGACAAGAGTCTCAAAGTCTGGGGTGATGGTAGACAAAGCAACTCAAGAGGTCATGCTCAATGTCCAATCTGTTCCTCCACTTTGTCTTCAGCTAGACCAGAGCTGAGAAGCCACTTTCACAAAGATAGGTAGTGAGAAAAAAAAAAAATTACTTTTAACTTTTTTTTTCTTTTTTTTTACACACACATCCGCGGCCCACTCAAAAAGTCTCCGTGACCCACTTTTGGGTCGCGACCCACCAGTTGAGAAACACTGATCTATACCGTTCATTAAGTATCGATTGTATTGGTTCTTGGTATCGGCCCATACCTAAAAGTTTACTTATCTGCACTGAAAAGGCGGTGTGGGTTCCTCCCTACCAAACGGTGTATGGAACTATCTAACTGACGGCCTGAGGACTTTTACCTTCATCGATCTTTGAACCTTAATTATGACTTAGACCAACATGATCACAAGATCAGCACCTGTTCTGTTGTTCAAACATGATAGCGGTGTAGTCATTTTACTCAATTGCAAAATCATAAATTAATCATATCTGTGTGTGTGTTCACTGTTCAATGTGCAAGGGGCGAAGGGCCTGTGGGAGGGGCTGAGGGCATGTAGGAGGGGCTGAGGGTTAAGGTATGGTGTCTATGTGAACAGTGGAAAGCTAACAATATGAATAATTGATGGTGTTTGTCAGATGACACCAGCCACACGGATCCAATGACTGACCTCAGTGGGAGGAAACTCACTTGCTTCCTAACATGCTTTACCCACCCAAAAATCTGCCTTAAAATATCATTCTTAAATATAGATACATGCGTTTTTTATTTTTTTTTATTTAGTCTTTTCTAATTTGACCTAAAATACCATATTGGCTAAAATAATTTAAATAAAATTGTCTTGTTTACATAAAGTAAACACAAATGCAATTTATTTAATAAAATGTTGTTATTAAAATGTTAAATTAAACTACTCATTTATATATCAAAGTGAAAAGTAGAACCATTACGTTATATTTCAATTCAATTCTGCCTTGTTGATTACCATGATCTTCAAATGTGAATTATAACTTGGCCTACTTTGAACCCTCTGAAACTCAGTTATGAGCTGTAGGATCATCTTGACATTAAAGGGGACATGTCTTGCTATTCCTTTCACTATTTGGACAACTTTACACAATTCCTGTAGTCTGAGTCTATGGAACACATCTGTAAATTATTATTATTATTTTTTTTTTGTATTTCTAATCAAGTACTCTAAAGCAGCATTTTTCCACTTCAAGATTTCAAGCTGTTTTGGGCTGGGCTCCGCCCATAAGCGCTTTGAGTGACAGTCACCCACAGTCTGCACTAGCAGACAGAGAGAGAGAGAGATTGAGAGGGATACTAATTAATTTCGCCGCGGGGGGCATAATCCCACGGGACAATGCATTGGTAACTTGTACCCCTGTGAATATTATTGCACGGATCGGAATACGGGCGCGCGCGTGGGAGCATGCGCAACGATATTTTGACAGTGATATGCGAGTGGAGAAGCTCCATCCCCATACACACACACACACACTCCCGCGCGCAGGGCTGGAGGTGTGTAAATGCTCGTGTCCCTCTCTCTCTCTCTCTCTCTCCCTCTCTATCTCTCTCTCCCTCTCTATCGCTCGCTCGTTCTCTGCTGTCTCTGTCGGCACCCGCGCACGTCAACCCGTTTGAGGAAGTAATTCTACTCGCTCTGTTGTTGAGCGAATTGTTGATTGTGGGCGGTGACTACGGGTGGGAATCACCAGTTTCATCACGATACGATACGATATCGATTATTTGGACAACGATACGATATTTGCCGATATCACAAAGTCTGCCACGATACGATACGATTAGATTCAGGTGCCTGCGATCGATATGAGAGGATATTATATGCCCATTTAACACAATCTGTAACATTTAGATCAACTCAAAAAAGGCAACGGAAATATCATTTGACATTTTTATTTGAGCTCTTCCAGACATTTAAATGAAAAACAATCTATTGTTTTTAATACAAATAGAGCTCCTGTTCACTGTAAAGTGCCACGTTTTGATATATTGAGCTTTAAACTTTACATTTTTTTGGAACTCACAATACGCAACCTAAAATCCCTTCCTCTCCCAAACCGTTCCTGCAATTGTTTTATGTTGCATGATGTTCATGAATACATTCATTATGTATTGTATTTTTTATGTTTAAATATCAACATTATCTGTACACCGTTCGGCACAACCTCCACGGTTCGGGCGTGTGGGTATTGTTCGGTTCAGGGGATGCGCAAATAAAAAAATTAAACTTAATTTGGCACGGAGGCGAGAGAGGGTAGCGCTGGCTGCAGGCAGCAGCAGCAGCACTGCAGGTGCTAGTCAGTTTGTTGAAATGGCAAGCGAAATATAAATCAATCTTCATTACGACTTTAAAAACATAGCCATTAACATTACATAGGCCTACACACAATCTTGCCATAACGTTAGCAGTTTGTACACAACGTACGTTTTAACTATGGTAGCCCGCCAGCTAATACAGCCAATGAAATGTTACCGTAGCTACTAGCTAGCAGAGGAGAAAATGGGAGTCTGAGAGGCGGGGTGTTGAAAGACAATGATAGGCGTTTATTCAACATCCAAGAAGGCTAACATACAACTGTGTTTACTAACTCCAACCGGGACTATTGTCGCTTTTCCACTGCATGTTATCAACTCGATTCAACTCCGGTAACCGGTAGAGTCGAGAAGGTCCGTGACGCTAAATTGTCCGTGCGGTCCCCCAACCCATAGATAGTTCCAACTCACCGAATTACATTAATCCACCACAGTTGCACTCAATATTTAAATTGTCTAAATTGTCTAAAAAGTCTAAATTAGGGATGTCCGATATTATCGGCCGATATCGGCATTAAAATGTGATATCGGAAAATATTTTTTTCTTTTTTCTTTTTACATTTCTTTAACCTTTATTTACCCAGGCAAGCAAGTAAGAACAAATTCTGATTTTATTTATTGTCAAAAGTATGCATAATGTTGTGTTAATTCCACAACAAGAGATATGTAATGCTAATTACCTGAAATTATTCCATTTTGGGGGGGGGGGGGGGAACCCTGCATATATCGGTATCGGAAATTAAGAGTTGGACAATATCGGTATATCGGTAAAAAAGCCAATATCGAGCATCCCTAGTCTAAATAAATGTAGACAGATAATGTACATATTTAAAATAAATAGAATGAACAGAGCAGTGTTGTTTTGAAACAGTACAGTGTGTGTGTGTGTTAGTTTGATGTATGCTGCAATTTATATTGATGGCCTTCTAATTAGTTTATTTATTTATTTTAAATAACAGTGACACTTTTCCCTTTGATAAGAAATCCAGCCATATTCCTTTCATTGTATTTCAAATACTGCACTTTAATTTCAAGCGGAAAACTAATCTTTCCATTAACACATTGGGTGCCACTCCCCTTTGCACAGATAACCCCTTGAGTGCCAGCGCTTTAGTCAATGGGAGGTCGAGGACATTTGCAAATGCTTAAACTATATCTTAAATTATGGCTATGGGTCTAAAACACCCCTCGCTTATCAATGACTTGCTTGCAGTCAACATGTACGAAATGGATTGTTTTTTCATTGGTACATTTCCGTTTTATACCGTTTTGAATACGAGTATAGTTTCGGAGAGTTCTAGTAATTTCAGAGAAATTCCGCGATAATAGCCCTTTAGTGGAATACACAAAACACGTTGTCATTTTTCGGCTGATTTATTAATAGTTGTCAAATAAACGCTAGATTATCGATAGTATATGTACTTATGCACGCTAGAGAAGCGGGCTGAAAAATCTATTATCCATGACCTGGTCAGTGCTAACGTCATACACACACACAGACACGTTGTGATCGCTATGAAAAAAACCATCCGATTAACCCAATACTGGTAAAATAGAGTCCTTACCTCACATCAGATGTTCTGCAAAAAGATTAATCCAATTCCTGATCGCCATTCCAAATATTGATTGCATTTATTGATTCAACATTATAGTCCGAAACACGTAATCGAAAGCTGCTCCGAGCCTCCCCAGTGAATGTGGTAACAGACACTGCTTGCCAGAGATGGGGAAACCCTGGACCGGAGTTATTCTCTGATGCACTTTTTCACCCAATCCAATCCAATGATGTGCATTACCATCCAGGAGACGATAGGCGGCGGTATTTGCCCTTTTCGAGCTCAGAGCCATTCCCAATGATAATGTCAGGCTGGATGGATGAAAAATTTATGGATATCGCTAATAAAAGAAATAACAATTAAATAACGAGAAATCTCGTCATTGGCACTCAACGCATGGCCAGGTAGGACGAGAAATCTCGTTGTTGGCACTCAAAGTGTTAAGAACTGACAATCAGGGAATTTCTTTGTGTTTATATTAAAGAAAGGAAAGTCTAGTGCTGGTTGAGCATATTGTCTGTTTGCACTAAGTTTAAATATAGCCTATATTTTTATATATATAGCCTATATTTTTCAGTCAGTTCTGTGTTTGTGTGCCAAACATTATTTAAGGCAAACCACTGTAAACCTTTTTTTTGTTTTAATAAATGCGAAGCATGTTTAGATTTAAGTGTTAAATATCTTTTTTTAAAACAACGTATATCGAACCGAACCGAAAACCGTTAGCCTAAAACCGCGATACGAACGGAACCGTCGATTTTGTGAACCGTTCCACCCCTACTATATATACTATACTTCATCTGGTCTTTCCAAACGCACACGCACACACACAGAAAGTGTTGTGAAGGGCCAGATTAAACCGAATATATATATTTATTATATATATATATTTAATTGTATTTGTATATTCTCTAATATTCCCTGATATCCCTTGTATATTCCTTGTACAATATGCATTGAATATCCATTCTAGCCTACCGAACATCCCATAATAGTCTCCATTCTACTATTGGTCGAGACCTTGGTGCCAGGCTGCCATACCCCCCAGACCCAGTTCAAACGTACCGCTCAACATGTACGAACAAGTCCTAGTTCCGCGTAGGAATCTGGCTACCGCACCACTAACGGTACTATTTGTTCATAGTGCGTATATATACTGCGCTACTAAAGTAGGACTTCCTTTTTAGTCCAGTTTCTTACCCTCCAATAGAGTGACAGACGTAAAGCCTCCCCGCGACGCCACGTGTGGGAGTAAGGCCAAGTTCGGCCTACCATCGGTATTGAGACATCGTGTATATTAATATTTGAATAGTCATATTTGGCACTATATCGTCGAGTTGGACGTAGTCTATTTAAGCTAATAATAGTCTATTCATATGTAGTGCTTCGTGCGGTGAGAATACTATCGTAGTCAGTACCCCATCGTTTCGGGCAGAGAACTGGCTGCTTATCCAGGGTGGCCGACCCCATGTGAGGCTGCACCCGAGGAGCCCCAGAGCCGACGAGCGAGTGGACCTGCATACCGGATTATTCTACCGACGACAGCCCGCCTTCCCAGGCACGGATTATGCTTTGTATACAGTGATTATTCTATGGATAAAGACCAACACTGCCGTGTGTTGGAAACCCCCCCCCCCCCGGAGAGGACGACAGGTGAGGAGACGCTCTACACGACGAGGTCGCTTCACGTCTCTCCATCGTGGACCGCACGAAGCCGGCCCACAGAGAGTCCAACTGCTTTCATCTGTGGATCGAGGATCGCTGAGGCACCGAGCCGCACAACCGTGGGTTCTCCCAGGATACCCTCGGCCAGACGGATACAGCCAGACTCTACCCCCCCCCCCCTTCTCCAGTTGTCTTACAAGCGACCGGAATCCCCCCCTAGTGTATCCAGTTCTATAATCATTAAAGTATCATTGCTATTATTCCTTAACTATTCCAGGTCGTATATGTACCACCTGCGCCTTCAGAGATTGGACATTCTCTATTGATATACCGACGAATACTCTTGCCATAAAAGTGCATACTAATTCCCATTCATAAATGTGATTGATTTGATTAAGTGCTTGCTCTACACACCATCGCTGTGTAGAAATAAAGACCTATTTCTAATTCGTACATTTGTGTTGGATCCGTTTCATCTACGTGACAGTGTTCATCATAATATATTTATGCCGAGTACTGGGTGGCCGAATATTAAGTACAAAGGTAGTGGTAGTAAGTATCATATCTAGTAATACAGTCAGGGAATTGTACCCCTCAGTTACAGAAAGGGAGAATCCCTGCCCCCCCCCCTTTCCCAGTCCCCATTCTGCTGTCCGTCTGGCTCTGATCAAGGTTAGCTTGTTGTTAGCTTATGCTAACGTAACGTTAATTTCTGTCTTTAATGCGACGTGGGCATAAAGGAATGGTGACTATTGCAAAGTATGTTGGATGCATTTGACCCGTTGTGGAATAAAACAGCAGGGACTTGTTTTGGGTCGTAAAATAGGCACACTAGCCTTGCTCTGTTGCAATGTCCGCGTTCCAGACGCTACTGTTGTGAAACGTACATTTTAAAATAATGGTTGAAATGAAGTCGTTGGAAGTAGGGCTGGGCGATATGACCAAAAACGTTATCGCGATAAAATTATAAAATTATTTTCATATAACTCGATATCGATAATTATCGTCGATATAATGTCTGTCAAGTTTAATTAACTTATTATGCCCGGCGCCGATACGCGGGCTGACTTGTTTTGCTGCTGTGAATGTCTCGAGAGTCGAATTGATGTCGTCATCAGTCCGCGCACGTTAGCAGAGCGGAGTATCTCAAGCGGAGTATCTCATGACTCAAAAATGACCCTAAAATACTCTGTTCCGCCCAATTCATTGCAACGACGTCCACCGTATACCCCACACTACTATAACAGTTACCCTCAGAATTCAAAACACACACCAACTCGGCAGGTAACCTGTGAAATAGCGGCGTGCAAGCTAATTAGCCATAGCCAGCCCCGTTTCCAAGCGGAGTATTTCATGACGATGTACTAAAAAATGACCCTAAAATACTCTGTTCCGCCCAATTCATTGCAACGACGTCCACCGTATACCCCACACTACTATAACAGTTACCCTCAGAATTCAAAACACACACCAACTCGGCAGGTAACCTGTGAAATAGCGGCGTGCAAGCTAATTAGCCATAGCCAGCCTCGTTTCCAAGCGGAGTATTTCATGACAATGTACTAAAAAATGACCCTAAAATACTCTGTTCCGCCCAATTCATTGCAACGACGTCCACCGTATACCCCACACTACTATAACAGTTACCATCAGAATTCAAAACACACACCAACTCGGCAGGTAACCTGTGAAATAGCGGCGTGCAAGCTAATTAGCCATAGCCAGCCTTGTTTACCGAGTCCTACCTCCTTCCGGGTCTCCTTCCTCTATCGGCCATCTCCTTCACCGATTGGTTGTTAGTGCGTGTGCTCATATCCAAGCTTGGAAAATCGATATATCGAAACTTTGCGACCACGTTTCATGTTTATTTCGAGGAAATAATTTATCGCGATAGTTATCGTTATCGTTTTATCGCCCAGCCCTAGTTGGAAGAATAACAAAGGTTATCCTATAACCCTAGTTATATGAATATGACGAGCGCTCTACTCTATTGGAACTGTCCCTTTAATCATATGCTATCATGAAAACGTTCAACCACGTGCACGCACCTACACCTGCCTGACCACATCCACATCCGCTCACATATAAGCGGGGTCATGGCCATACTACCAGCTCCTTCCCCAGTCTTTCACCGCCGAAACGGAAGACACATGGGGTCCTCAGTGAGTCAGAGCAGAGCGCTCGCCATATTCATATAACTAGGGTTATAGGATAACCTTTGTTATATTTCATATGGCTTTACGCTCTGCTCTATTGGAACACAAGACCGGAGCAGAGCGGAGAGCCCGACAGATGTACCCGCTGAGGTCCCCTACAACCATCAGAATACCGGGGAGGATCCGGGCCCCCCCTAGTGAGGGACGGGAGGGAGACCGGACCCGACTGTGCGAAGAGGGAACAGTACCTCAACGCACAGGGTGAGCAGTCCGTGTGACTTACCTTTGGAACTCACCCCCAACATGGTGGGGTCGGGGTCAAAAAGCCCGACCCTGTGGCAAGGCCGTAGCAGCGGGGCGCGGAGGAGGCTCCAGCCCCAGGCCACATCCCGGGGGCCAGGACCCCCCGAAAAAGGGGCCTGGCGAGGTTCAACGAGGCCGCGACATCGAGACCCCACCAGACGGTCACTGGTGACACCACCCCCCACATCGCCAGCGTATCGGACACGGCATACAATAGGTGAAGGCCCTTCTCCACCTGGCACGCCACTCCGAAGCGCTCCAAGGAGGCTTCCCCCCCACAATGTCGTGGGGCCAGCTGGCGCACCGGGGAGACAACCCTCCAAGGAGGTTGATCCCTCAATCCAGGCCGACAGGTCTTAACAAGAGCAGAACTCGACCTGCGCCCGGAGCACTGCGGAAATTATTAATTCATATTAATTCAAGTATTTGCATGTGAGTGAAAGGTACATGCATCGTTTCAAATATTGTACTGCCACCAGTGCTGTGCTTATTTACATTTATACAACTGGTTACAAATCAAACAAAAAGTATTTTAAACAAGTGTTTTCTCACTCAATTATCAAGTTGCCCCATGACATGAAAGGGATTCAAGTATTTGCATGAATGCAAGGTACAATATTGTATTGCCTCCACTGCTGTCAGACCAGAGTCGGCGCCAGAACCAATCTAATGGGGGGCATATGGTAACAGCGGGGGGGCATACATTCCCATTCAAGAACTCAAACAGTGACATAAAATATAGGCTTCAGAAAACGAATTTCCCGCAAACCAACACACACATTTCAAAACATGAGCGCATAAGAGATAAGACAGTCTCTCTCTCTCACACAAACACACTCGCGCACACACACACACACACACTGAGTGACATACTGTGCACCGTGTCAGAGCATTGGCGAAACGAAACCACAAGTGACAAGCCTACTCATATTTAAGTAGGTACAGTACAACTATCACCATTGCCATCAATAAATATATGATAGCCATATAATAAATATATGAGGCTGGGCTTAACAAGTCAAAGTATTCTTAATAATAATAGCCCGAGGCTGGGCTTAACAAGTCAAAGTATTCTTAATAATAATAGCCAGAGGCTGGGCTTAACAAGTCAAAGTATTCTTAATAATAATAAGGGCCAAGGCTGGCTTAAATGAAATATTATGACTTACCATTAGAAGAGTTGGAGGCGGAAAGTGGCACTGAACCTCCTCGGGATGGTGTCCTTCCACTCAGTTGTACAATTTCGCGTGATGTCTTTCTCAAACGCCAGCTGAACCAATTGGGCCTTTCGTTTGTGGAGCATTGTCCGTCTGTGGTCTGAAAAAACATTCCGTAGCGTTGAGAACGAGTTCTCGCACATTGCGGTGGAGGCGCCGAAAGTTAATCCATGCTTGAACGCAGTCAGTACACTGGGCATTTCCACGAGAGATTTGTGGTAGTGTGATAAAATGTACTTTGTGTGGTCCAGATCCCCTCCTCGATTGGCAGGCAGGGTATGGTTGTAAAACCATTTGTTTGGGTTGCCGTTGCTCAGTCCCGAGATAATTTAAGGGTGTGGATCATGATGGCTAACCTGCCACGTTAGCTTCTGCTGCATTAACAGATGCACCTGCACCGGGCGCTTCTTGGCAGACTTCATGGCGCCTTACCGAAAGCTCTTCAGAGGTGCTGGTTTCTCCAACGTTAGAGGAGGAAGCATTTGAGGAAGCCGTGAAGAAGGTGCCCCTGCCCCACCATTTTCGTATGTCAATTTTCTATGTCCATCTCCTTTATTTTACCGTCCCTGACGGTGACAGACGGACCCTCTATAAATTGTACTTTCCATGCTCACTCACGCAGTCACGCTCTGACTACCCATCAACTCAACGTGACCAATTACGCAATAACACACACACCAATCAGCGATCAAACATACACTTCTTTTAAGACTTTTTTGTTTAATTTCGTTTAATAATAGGCTAAATAGCCTATTTATAAAGGAAAACATCTGACTTTTACTATAATAAAAATGATTACAAAAAAGAAAATTATAAATAAAATAAAATTTTAACTGGGGTGGCACCTCAGGGGCACCTGAGATTTCAGGGGGGGGGCACGTGCCCCTGGTGCCCCAGTGGTAAAATCACTAGTGCCTATAACTAATTAACTACTTCAGCACTGAACTTGAAGAGGTGCACTGCAGCATGGACTTCCAGGTGGTGAAAGTAGGGAAGGAGCTGGTAGTATGGCCATGACCCCGCTTATATGTGGGCATGGTCAGGCAGGTGTAGGTGCGTGCACGTGGTTGAACGTTTTCATGATAGCATATGATTAAAGGGACAGTTCCAATAGAGCAGAGCGTAAAGCCATATGAAATATAACTAACCAAATGGGTGAAACAAACACACGCCAAATATTTGAACCTGTGACGTCGGGAGCAATCGGGTGATCCCACATGGGACGGCTTAAGTTGATCTCTCTCTGCCATATGCCAGTGTTAGTTTTGTCGGTGGGATTTAGCTCCCAGGCTAAACAGGCAGGTGGAGGAGTGGTCAGTCTTAGCTTTCACTGTGTCTCTCTAGCATTTCATTGTATTGATGTATCGGTGGATTCAGGTGGTCTCGCTCAACAACTTCAATACCCTTCATTAGAACAAAACTCAGGCACTCAAAAAGTATTACAGGAAGAATGATGAATTCAAATGCCTTTTTATTAGGGAACGGCTACATCATTTAAAAAACATGTTTCGACCAGCTGGTCATCAGGGCACAAGGGGTCATCATCACAGGTCAATCAATCAATCAATCAATCAATCAATCAATCGATCAATTCAAAAGAGAATCCACTCATCAATAAAATCATAACATAAAAAACTAAAATACGTTTTCTACATCGGAACTGGGATTGGAATAGGCATGCGTGTGTGCATGTATGTGTTTCATTTGCAAAATGATTGCACTAATTGCTGACTTTGAAACGGACATTTGGTTACTAGTAATTTATTTATTTAACTTAATAATTAGTGTATGAAGGCTATATTACTGTATTGTTTATGTATGTACTGTATGTGTGTTTGTAGACAGCGGGGCTGTATTGTTTATGTATGTACTGTATATATGTGTGTTTGTAGACAGCGGGGCTGTATTGTTTATGTATGTACTGTATATGTGTGTGTTTGTAGACAGCAGGGCTGTATTGTTTATGTATGTATGTACTGTATGTATATATGTGTGTTTGTAGACAGCAGGGCTGTATTGTTTATGCATGTACTGTATATGTGTGTGTTTGTAGACAGCAGGGCTGGCTGGTTATATTACTGTATTGTTTGTGTGTACTGTATATGTGTGTGTGTTTGTAGACAGCTATATTACTGTATTGTTTATGTGTGTACTGTATGTGTGTTTGTAGACAGCGGGGCTGGCTGGCTCGCAGGCTCAGCTACGTACTGTTCGTCCTGGAGAGAGACGTGCGGAAGGACATGTTTGCCAGAAACATGGTGGACAACGTACTCAACAACAAAAGGTACGTGTTTCACATTATTGCTAAAACTGCCCTTATTTCGCATTGAACAGTCTTAGAACATAGAACAGTCTTGCTTTTGATTTTGAGTAGATCTTTAGGTAATTTAGCCAAGACTTAACACCATCCTGCCCTGACTGCCTCATCAATCTCACACTGGCAGTGGTGAAAGCTTTGACTGATATTCAAGACTAAATTGCATTCCGTTTCACTTCATTATTGATTCTGAAAGTGCCTCCAGCCTGGCTGTTTTCAAACCTTAGGGGCTGAATCCAGGTTAATGCCCAGTGATTCAAATGAAGATGATTGTGAGAGCAACAAACCATTTGGATGATGGCGATTGTAGTCTGCTTGGCCTTACTCCTAAAACCCACCTTACCCCTGCCCATTTTGACAACCTAGGATGGCTTAGAGTAGACGACAGAGAGTACAGCAACTTGCAATGGGCTTGGTCTACAAGATACACTACACCACTCAGGTACCCATGTACATGTCGAAATACTTCCCAAAGGTCAGTGAATACCACGACCACAACACCAGAGGGAGTTCCACAAATCATGTTCAACCCAGATTTGGATCAAACAAGGGACTAAACACGTTTCGCAATTATGCCACAACAATGTGGAACGCCCTACCCACAGCCGTAAAATAATGTGAATCCCTACCCTCCTTCAAAACCACTCTCAAAGAGCACCTACGGGTGGCTGCAATTAGAAAATGTCCAACCCCCCCCCCCACCCAACCCCCTCCATTGTACAGTTTCTTCCCCTTCGAATGTACATATATTTTCTTTATGATCTCTTTCTCTTAAACAGTGCTGTATATTTGTATGTCATGCATGTCATAAATGTCTTGATGAAACAGTACTGTTTATCTGTATGTCATAAATGTCTTGATGAATTGAAAATGGGGGACCCTGATGTAAACACATTGGGCGCCATGTATTGTACCCATCATTGGGCCCAGTCTGCCAGCGCTGTAAGCCTATGGAGATGTTTACCTTCTTTGCAGGGCTATAACCTTTTAAATATTATAGCTATATCGACATTACTATGGCCCATTCAACATCGGGTATCTATCGTTCCGGATGTGGGAACGTTATATTTTTTCATTCATACATTGTTGTGTAATACCGTCGTGAATATACGTTTTTAGAGTTTTCTGCAGTAATTCCTAAAACGCGAGTTATAGGCCCAGACGCATATGATAGATTATCGATTGGCGTTTCTTTCCTATACACGCTATATTAAAAAATTCAAATGTATATGATCGGTATACATTATGCTTCATCATGCGTGAAGGAAGGGGGGGGTCGTTTATAATTCCTTGATCGTCAGTAACGGCTTTATTTAGTATGGGTTTATACGTTGATCAGACTGATTGCAAACAAAGAAATGGACAATCGATCTGAAAATAACGTTAGATTCCTCTTACCGTTCGCCGATGAGACTGGAGGAAAGATATTCCAATAATTTGACGTCGATCTGCTAGATCCATTTCCCGTTTGTATGACGCAATAAACGCCGAAATCATATTGATTATTGCGTTTCGAAAGCGATCCCAATGCACTCAAGTGTGTATCTAGACCCACGTTACAATATATCTCTGGCGGAGGAATTTCCCTGATGCACCGAGCGCCACTTCCGGTTTGGCGTGGAGTGTAACTCGCCCGAAATCCACCAGGGGGCGGTATTGAGGCGTTGCAATTAGTGCACTGCAACCCTGCCTGAGCCCGACGGGGCCCTACCCGACCCGACAGGTTCGGGCTGGGTAGGGCTTTGTTTTTAAATAAATAATTCTGGCTCGGCCGGGCCGGGCAGCGCCCTCTTTTTTTATTTTTATTTTATTATTTTTTTGCGCTCGCTATACTCATATAGGATAACCTTAAGTTTCTGTTACATTTTCGCGTAACGTAGTGCTGTCATCAGAGAGTGAAAGCCTCGTGTCTGAGGAGTCAAGATGTATAAGTTAACACAGGGGTGGGCAATTATTTTTCCCGGGGGGCCGAATGAGCAACTGAAAATATGTTGGGGGGCCGGGCCAAAATTCCAAACTCAATTATGCATAATATAAATTTTATTTCTATATAAAAAGCAGTAAATGGCATTGTTTTGACCCCTGGTAAGAGTGTATGTTATTATTTGGCAATTAAAAGGTGAGGTTAGCTTTCAAAAATATAATTTATTCAAATAGAATTTATTTCCAAAATGATAAACAAAATGTGAAACATTAATAACAAAGGGCATTTTGAGTTTCATATACTATTGAAACAAGGATTTTCTTAGCTTTCTAAAGACATCACATCATCTTATAGCAAAAATAAACAAGACATGTCACTGAACTGTGTAAAGAAAAGTGTCCCAGTTTTGTAGCCTTTTTTACTTTACATGCCTATATTAAACATTTAATGTTTTCAGAACTGTGCAAAAAAAAGAAAAGAAAATATCAAGTGTCCCATTTCACTTGTTATATTTCCACATTTTAGTGTTCTTCAGTTCTTTTTTTTTCATTCAGTGTGAGAAATCCAGTCTCTGTTGAGCTTTAACAAGTCCATCAAAGTCAGGTTGCATGTCTGAGGTGGAGATGCGAAGCACAGCTGCCAGATGTTCATCAGTGAGAGAGGATCTGTACCTGGACTTGGTAAACGTCATGACTGAGAATGTCTGTTCACATATGTAGGTGGATCCAAAGAGAACCAACATCTTCTGAGCATGTCTCCTAAGCGTATACTGTGCGTGTGAACGTTGACATGAAAAAAAAAAAGTAAAAACAAAAAAACAAAAAAAATATTAAAAGAAAATATTTTTTATGATATTTTATTATCATGTAATCTTTTGCGGGCCGGTCAGAATCATCCGTACAATGCCCAGGTCTGAGTTAACAGATAAAATAGTAACGGGAACGCTGCATTTTTGGAAACATTTGGATGTAATTACCGCAGCCCGCAGGGAGAACTCGAGGGGAGTAGAACAGTGATGAAGCCCTCAGGTGGATGATGAACAAATGAACCGGACCGAAGTGGCATTGTTTGAAGTTGGAATATAGCCAGTGGGCGAACGTTTTAATTTGTTTTTGGATGTATGTAGCCGGTTGGCGAAGTTTTGTTAACGTTGTTCAACGCGTTGCCGACATCAACAGCGAAGTGGTGAGTCCGATTTATTATTATTTGCTGGTGTGGGGTCGCTGCTGCCCTGTTCTGTTGTGCTTTGCCTTTCATTATATAAATGTTGCTCTGCTCGAAATCTGATTTCTGTTTTCTATTTGTTTGTATAGTGACTGAGTAGGCTATTGTGTTGTGTGTGTGTGTGTCAAAGAAGATTCCATATAGCCTTCAATACGTTTTACGAGGCTGCCGTGTGAGTCAGTCTAAGCGAGCACTGGGATGGCATTCTAATAAGAGCGAAACAGGCTATGTAAATGCTTCTTAGTTTTCAAGCGTGATATGCGTTATTTAGGTAGACCTATTGAACATTTTCATTTTTGTTCATTTATTAAGTTCATATAAAACAGTGTTTCGAATATTTAAAACAAATACAATTTTTTTTTTAAGTCTAATCTTATTTTAATTTTTTTTTTGGGTTTTCACTCGGGCTAGGGCTTAAAATGTTATTTACAGTCTGGCTTATTTTCGGGCAGGGCCTGAAGTTTACGGGCTCGGGCTGGGCACAGGCTTCATTTCATGGCCCTTGCAGACCACTAGTTGCAATATCAGACCAGGGTCCAGCTGCGTCCCGGAGGGAGGCTGGATGAATTATGAATGCCATGGCGAAAAAATTTAATATTGATCCAAAAAACTAGTTCCCTCGTTGTTGGCGCACAACAATTGGCGGGCAATAACGAGTATACTCGTTGTTGGCGCACAAAGTGTTAACAATTGTTTGTATTGAGCCGTACTGTATTGTACCCATTCTGCAATCTGTTAATAAAGTTTTCAATCAATCAATACTGTACTCTCTCCTCGCATCCTTCCCAGGGTGGAGAGTTCCATCGTAGAGGTGGCCACTGGGGTGGAGCCTGCAGCCTGCCAGCCTGGCCAGGAGTACAAGGCCATCACAGAGTCGGCGCCCACAGCCTGCCAGGCTGGCCAGGAGTACAAGGACATCTGCAAGGTGAGGCGGAAAGCCCGCGGCATCCTCCAGGAGATGGTGGCCAACATCTCACCAACCTTCATCAGGTACAGACCACCACCACCACAATGATTCTACTCTTGTGTAACCTCTGCAACATGGTCCACAATGGGTCAGGCCTTCTTCCGGTGGGTTCCCCACATGATAACAATAGTAATATGTTTGTGGTAAGTTAAGTTTCAATAAGCCTGGAACCCGCAGCAAGAAGGACAAATAAATCCTACTTCCAGTCAATGGTCTCTAACTACACACCCTCAAAACTCCCACACACTGCACCGTCTGGCCGTCTGAGACCCACTCCTATTCAGGCTCCTGGTGGGTCATTAAAGCGAAGCAGGCTATTCTCGCTCCTCACTCCACAATGGTGGAATGAACTTCCCACCATAGTCGAGAAAGCCGAAACGCACCCAATTTTCTGCCGTCAACTAAAAACATACTTCTTCAATCAATATCTAAAATTAAAGTGTTCTCAGCTGCGATCCCCTGAATGAAGAACGTCACTCATTCTTAAACTGAAAGCATGTTCTCGTACACCTGAATTTGCATACAGAAACGCCCCGCCAACTCTTTATAAGGTGTAACCACAGCACCATGTTGTACTCTGTTTGAGCTAAATAAACCTGTGTTAACTAAGTCTACATCTGACTGAGTACATCCTTACTCATGGTAAATTCCTCCACAATGTGCAAACATATTCAACAGGTAGCCCGAAAGAAATTTGCAACTAGAATTTGATTAGATTAGATTAAAATGTATTGTCATTATTAGGTTGGGTACCGTTCACATTTGAGCATTGACCGGTACCTGTCGATACCTTTTTCGGTACTTTCATTATAACAACATTTTTATTTCTAAAGTCTAAACTTCTCAATTTCAACATTGTTATCACACCACACAAACTAAAACCCCTCCCTACCTCCCTCTCCCAAACCGTTCCTACAACAATTTTTTTAATGTTGCATGATGATGTATACATTTATTATGTATTCTTTTTTAAGTTTAAATATCAACATTATCTGGCCATCATCAGTAAATACTATCAAACTCCAGAGATGGGACGCGAACACACACACACACACACACACACACAGGGACCGAAACTAAAGCCCGCCGCCCGCCAGGGGCGGTCTGTTTTTACCTTTGGCGCATGACACTTAGAGGGCTGCCCGCCGTGTGGCGTGTAGTTCATAAGCAGGCCCCTAAAAATATTTGTATGCGAACGGTAAAAATCAATTACGCGCACGCTGTGCGAATATAGATTATAGCCTCTCGTCTTTTTTTTCCTCCGCTGCGAGATCGTTAAAAAACTACAAGTCCCACATTGCACTCAAGCCAACGGTCCAATCACAGTAGAGTGAAGTGACTGGTTTCATGGGAAATAAAGCAAATGACCAATCCGAAGCTCTCATTTTTCTTGTTTACTTCCTGAAACTCCGCGATCAGGGCTCTCGTTTTCCGAGACACCAACTTATTATAGTCTCTCTTACCAATAGCAATAGATTTTTAGAACACCTAGATTTATCGATAGCAATAGTAATATAACGTTAATGCAACAAAACGAATGCCTTGCTTTGTTAATCATAACGTTGATGCAGTAGCGTATGTCGGTGTGTTGGCTGTAACGGACATGACAATAACATAACGTGTACACATTAAAATTGCGATAATCTATTCTAACATTTTCAAATCGATGCAGTTGAATTTCCCCCTTAGGATCGATGCATTGTTACACCCCTACACCAAAGTCACTGGCCCACTGTGTATCTGTGTGTATAATAACTTGGCTAGCGTTATCAACAGCAGAGGTGGGCAATGGGTCCAGCTGCAGCACCGGAGTGCAAGCGATGTGATGTAATTGGCAGACTCGACTGTCAATCAATGGTCTACCTGACACGCAAACTCAAACAATGTTTCTGTACTGGAGCCGGAGGTGTGATTGATTGATTGATTGAAAACTTTATTAACAGATTGCAGAATGGGTACAATACAGTACAGCTCAATACACACAATTGTTAAGGGGATGCAGACCAGAGAAAGACTTTCGTCTTGTTTACATCAGGGTCCCCCATTTCAATTAATCAGGAAAGTGTACAGTAGGAAAGTGTACAGTATTTCAATAGGCAACCCTGAAAGGATTATTTTTCTAGAAGAGCAACACAGCCAAAACAGACAGTGGAGCTGTTTGCAGATAGCAAGCATTTTGACTTATTGCGTGGTGGCGATGTCTCGCAGATAATACAACTACAAGTATGATTATATAATATATATTTTATTTAAAAAAAAATTGTATATATAAAATATATATTGGCAGGTAAGAAATATGCTTGGCGGGTAGACTCTTCCCATCTACCCGCCACTGGCCGGTGAGTCAAAAAGTTAATTTCGCTCCCTGCACACACACACACACACACAGAATGGCTTATAGCAGATATTTAAAGGGGACATGCGTTGCTATTCCTAGCACTATTTGGGCAACTTTACACAATTCCTGTGAGTCTATTGAAGACATCTGTACGTTTTTTTTTTTTTAAATGCATTGTTTTATATTTCTAATCAAGTACTCAAAACCATCATTTTTCAGCTTCAAGATTTCAGGCTGTTATGGCCTGGCTCCGCCCATAAGCACTTTGAGTGACAGTCAGTCCACACAGTCTGCGACTGGTAGACAGAGAGAGAGAGAGAGAGAGAGAGAGAGAGAGAGAGAGAGAGCTTTAATAGTTGTCATACAGAAGTACAGAATACTTTTATACAAAATGCTTCTTACTGTTACGCTCCAGAGACTGTGCAAGACAAGATAAGTATGAAATAAAATAACATAGTAAAATTAGAAGTAAAAAAAAAACGAGGTCACAGTGTTCAGTTTAGACATATGTACAATGTTCGATGCAGAATAGACGTAACTGAGTTACCATACAATACTGTGCAGTGTACTAATATACAATACTATATAGTGCAAGGCAGAAATGGGACGAGGTGCAATTTAGGTACAATTCACAGTAGGTGTACGAGTTGTAGTGCAAATCCTTTATCAATAAATATAAAGTGTAAAGTGTGTTTGTGTGATCTAAAGTGTGGAGAGTGGGTGCTGCAGTGTGTTGTTTGTTTGAGTGAGTGTGTGCGTGTGGGTGTGTGTGCTGTGTGCATTTGATGGTTGTTGCATAGTGTTTATTGTTCGTTTAGCAGCCTGATGGCCTGGGGATAGAAGCTTCTTCTGAGTCTTTCTGTGCTCGCCTTAAGACTCCGGTATCGCTTGCCTGACCGCAGCAGTTCAAAGAGGCAGTTGTTCGGGTGGCTCGAGTCCTTAATAATTCTCTTAGCCTTCCCCTTGCACCGCTTGTTGTAAATGTTCTGGAGGGTGGGAAGCCCCCCTCCAATTGTGCGTTCGGCTGAACGTGTCACTCTTTGTAGTCTGCTACGGTCTTGTGCAGTGCTATTCCCAAACCAGGAGGTGATGTTGCCGGTCAGGATGCTCTCTATTGTACATGAGTAGAAGTTCCTAAGGATCTTCTGACTGACTTGGAACTTCCTTAGGCGCCTGAGGAAGTAGAGGCGTTGTCGTGCCTTCTTCACAACACTGTCAATGTGTGTGGTCCATGTCAAGTCCTCGGATATGTGGGCTCCGAGGTACTTGAAACTGTTCACTCTCTCAACCGGTGCCCCGTCGATGCTGAGGGGGCTGTAGTCCTTGACCCCCGACCTCCTGAAGTCCACAATCATCTCTTTTGTTTTGCTGACGTTCAGGGAGAGGCAGTTCTCCTGACACCACTGTGACAGGTTCTCTACCTCTTCCAGGTAGGCCCTTTCGTCGTTGGCAGAGATCAGGCCCACCACTACTGTGTCATCAGCAAATGTGATGATGGTGTTGTTGTTCCGCTGTGCTACGCAGTCATGTGTGTACAGGGAGTAGAGGAGGGGGCTCAGAACACAGCCCTGGGGGGCCCCTATGTTGAGCGTGATGGATGAGGAGGTGCAGTTGCCGGCTCTTACCACCTGGGGTCTGCCCGTCAGGAAGTCCAAGACCCACTGGCAGAGGTCATAGTTCAAGCCCAGGTCCCTGAGCTTGGCTATGAGTTTGGAGGGGACTATGGTATTGAATGCTGAGCTGTAGTCGATGAACAGCATTCTCACATAGTTCCCCTGCCTCTTGTCCAGGTGTGATGCTGCTGTGTGCAGCACATGGGCTATGGCGTCCTCCGTGGACCTGTTGGGGCGATATGCAAATTGCAGAGGGTCCAGGTTGATGGGGAGGGAGGAACAGATGTAGCCCTTCACTAGCTTCTCAAAGCACTTCATGGCTATGGAGGTGAGGGCTACAGGGCGGTAGTCGTTGAGGCAAGCGGGCGTAGATTTTTTGGGTACAGGGATGATGGTGGACTTCTTCAGACAGGTGGGGATGACAGCCTGTTCCAAGGACAGGTTGAAGATGTCAGTGAATACCGGGGCCAGTTGGTCGGCACAGACTTTTAGGACGCGGCCGGGGATGCCGTCCGGTCCTGCTGCCTTCCTGATATTAACTTTTTTAAAGATCAGTCTCACCTCATGCTCTGTTACCCTGAACACTGAGTCTCCATCAGCAGACCCCCCCCCCCCATTGCCGTGGTTTGTAGGCTGGTGTTGTTATTCACAGCCTCAAACCTTGCATAGAAGGAATTGAGATCATTTGCTAAGGAGATGTCACTGTTCAGTTTGAGGGGGGTGCCTTTGTAATCTGTCATTGTTCTGAGGCCCTGCCACATGCCTCTAGAGTCAGCCTGTTCAAACTGAAGTTCAACTTTATCCCTGTAACGCCGTTTTGCCTCTATTACTGCTCTCCTGACGTTGTATCTTGCCATCTTGTGTTCTTCCATGTCCTCTTGAGCAGACTGCTCGCCAGCACAAGGAGCGAGTTGGCTCCCCCCCCCCCAGAGATCTAGAGATCCCAGGTCAGTCTAAGCGACTGACCTGCAGTTACACAGGGATAGATGATAGGGGGCGCTTTTTTCCAATCTCAGCTCCTGTAGGGGCTGGTGTACCAACGGGAGACTCGGTTGATGAAATATGAATTCAGATCGCTAATAAAAGAATAAAACGATATTTGTCGTAGTGGGCATTCAACGGGCGGGCTGATAAAACGAGATATGTCGTCCGTGGCACTGAAAGGGTTAAGAGCTCTCCCACTGTAAACAAGCCTTGCGTATGGAGATTTAACTTGAATTTTAGAATATTTTTTCCCCCTTTATAAATTGTAGATGGCTTACTCTTCCTCTCTTGGTGTGTTCTTTTCTCTCACAGGCTGACCGGCTGGGTGCTGCTCAAGCTATTCAACGGCTTCTTCTGGAGCATTCAGATCCACAAGGGCCAACTGGAGATGGTCAAGAAAGCTGCTACCGAGGTCAGCAACAACCACATGCACCAGGGTTGAAGTCAAGTCACCTTTTAAAGGAACACGCAGACATTATGGGAAATGTGCTTACCGAGAGTCGAACAAGAACATGGATAACAATTTCCTCTCTGTGTAGAAAGCTATCCGGCTGCAAGCTTTTTTGTGTTCATGGTGTGTGTTATTAAAACACCATTCACACTGCAATTGATGTTGAAAGGGGGTGGAAAATACTACTGCGAAGGTACTGTACTCGAGTAGAGTACTTGAATAAAAGTAGTTACTTTCCATCCCTCCAAGGACACATGGTCGATAGTATTGTATCTTCACAAGTGATATCAGTTCAACTTCAAAACAAGGACTTTTGCATACATTTTTCCCGCTCCCAGAGACCCATTTGTCAGTAGGTACTAATGACATGTTGGTAGATAATAGTGACATGTCGGGTAATAGTGATGTGTCTAGATAATAATGACGTGTCATTAGGTAATAGTGATGTGTCAGTAGGTAATAGTGACGTGTCAGTAGGTAATAATGACGTGTCAGTAGGTAATAGTGATGTGTCTGTAGGTAATAGTGATGTGTCTGTAGGTAATAGTGACGTGTCTGTAGGTAATAGTGACGTGTCTGTAGGTAATAGTGACGTGTCATTAGGTAATAGTGATGTGTCAGTAGGTAATAGTGACGTGTCAGTAGGTAATAGTGATGTGTCTGTAGGTAATAGTGATGTGTCTGTAGGTAATAGTGACGTGTCGGTAGGTAATAGTGACGTGTCGGTAGGTAATAGTGATGTGTCAGTAGGTAATAGTGACGTGTCAGTAGGTAATAATGACGTGTCAGTAGGTAATAGTGATGTGTCTGTAGGTAATAGTGATGTGTCTGTAGGTAATAGTGACGTGTCTGTAGGTAATAGTGACGTGTCTGTAGGTAATAGTGACGTGTCAGTAGGTAATAGTGACGTGTCTGTATGTAATAGTGACGTGTCAGTAGGTAATAGTGATGTGTCAGTAGGTAATAGTGATGTGTCGGTAGGTAATGGTGACGTGTCTGTAGGTAATGGTGACGTGTCTGTATGTAATAGTGACGTGTCATTAGGTAATAATGACGTGTCATTAGGTAATAGTGACGTGTCGGTAGGTAATAGTGACGTGTCTGTATGTAATAATGACGTGTCATTAGGTAATGGTGACGTGTCAGTAGGTAATAGTGATGTGTCTGTAGGTAATAATGACGTGTCTGTAGGTAATAGTGACGTGTCGGTAGGTAATAGTGACGTGTCATTAGGTAATAGTGACGTGTCTGTAGGTAATAGTGACGTGTCTGTATGTAATAATGACGTGTCATTAGGTAATGGTGACGTGTCAGTAGGTAATAGTGATGCGTCTGTAGGTAATAATGACGTGTCTGTAGGTAATGGTGACGTGTCGGTAGGTAATAGTGACGTGTCAGTAGGCAATAGTGACGTGTCATTAGGTAATAATGACGTGTCATTAGGTAATAGTGACGTGTCGGTAGGTAATAGTGACGTGTCTGTATGTAATAATGACGTGTCATTAGGTAATGGTGACGTGTCAGTAGGTAATAGTGATGTGTCTGTAGGTAATAGTGACGTGTCTGTAGGTAATAGTGACGTGTCGGTAGGTAATAGTGACGTGTCAGTAGGCAATAGTGACGTGTCAGTAGGTAATAGTGACGTGTGTGTAGGTAATAGTGACCTGTCAGTAGGTAATGGTGACATGGTCTTGTTTTTTTTGCCCCGGCAGCACAACGTACCCTTGGTCTTCCTCCCTGTCCACAAGTCCCACATCGACTACCTGCTCATCACCTTCATCCTCTTCTGTCACAACATCAAAGCCCCACACATCGCCGCTGGCAACAACCTCAACATCCCCATATTCAGGTATGTCCTGATGTCGAGTCAGATCTGGGAACGAGGCCTGTCTTTCCCACACTCAGTGGGTAGGGAAAGGAATGCCCGTTCTGGGATCAAATTCCTAGGAGATGTTCAGGGAGCAGTCAGGCTCATCCTCATGTCTGTTGGCATATCGTTTTTCACTGAGGAATGTCCACTTATTGGACAGGGCTGGTGATAACGTCTGCCTCTGCCAGATTTTTACCCATTGTAAATGTATTGTGTGTTGAACTTTTTCAAACAAACTAAATATATTGTGTTTTTTAAACGACCTTACAGCAGCAATTGCACGTATTTAGAATAAAATAGAATAAAAATAAGGCATAAAATAAAATTTTAATAAAATGGGGCAGAGAAATAAGGCAGTAGAGGTAGCATAAAATAGTAGCATTGACATTATATTAAACGTATCATTGTAGCATAAATCAAATCAAATTTATTTGTAAGGCCCGACAACACATGTTAATGTCCCCATGGGCCATTAGAACACTATAAGGTCCAACAAATTTAAAATAAATGCAAATAAATGAAAGAATGCAAGCACTCCCAGACATACCCCACGCGAAGGTAAGTAAAAACTCACTAAAGCCTAACAATAGGGAAAAATGCTCCACAGGCAGTGTGGAGGAGAGAAACCTTAGAAGGGCCATTCAAGGGGGGATCTCCCTTCTTAGATGTCGGTGATAGTAGTGTTGCAGACTAACAGTTGGTAAGCATGCACTCAAGTGTGTAGTGAAACACAGATGAGTGCATGCAATAGCAACTGAACATTTTGAAAGATTAAAGATAGAGCTGATAGCGATAGCAACTGAACATTTTGAAAGATAGAGCTGATAGCGAATCTATTTGAGGCACAGGGGCGGCGCAAAGAGGGTTGCGTCCTCCCCGTCTTAATCACGGGACATGCAACACTCCGGTCATTGCTCCGAGACAGCCGGAGACAGGGAGATAGGGGGCGGCGCAGAGAGGGTCGCAACCTCCCCGACATCATCGCGGGACGTCCAGCACTCCGGTCACCACTACGAGACCGCCGGAGACAGGGAGACAGGAGGGCACGCAGAGAGGGTCGCATCCTCCCTGCCTTCATCACGGGACGTCCGACACTCCAGTCAGCACTCCAGGACAGCAACTCACAGGGAGACAGGGAGACGGGACAGGCGTTAGACAGCTTGCATGATTGTAGTGGGCGGACATAGCAATAGATACAAGTGGTAAGCATATATGTGAATAGAGTAGATATATGAAGTAAGCATATTATGTGAATAGAATAGAGAAGTACTTAACCCAGCAATGAAACCGCGTTGACAGGCCAGTTGAGGCATAGTAGAGGCGAGGACATGTTCCTTACATATGTGGAGGCACACAGGCTACATGGTCCAGAGTTAGTTCATATCTCCTTTCATTTACATGGTTGTGTAATTTATTTGTTATGGGGAGTGTTGTCATGCCCATACACTCATAACTCCAATAAGTGTTCCTTTATTAATCCCCTTGGGGAAATCCAGGCATCATAGCTGCATGGGGGACGGGGGAGGGGAGGTACAGCCAGGACAAAATTCAATACAATTATTATTATTATTATTATTATTATTATTATTATAATATTAATTATATATATAAATAATAGAATAACTAGTGCTGTCAGGCGATTAAAAAAATTAATCTAATTAATTACAGGATTTGTAATTAATTAATCGCATTTTAATCGCATAACTATTTTATGCCTGATATTCTATAATCATATTTCAAATTGCATGTGTCCGGATGGCAGAATTCAGTACTGTATCTACAAAACCTTCTGTTTAATCATCTTCCATCTATTAATTTGCTTAGATTTTTCAGGTCTGGTCAATTTTAGCATGGTGTTATTCACAGTCAAAGATAAAACAAATTTATTGATATTCTCATTTGGTTCATTACAATTTACTCAAGCCTAGTAACAGACACAGTATTTCTGACACTGGGAATACATTCCCTGAGATCCTAGATGTCCCTAGAATCGGATACCAAGAACATGCAAATGGACCATATTAAAAAAAAAAGTCTGTAAATGTGTATTCTACGTTCTTATGTAATGAATGAGATTAAAAAAATATATATTATAAAAAAATATATATTTGTTTGTAATTAATTTTGAGTTAATTTTCATAACGCGATAATTTGCTGTGTAATTAATTAATCTAATTAACGCGATAAACTGACAGCCCTAATAATAACATAATAATAATAGAATGACAGTGTATTCTATCTATAATGGTATACCTGGTATACATTAGGAGTGTAACGGTACACATATTTGTACCCAACTGTTTCGGTAGGACTTTCGGTTCAGTATGTGCTGTGTACCGAATTACCGAACTTTTTTTTTATGTGCAGAACTTAATTCAAAACTCCAAGCCCCCCCCCAAATCATTAGGGACCTGCATGACGCTTCTGTCTCATTATTCAATATCTACAAGTTCTACCCTGAGGGATGATTTACAATAAAGTGCTAAGTGCTAAAAACAGAAAAGTAGGTTACTTACATTCTTGACCGTAAAACTCCCAAAATAGTGTTAGCATAAAAAAAGAATGTAGGCCAGCTGTAGTTTACATAGCGTGCATACAAATTTGGCTCGAGGTTCCACAAGTTGATCAAAACCCGAAGTATTTCCAAACGGGGCTTTTAGATTGCTCAAGAGTGCAAATCACTGTCTTGGGTTCTGAACTCTGCCATCACGCCATGCGGCTGTTGTTACTACTGGCACCTTCTTCAGCTCAATGAATGTGACGTTGCGTGTCTCCTATCCGTCATGCAGCCCATTCCGGGCCACACGAGAAGTTGAGAGGAAGATGCTAGACCTCCCTCATAGTATGGCAAATGTTTCATTTCACAATCTAATAATAATTTTCACAATCGATATTCAATATGTCAATGTCAATATTCGTTGACAGCCCTACTAAACAGTAACTGCACACTACATCACCCCCGAGTGGAACATGGAAAGCCACGTTCTGCAAACTTTCCCCCACTGTACCGAAATCGTACCAAACCGTGACTTCAAAACCGAGGTACATACCGAACCAGGGTTTTTGTGTACCGTTACACCCCTAGTATACATAGTACAGGTAGTAGTGCCAGAGGCCATGCAGTGTTTAGTAATTAAGAGTCTGACAGTTCCCCTAACAGTTCTCAAGGTCTCCAGGCGTTAATTCTCCAACTATTGGCAGCAGTCTATGGTTGTGGTGCCTGATGGCTACTGGCACAAAGGACTGACCAAGGTGATTTGTGATGTGTTGGGGCTATGTCTATAAGTCTATGGCTGAACGTGCTCCTCATCTTAGCTAATTCCCCCCCGAGCTGGTGTTTTTTTTCTTTTTCAGGATGGCATCCAGCTTTTTCCTCACCCTCCTCTCTGCCACCACGTCTAGTTTGATCAGTTCGAAGCTAGCCTTCCTCACCAGCTTGTTAGTGTCAAGTGTCCCACGCTTGATTATCTGTGTTGTCATGCCCATACACTCATAACTCCTTGATTTTCTGAAGACAGAAAAGCCTCACCTGTGTGTCATTTGAACTAAACGTCACACAACAATTGATATCTACTTTCTGTCCGTTTTGTGTCTGATTAATCTGGCCACTCCTTTAGCTGTTGCACCACCATTAGTGCTGAAATAGCCCCCTTGGTCAGAGTTATGCCTTGTCTCCACTAGCCATGTTTTAGCCGTGCTGTGGCATCTCCATTGCTCCATTGTTCTGGCCAAACCTGGCTGGACCCTGGCTGAGACAGCCACCTTTCACAACCTGGCCAGACCTGGCTGGGACTGTTGTATCATATGGTTTAGCTTGTATACCACAGTTGCTGGTGTGAATTTTGAAAGGTTGCCTAGCAGCCAGAGAGTTTACAAAAAAATGCAATGGAGACACAAACCCAACCATACCATACCATGCTAGACCATGGCTAGCCCCAACCAGGCTGAACATAGCTAATGGAGACATGGCACTAGTCAGCTGATTGGAATCCTGGAAACACAAGAGCATTACATGGAAATAGATTAGAGAAAGCTGAAAGCTTTTCCAAGGTGTGCAGCCAAGTGCTATTTTGTGCATCCAAGGTTGTGTTAAAAACTAAATCCAGGCAGCTGGTCTGACCACCGGTCGTCAGCCTGTATTATCCAGACCTGCGACAAATAGGATTTGAAATCCTTCATGCTCCACTGATCCTACCTGGTACACATAATGTAACACAGCCCCTTAGGGGAACGCCACCCAAATGAAGAATTCCAATATGTTATTTCCAACAGCCAAGGAAAGTTCAATCGATATTTGTGAACATGAGCTACTCTCTCAAAGCCAGACACCAGAGGAGTCAGGCTCAAACGCGTGATGTCATCAGGTTTAAAGTTTGCAGCTGCTCCATTGACTGTCAATGGCAGACGTTTGTGGACCCACAGAATGCTTGTTTTCTTTTTTATACCCAGATGAGCTTCATTCTGTGTTCTCAGTTCTGAAACAGAACATTCCCCTGGGTCCTCTGTTAACCCCTTAAGCCTGATCGGCCCGGTACCGGGTTGAGATTTATTTCACATCATGAATAGATCAATACAGTCCATATTAATTAATGTTGCGTTTCTTTTTCAAATGTAGCCAAGAGTAAAGACCCTAACCCTATCAATCGTTGTAGTCCTAAGAAAGAGGAGATCCAGGGCTTTCATAAAACTTTCATAAAACTACACTACCCAGCTCGGCAGCAGCTGGCTGACGTGAATGAAAAATATTGACGTTATTTTCGTGATTATATCTCATGGGTCGAACAAACCTGAACGCTATTGCCATAAAATACAACATATAGGGGGCGCCCTCGTGGCGCATACCATAGTGCCTCGCGCAGCTACGCGGCCGACCCGGGTTCGATCCCAGCTCCCGTCGTTATTTGTCACATGTCCTCCCCACCTCTCCTCCCGTTCGCCCTCTCCTCTGTCTGTCCTGCGTGACCAATAAAAGCTGTAAAAATGCTAAAAAATAATAATAATAAAAAAAAAATACAACATTGTTTCTTTACCTTTCTGTGAACGTCTACAAAAAAACGTGTCGCAATCTGGAGAAACTTGGCGGAGCTGTGGACGGGCACCTGGTTGTACTAAATCCAGATTTAACTCTGCCATTGGAAATAGGAGATTTGGCCCAATCCATAGATGTATGACTTGGCCATAATACGGTTTATAAGCCTGATATTCTATTTGATTTGATTTTAAATCTTTATTTCGAACATGCAAATGAATACAAACAAACAAATAACTAAACAAAAGCAAAACACAACTCAATCTACATGTTCGAAAAGGAGTAGGAAGAAGTATACACTTATTTAATCCTACCCCTTTTCCACTACTCAAATGAGTGTACTATTTTAAAACATAAAAAATAAAAAATAAATATATATATATGCAAAACAAAAAAATAAAACTATGTAAAACATGAAAGAAATAAAATAAAAATGTAATAAAATAAAAATGTAAACACCCATGAATATCAAGTCCCTTCCTCATCCCTGTACCTCATGAACATCATTTCCTTATACATCAGTTTGAATTGTCTCATGTTTGGACATTGCTTTAGCACCACATTTGGACTGTTCCACAGTTTCACTCCACATATTGAGATGCAGTGTCTTCCCATGGTAGTGCGTACATTTAGAACTTTTAAATTGATATTCTATATTCATATTTTAAATTGCTTGTGTCCGGATTGCAAAATTCAGTACTGTATCTACAAAAAAACCTGTAAAATCATCTGCCCTTTATTCATTTGCTCAGATTTTTATTACACTTGATCTCAAGAAGGTAATTTTTCACATCTGGTCAATGTTAGCATGGTGATATGCACCGTCAGAGATGGGGAAAAACATTTTGGTTCATTACAATTTACTCAAGCATAGTAACAGACACAATGTCTGACACTGGGAATACATTCCCTGAGATCCATAGATGTTCCTAGACACCAAGAACATGCTAATGGACCTTGTAGAAGTGGAGCAATCTTCTGAAAATATGGCTAGGGCTTAACACTTTGAGTGCCGGCCTCCGTGTCCTATTTACCCCGTTGAATGCCACCACCCACTTCAATGACAGAGCACTCGCATTTGTGAACGCATAAACTATATCTTAAATTATGGCTATGTGTCTAATACGACCGTCACTTATCAATGACTTGTTTGCAGTCATAATTGTCGAAACAGATTGTTTTTTAATCGGTTCATTTCCGTTTTATACCATTTTGAAAAACGCTCTTTTTTGAAACTTTCAGGGGAAAAAAAGTTTCTGCATGAATCGCGCTTTACTGTAATACACAAACACGTTGTAATTTTTCGGCCTATTTATGAATTGTTTTCAAATAAACGCTAGATTATCGATAGTATATGTGTACTTATGCACGCTATAGAAGCGGGCTGAAAAATCTATTCTTATTTCCTGATCAGCTACACACACTCACAGCCACACACACACATATGGGACACGTTGATATATAGTTGAAAACAGCTCTGATTATCCCAATACTGGTCAAATAGATTCCTTACCTCAGATCAGAGGTTCTCCAAAAAGATTATTCAAATTCCTGATTGCCATTCCAAATATCGATCGCGTTTATTGATCCAACGCTGGGTACTGGAAACATATATTCCACGCTGTTCTGATGGTCCACAATGAGTCCGATCGGTTCGGGTTACATGCCTGAGAAGTAAAATGTGGTTTCCGGACAATTTTTTTTGCCATGCGTTTCATTCGGTCTAATCCACTGGGGTGTGGTACCATCCGGAGAGACGATAGGGGGCGGTATTTTCCCAATTCAAACTCGAGAGTGCCAGTGGTAACGTGAGGCTAGATTGATTAAATATGAATGGAAATTGCTAATAAAAAAAATAATGATAAAAAAAACGGCATATCTTGTTCCTGGCACTCAACGGTTGGCATGAAATAACTAATTATGCCGTGGCTGGCACTCAAAGTGTTAAGAGGTTAAGCAACTTCTGAAAGTAGTTCTACTTAACCCCACCCATCTAGCTCCCACGGCAAGCGTAAGCGAGCCAAGTGTACATCAGTAATTATGCGAGAGTACCGGTACATCAGTAATTGGTGCCACTGATCTTTAAATTGGGCACATCATGGGAGTGGCAAAGGTATTTCCACCCCCTTCTTCAGGGCAGGGAAGAGGGTTAGAGGTGGATTTTCACATTAGAATGGAGGAGAGAAAGTGAGTCTGCAGTACTGACTTTGGAGGGATGATTATTCACCACCAATAGGGGTCAGCAGGAAGAGGAGAGGAGTCTGGGCCTGGTAGGGTTGGCGCTAGAAACGAGTCTAAATATAATTTTAACTATAATTTTCCAGCGCCTCTTTCTTCTCTTGTATTGAACACATCGTTTTTGGTGGGCACTGAACATTTTATGCCACCAAATGATGTGCCGGTAACAGACTGGCAGTAAGTGAATGATGTGCTGGTAACAGACTGGCAGTAAGTGAATGATGTGCTGGTAACAGACTGGCAGTAAGTGAATGATGTGCTGGTAACAGACTGGCAGTAAGTGAATGATGTGCTGGTAACAGACTGGCAGTAAGTGAATGATGTGCTGGTAACAGACTGGCAGTAAGTGAATGATGTGCTGGTAACAGAGTGGCAGTAATGAATGATGTGCCAGTAACAGACAGTAAGTGAAAATGGTAAATGGTAGGGGCACCAATATCGCCGGTGGAGAAAAAAAGCCAGGCTGGAGCTGAGAACCTTTATGTGTATCACTGACTTGTGTGTGTTTTCCACTTCTAGCACGTTAATCCGCAAACTGGGAGGCTTCTTCATACGTCGGAAACTGGACGAGACTAGGGACGGGAAGAAGGACGTTTTGTACAGGTCACTTTTACATGCGGTAAGTTATAATGTCTTATATATTCAACAAGCTTATTTACACGCATTGTATGATTTTTGGGATACTCAATTATTCCGTCTTTTGAGTTACAGCTTGTAAAAAGCGTACTCCCATTTATCCTCAACTATGATCCCTGGGAGAGGCTGATATAAACTGGGATGCTGAGGCTTTGTTTTGTGTTAAATGTTGGCTTTTGCGGTAAAAATTGTACTCATGTATGTATGTACTGTATGTAATGTATGCAGGGGCATTTATGATGGGGATGCAAAGACTCCTATAAAGAAAAGGCGAGGCTGGTTATCACACGGTGACTGATAAAGCCATCTGTAACTCCCTGATGTAATTTTTCAATAAAAAAATAGCCAATATCCACCAGCAACTGACCTCATGTCCAGTTGTCCATCTCCCCTATGATAGATTTCGGTCATAATCAGCCAGTATCACCTCGTCACCTGTGTTTGTGAAGTTTCTGCATTGTGTTTATCTCTTACTCCGAAGTCGACCTTCTCATACTGGCTGTACAACTGTTTCATCCCCGTTAATGCAATCCGTAATCAGAAGAATTCGACACTGGCAAACGTGGTACCTTTCTTGGAAAAACGTTGTTTATTCCATAAACAAAGCCTCGTACCAGATGTAACCAATTCTGTAATGTCCTTGAACAGTCTTAATTCATTCTTCTCCACGTCTCTTATGCTATTAGTCCAATGGTTCTGGGCCTCGTCGTCGGCCAAAACCTCCCCTGTTAGCCGAAGCTAGCGATGATGTGGCATATTCCCTTCCCCCACCCAGCGAGGGTGAGGAGGGATCTCAAAGTCTCTGATCAGCACGTCTGCTCGATTCCACGTCGTGTCTTAATCTAACTTACCCAGGAAGGAACTGACATCTCATAACATTCTCCCCATAGCAATGGGCTCCGCCCCCTCTTCTCGTTAATACGTGACACACTACCATGGCAACAGCTGTCTAGTCTTTGACACACTAAACGTCCTTCTATCGATGTCGAACTCTTCCCGTAGGTCTCTGACCAAACCTCCCCCACCAGCGGCCTATTATCTCCTCTGTTGAACAACTCAGCCGACGACGACCTTGGCACTCACACACCCTGCTTGCTGCCAGTGTGTGGAAACACACTAAAGAAACCTGGTTCAGACCCCAACATCTTCAATATCCTCCGTCCCATCTCCAACCTGCCATTTCTCTCAAAAATCCTGGAAAAAGTAGTGCCTTCTCAGATTCATGCTCACCTCTCCAACAATAACCTCTATGAACAGTTCCAGTCCGGTTTTCGCCCCCGTCACAGCACAGAAACAGCCCTCCTCAAAATCACTAATGACCTCCTGATGGCAGCTGACTACGGACTATTATCCATCCTCATCCTCCTCGATCTGAGTGCCGCATTTGACACCATATCTCACTCCACCCTCCTAAACCAACTAGCCTCCATTGGAATATCCCACACATCCCTAGACTGGTTCCATTCATATCTCTCTGGCCGTACTAAGGTCATACAGTTAAAATCATCCCATCCATCCCCCCTCCTCCGGTGTTCCCCAGGGCTCTGTCCATGGCCCTATCCTCTTCATCATCTACCTCCTCCCACTTGGTCTGATTCTCCGTAAATATAACATCAATTTCCACTGTTACGCGGACGACACCCAGCTCTACGCCACACACAAACCCACTTCCACCCTCCCTCCCTCCTCCCTCTGTGCCTGTTTACAGGAAATCAAATCCTGGTTCACTTAAAATGTTCTCAAACTGAACAGTGATAAAACAGAGGTAGTCCGCATTGGCTCCAAGTCCACACTTACCAAGCACCCCAGTTTCACCCTCACCATAGACAACTCCTTGGTTTCCCCCTCCCCTCAGGTTAAGAGTCTGGGTGTCGTCCTCGACAGCACCCTCCAGTCCGCCTACTTCCACCTTCGCCTCCATCAACCGCCTCCGCCCTTCACTCACTCCCAACAGCGCCGCAATCCTGGTCCACTCCCTCGTCACTTCCCGCTTGGATTACTGCAACTCCCTTCTCTTTGGTCTCCCTCACAAACTCCTCCATAAGCTCCAACTGGTCCAGAACGCTGCTGCCCGTATAATCACCAGAACCCCTGTCATACATATCACCTGTATATAGCCATAGCTTATGTAGACTTTATTTTAATGATTCTTTTTTATTATATTTTGTATTCTCACCATTTCACATTGTGCTAACCATTGCACTTTACTGTACAGTTTTATTTATGTGTTTTATATTGCAACTGATTGTTGATTGTGTGTGTCTAACCAGGATGTGACAATCTTGTTGCACTGTCTTGTACTGTGTAATGACAATAAAGTGAATCTAATCTAATAAATCACATTACCCCCGTCCTACGCCAACTCCACTGGCTTCCCATTAAACACTGCATTGATTACAAGATCCTCCTCCATACATTCAAGGACATCCATAACCTCGCCCCTCCATACCTGTCCGACCTCCTTCATATCAACATTCCCACCTGGTCCCTCAGGTCTGCCTCCTCCGTCAACATGACCGTCCCCCCAGCCCGTCTGTCCACCATGGGGTCAAGAGCCTTCAGCTGCTCTGCCCCTCACCTCTGGAACTCCCTCCCCCCCGACATCAGGAACATTGACTCCATTATCCCATTTAAAACCCACCTGTTTAGGCAGGCGTATGTCTGATTTTATTGTAAATTTGATTGTGATTGTAAATTAACTGTTTTTAATTGTTGTACAGCGACCTTGAGTGTCCTGAAAGGCGCCTTATAAATAAAATTTATTATTATTATTATTAAAAGGCAGGTGTTTTGCTGGAGTTTAATATAATGGTCTCATTTGGCCAGATGGTGGCGCTGTAGTGCGTGTCTGTCCTTTGCATATCTCGAGAACCATTCATCCGATCAACTTCACGCCCGGCGTGGGTGTGTTGCTGATGACCCAGTGGAGTGCAGTGTCGGTGATCAGACGAGCGGTTCTTGAGAACGCTCCAAACTTGAATGGGCAACACTGCAAGCAGCAGTATTTTAGTATTTGACCCCACAACAATTCGATTATGATTCTTCAGGCAACGATTCAATGCATCATGAAATCTCTTCATTTGACCTTAGGATTGATGCATTGCAAGTAACTATAGTTTGTTTCCACAAGCTGTAGTTTGTAGTTTATTACACGCTAAACATCGCGCATTTCCAAGATAATACAGCATTTTTTTCATAGATTTCGAGATAAAACGCGTTATGTGCAATAAGCCCAAACCGTTCTGGCTGATCCCCTGAAAACCTGAATACTCTCAAATCAAAGGGTATATGATATGTATATATATACCATCACAAAATCATCAATGGGGGTCGTTTTAACTCAAAACTATGATCGCATTTGCCGAGCATGTTTTTCGTCCAGTGAAACACAGAACTGTGATCGTTAGAAAAACACGTTTCAGATTCGGTAAAATAGACATAGAATGTACCTTACCTTAGCCAGAAAGTATTCCAAGAAGAATAATTCAAAGTGATCGCATCTCCATCGCGATTACCAGTGTATATGTCTATACACGTTTCTATGGTCAAATACACTTAGGCGACGGAATTTCTAGGCGATCAATGTGAATCTATGTCCCAGCAGGAGGAGTGGCCACTGGCCAAGCAGAAATTAAAGTTAGAGTGTGATTCAACCCAAGCCATCGCAGTTCAGACACGGATGATACCGCCACCTGATGATAGTCGATCGGCATTGCAGTTCTAATGTGTGGGGATGGTCTAAAATTATGCAGATCGCTCTGGGCAAGTCTGTAGAGCGGGGATCAAAGTAAAAAGATCAAACTATCCCAAAACGACTTTTTACGTTTTTGGCACTCAACCGTTGGCGCCCAATAACGACTTTTTAAGTTTTTAGCACAAAGTGTTAAGCCTGTCTGATTTAAGAAGCCTGTCTGATTTAAGAAGCCTGTCTGACTTAAGGCGAGACACCCCAGGTGAATAGGCAAACATACTTTTTTTGTTGATTTTGAGATTTTGTTATATTTTGCTTCCTAAACATGTCTTCTATGAAACTAGTGACAATAAAACGTCAATAACACACATTTAGTTGTTTATTTTACTTCATTTAGCCTTATTGCATCCATAAATGTGCACATATTTAATGGGGAAGTGCCTCATTTGCATATATAAACATAAAATTCAGAAAACTTGCAATATATTTTTTCTTAGTTTATATGTACATAACAAACTGGGAAAGTTTCATAGTGATATCTATTCAAATATGTTTTGCCTATTAGGGGGTACTACACTGTTTGTAGCCTGTGTGTAGTTATATAATAATATAATAATAATAATTATTCAGTTATCAGGCATGTGTTTAGGTTGTCTATTACTAATGGTTTGATTATGTATTGTGTTTGTAAATATCTGTTTAAAAAAAAAGTATGGCATTTTACAATACAGAACTTTGAAGGCGTTTTCCCAAAAATGAGTTTTAAGAGTTTTTCCTCATACGCTGAGCCAGAGATCTCCACTTCAGTAGCACTCACATACACCAAACTATTCCAAATATGGAATTTTACCATACAAATTTACTGAATGGAGTATTTTCTGATTTATGGAGTGATAAGAAGAGATATCCAAAATCCCCTCTGTAATAACCTTTTGCTCTATATATCAACAAAATGAAACTATAATTTTGAAAATGGCTTTATCCAATGTTCAGATTTATGTCCTGGAATTATATGCAAATTAGCGCATATTTAAGTAGATCATGCCTCATTTGCATATTTAAACATACAATTTCAGAACTTGTAATACAAAAAAGTCTTGTCTTAATATAAGTAATCAATTGGGGAAGTTTCATTGTGATATCTATTAGTTAAATTTTTTACCCTATTCACCTGTAGTGTCTCGCCTTAAGCACAAACTAGGAATTAGGCAGGAACAAAATATAATAGAAAGTATCTATTATGGAGAACAGGTATAGAAACGACCACTCTGCATTTTTAATGGTTCGCCATCATAAGTACAGTGCTTTACAGGGGCCAGCATTCATATTATGTGCCCTCCATTTTGATATTATGAACAGGCTACTTAGTGGATTTACTGAGACCATTTTAAGTGTGTGTGTGTGTGTGTGTGTGTGTGTGGGAGCAGTGAGTCGAAGGCTGTGTAGTTGTATACCACAGATAAGACAATCTGCTTAGGACACGTGGCACCCGTTTGAACTGACTTACCACACACAACACTTCAGAGGTCAAAATTTGGACAGAGGAATTAAAACCCAAGCATGACATTGTAATTGTATAGTGTTAGAGTTTTACCCCACAGGCCATAATACACACCTCAATGGGTTTAGCTGATGTTTGTCCTTGTAAGTTTCATCTGGAAAAGTGTAGCCAGCATGACTTTAAACTAACGTCATCTAAAGTTTCTTAAATTTCAATTACATTTATTCTTCATAGTCATCATAATTCTCTTTCATGTGATGGTCACGACGCATCAAGCTTACCGCTTGATATTGTCTCATATGACAGGATATATTAGATTAGATAAAAATGTATCGTCATCGTACAGCACAAGTACAGTACAACAAACAGAAGTTGGCATCTATATATATATATAACAAAGCTACATATAAATACATTTGCTATTAATCTGATGTATGTACAGTATTATGTACAGTATTACAGTATTATTATGTACAGTGATATACGTAAGTATAAATACACAATGGTAGTAAGTAAGCCATACTGGTCAGTGGTATAACTAATAGAGTAAGTATGGGAGATATACAGATATAGATAATGTATATCCAGCGTGTACAGTATGTATACAGGTATGTAAACAGGAATATATGCAGATATTCAAACAGATGTGTGTGTGTGTATATTAGGGCTGTCCCCGACTAAGGATTTGGATGGTCAACTATGATTGGCCAACATTTAGTTAGTCGACTATTGGTGGAAAAATCATATTCCTTTTGGGCTGTGGGGGGTGCTTAATGTCTGAAGGAGTCGACTGAAGGCTTCTTGTCCTCTGCAAAAGCATGCAATTGGTCCACTGATGGATACATCTTGATATTTGTCTAGTCTAGTGTGTTCATTAGATGGGTGAAATCCTCTTTCTGTGCCTGTTTTCGTAGGCAGTTAGCCTCTGGTATGCATGCCATTAGCGTTAGCCACACTTCTAGGCCTCTTTTCTTTTGGAAAGAATGATTTAAAAAAAATATATATATATATAAATATATATATTTTGTGTGTGTATTCGACTAAGAGGTTGGCTAGTCGACTACGGCTCCTTTCGACCGATTAGTCGACTAATCGACTAACAGGGGTCAGCCCTAGTGTGTGTGTATTATATATATATATATATATATATATATATATATATATATATATATACACAGTGTTATTGTACTTCGCTATCATACAGTGTTATATGGGTAGAATAATAGGTGTAGGTAGTTATGTTATAGACCTGTAGATGTTACTGTACTGTACTGTAGCGTCTTATTTTGACCATGAATATATTGGGTCACTCATGATGCCATCGTTTTGATACAAACATTGTTGTGAATCAACCAATTGCAAGAGTGTCACAGGGGTCTGGTGTCATGCTTTTCTGGTTCCTTTGAGGTTGTCACGCAAAGTTCAACATGTCACAAAGGTCAAAGGGATAGTTTTAGATTTTTGGACCCCTATTTTTTACTTACCAATGACGATGTTGATCGGTAAGAGTCCTTTCTCACCACAATCCATGCTATTCCTCATACTAGTTCCGGATTAGTCGGCCACAAACCAATACAAAGTCAATGCGTTCAACCTCCTTTCTCTTTCTCACCACAATCCATGCTATTCCTCATACTAGTTCCGGATTAGTCGGTCACAAACCAATACAAAGTCAATGCGTTCAACCTCCTTTCTGTACATGCTGACATTTACTCCACAGTGCATTTCAATGAGCCTCAAGTCAGCTCGTACATACGCATTTTGCATTGGTTTGTGGCCAACTATCCAGAGCTAGTATAAGGAACAGCTTGGATTGTGCTGAGAAAGGACTCTTACCGATTAACATCAGAAAATCAGAACTATCCCTTTAATGTATCACATATATATTACTAGGGTTGGCCTATAGCTTGATGAAAATAAGATTGATGATACGTAATTGTTTGTATGTACTGTATGTGTGTTTGTGTGACTGGATAGAGCTGATGCAACTGATGGAAAGGTTCATTGGGCACTTGGTTGTCCTTGGAGAGTGGAAACGGAGAATATGAATGTCCATCTATTTCACAGCTCATTCCAAATGGTGGGGGAGGGGGGGCATCTATTTCAGGCCAAAGTATCTCTTTCCCAAAGCCTCTCCACAGTGAAGACAGCTGTGCACACGGTGTACTCAGGGACTCTGTTGACAGGAGATGAATAGCGTATGTGGGGGTTCTCAGCTTTGACTCATTGACATTAACACTGCGTGGTACAGCTTTGACTCATTAACACCACGTGGTACAGCTTTGACTCATTAACACCGCATGGTACAGCTTTGACTCATTAACACTGCATGGTACAACTTTGACTCATTAACACTCCGTTGTACAGCTTTGACTCATTAACACTGTGGTACAACTTTGACTCATTAACACTCAGTGGTACAGCTTTGACTAATTAACACTGCGTGGTACAGCTTTGACTCATTAACAATGCATGGTACAGCTTTGACTCATTAACACCACATGGTACAGCTTTGACTCATTAACACTGTGGTACAGCTTTGACTCATTAACACTATGTGGTACATCTTTGACTCATATTAACACTGCATGGTACAGCTTTGACTCATTAACACTGCATGGTACAGCTTTGATTCATATTAACACTGCATGGTACAGCTTTGACTCATATAAACACTGCATGGTACACAGTGTTTCCCCTATATGCATTCAGCAGTGGCACTGCGCCGCTGCTGAATTAGGACCGCCGCTGCTATGAACTAGACTAGACTATAAAAAAAATTAAAACTTCAAGGGAAACACTGGTACAGATTTGACTCATATTAACACTGCGTGGTACAGCTTTGACTCATTAGCACTGCATGGTACAGCTTTGACTCATTATCACTGCGTGGTACAGCTTTGACTCATTAACACTGCATGGTACAGCTTTGACTCATATTAACACTGTGGTACAGCTTTGACTCATTAGCACTGCGTGGTACAGCTTTGACTCATTAGCACTGTGTGGTACAGCTTTGACTCATTAGCACTGCATGGTACAGCTTTGACTCATATTAACACTGCATGGTACAGCTTTGACTCATTAACACTGCATGGTACAGCTTTGACTCATATTAACACTGTGGTACAGCTTTGACTCATTAGCACTGCATGGTACAGCTTTGACTCATTATCACTGCGTGGTACAGCTTTGACTCATTAGCACTGCATGGTACAGCTTTGACTCATTATCACTGCGTGGTACAGCTTTGACTCATTAACACTGCATGGTACAGCTTTGACTCATATTAACACTGTGGTACAGCTTTGACTCATTAGCACTGCGTGGTACAGCTTTGACTCATTAGCACTGTGGTACAGCTTTGACTCATTAGCACTGCATGGTACAGCTTTGACTCATATTAACACTGCATGGTACAGCTTTGACTCATTAACACTGCATGGTACAGCTTTGACTCATATTAACACTGTGGTACAGCTTTGACTCATTAGCACTGCGTGGTACAGCTTTGACTCATTAGCACTGTGTGGTACAGCTTTGACTCATTAACACTGCATGGTACAGCTTTGACTCATATTAACTGTGTGGTACAGCTTTGACTCATTAACACTGCATGGTACAGCTTTGACTCATTAACACCGCATGGTACAGCTTTGACTCATATTAACACTGTGTGGTACAGCTTTGATCCTCATTATAAGTTGACTGTAGAAAATAAGAACAATGCATTCTTTTCCCCCCAAAGTTTTGTTCAATGTGTTCTGTTTTTTGATGACTCATTTTCTTTCTTTCCTTCCCTTCCTCCCCTCATTGCTACCTCTTTTCATTCCATCTCTCTCACCACCACCCTAACCCCCCCCCCCACCTTCCTCTCTCTCACCACCTTCCTCTCTCTCACCACCACCTTCCTCTCTATTACCACCACCTTCCTCTCTCTCACCACCACCTTCCTCTCTCTCTCTCACCACCTTCCTCTCTCTCACCACCACCTTCCTCTCTCTCACCACCACCTTCCTCTTTCACCCCCCCTTCCTCTCTCACCACCACCCTAACCCCCACCTTCCTCTCTCACCACCACCTTCCTCTCACCACCACCCTAACCCCCCCCTTCCTCTCTCACCACCACCTTCCTCTCTCACCACCACCTTCCTCTCACCACCACCCTAACCCCCCCTTCCTCTCTCACCACCCCCTTCCTCTCTCACCACCACCTTCCTCTCTCACCACCACCTTCCTCTCACCACCACCCTAACCCCCCCTTCCTCTCTCACCACCACCTTCCTCTCTCACCACCACCTTCCTCTCACCACCACCCTAACCCCCCCTTCCTCTCTCACCACCACCTTCCTCTCTCACCACCACCTTCCTCTCACCACCACCCTAACCCCCCTTCCTCTCTCACCACCACCTTCCTCTCTCACCACCACCTTCCTCTCACCACCACCCTAACCCCCCCTTCCTCTCTCACCACCACCTTCCTCTCTCTCACCCCCACCTTCCTCTCTCTCACCCCCACCTTCCTCTCTCACCACCACCCTAACCCCCCTTCCTCTCTCACCACCACCTTCCTCTCTCTCACCCCCACCTTCCTCTCTCACCACCACCCTAACCCCCACCTTCCTCTCTCACCACCACCCTAATACAGTACACGGAGGAGCTGTTGCGGCAGCATCAGTTTCTGGAGGTGTACCTGGAGGGAACTCGTTCCCGCAGCGGGAAGCCGTCCACGGCGCGTGCCGGCATGCTCTCCATCGTGGTGGACACCGTGTGCACCGGGGCCATCCCCGACGTGCTGGTGGTGCCGGTCGGCATCTCCTATGACCGCATCATCGAGGGCAACTACAACAGTGAGCAGCTGGTGAGAGCCGGGGATTGGTTCAGTTTGTGTCTTTGACTTTGGCCAAAACTGGGGATACATCTTAGTTTCAAGTTTCAAGTTTCTTTATTAGTTGTCATACAGAAATACAGAATACTTTTGCATGAAATGTGCTAGATAAAATAACAAGATAGTGTAAAATAGTATAATATAAGTATAAAATAGAAAGTCAAGTACGTAAACGAGTGTAAACAAAATGTTCAATATACATATATACAGTATATGTACAGTCTATACTTCTGTACAGTCTATACAGTCAGCTACTATACAGTACAGTGTAGAATGGTGAGGTATAGCTTAGCTTGTGGTGCCACCTTGTGGTGGTGAGGTGCAATGAGGTATTTATTGATGCCAATAAATATAATGTGTGTGTTAGTGTCTAAAGTGGGTAAAGTGGGTGCTACACTACAGTGTGTTGTTTATTTAAAGTGAGTGTGGATGCGTGTGTTGTGGGTGTATTTGATGGTCTGTTATTGTTCATTGAGCATCCTGATGGCCTGGGGATAGAAGCTCCTTCTGAGTCTCTCTGTGCTTGCCATGAGACTCCGGTATCGCTTGCCTGACCGCAGCAGTTCAAAGAGGCAGTTGTTTGGGTGGCTGGGGTCTTTGATTATTCTCTTAGCCTTACCCATACAGCACTTGTTGTAAATATCTTGGAGAGTGGGAAGCCCCCCTCCAATTGTGCGTTCGGCTGAACGGGCCACTCTCTGTCGTCTGCTACGGTCTTGTGCGGTGCTATTCCCAAACCAGGAGGTGATATTGCCAGTCAGGAGGCTCTATTGTGCATGAGTAGAAGTTCTTGAGGATCTTGACTCACTTTGAACTTCCTTAGGCGCCTAAGGAAGTAGAGGTGTTGTCGTGCCTTCTTGATAACACTGTCAATGTGTGTGGTCCAGTGATGCCGGTAACGCGTTACTAAGTAACGCGTTATTGTAATCTGATTACTTTCCCCCGAAAATAGTAATCTAACGCGTTAATCTTTAAAAGCCAGTAATCTGATTGCAGTTACTTGTCCAAGTGGCTGTGCATTACTATTTCGTTACTATCTCATCATAAATTCATAATGCAGGCGGAATGCAGTATTTTATTTCGTTTTCGACAGTCAAAAATACATTTTGAGCTGTTTTTCTTATTATTATTATGGAGTGACGTGGTGTGGCAGTGAAAGGGTTACACAAGAATGTGTCCCCGCGGCGTGACTGGACTCTCTGTCTGTGAGTGACTCTGCTTTGGCCCAATCACATTCCCCATCCACAGTCTGCGAATCAGAGGCAGAGTAGGGCGGGTCTTCACAGCACGTCATGTGACATATGCGCCAATTGTGTGACAGCAGGGCTCCGTTGTTATGTTCGTCTGAGAATTCATTTACAAAACGCTTGTCTAAACGAAGTGAAACCGCAAGAAGACTTTTGCGGTTTCTGTTCAGACTTCCACCCCAAAACGCTCGTTTAAACGTAGCCTCAGTCAAAATACTGTCTACCGCTAAAAACAGCACATCCAATTGCATTGAAAGCATCTGGAATCACAACACTAGCCGACGCTTCGACTATGAATTGAAAATGGGGGACCCTGATGTAAACAAGACAAACGTCTTTCTCTGGTCTGCATCCCCTTAACAATTGTGTGTATTGAGCCGTACTGTATATTGTACCCATTCTGCAATCTGTTAAATAAAGTTTTCATTCATTCATTCATTCAGGTACAGGAGGACTTTCCCTATTGATTAATGTATATTTGATGGTGGCAGAGCAAAAGCTCTTATTTGCCAGATTTACAGTTAATTTACATGTTAAAGAGAGACTGATTGTATGTTTATAGAGAGACATTTATAAAAACAATTTAATAGTTACAGTTGATATAATTGAATAGTTCAGCCTGCATTTGTTAGATGTGAATAGATACACTGGTTTTGTACAACCACTGGCTGACTGCTCTAATGCTGTGAGCATCATAGACTGTTGCTTTACCATACTTGATGGTACAGAAGCTGAAGCACTAGTTTAACAATTTACGTTATGTGCAGAGAAACAAGTTAAAAACAATGTATGCACTTTCAATAAAGCGTTTAAAAAAAACTGTTGGGGGAACGACGACGACTTCGTAACCTAGTTACTTTCAAAGTAACTAAGTTACTCTGATAATCAAGTAATCAGTAAAGTAACTTGGATTACTTTTTAAAGGAGTAATCAGTAATCAGTAATCGGATTACTTTTACAAGTAATCTGTGGCATCACTGGTGTGGTCCATGTCAAGTCCTCGGATATGTGGACTCCGAGGTACTTAAAACTGTTCACTCTCTCAACCGGTGCTCCGTCGATGCTGAGGGGGCTGTAGTCGCTGACCCCTGACCTCCTAAAGTCCACAATCATCTCCTTTGTTTTGCTGACGTTCAGGGAGAGGCTGTTCTCTTGACACCATCCCGCTAGAACCTTTACCTCTTCCAGGTAGGCCCTCTTGTAGGGGTGGACGGTATAAACGGTATACGGTATGAATTTGCGCTACGGTATGGACTTGTGACCGGTAGAGCAACACAGTGTGGAGGGAGGGGGCTGCCAGGAGCGGAGCCAACGCCAGCCCGCCGAGACAGGGCTCCACAGTGCGACTATTTCACTCACATTTCCCCCTAAAAATAGATATGTGCGAACTGGAAAAATTATTTAGGAGCACAGAGGCTTTGCGTAGTGGGCGTGTCAACGCGCAATTGTCATTTCATAATAGACACGAACAGAGCGCACCTTCAATTCTAGAAGCAAACTAGCACTTCAGCCCTGCGTTGCACACAGCTGTGTGACAACTTCTCTCGCGAGTCGCGCAGTTTCTATGTGTAATGTAAACTCTGCGTCGGATCCAATGGTCTAACATGCTTTGCATCCTCGCCATTCTGGAATGCCCACGTCACGCTAAAATCTTAAGTAATGTTAAATGTTGATGTAGCCTCAGAAAGCTAACGTTAGCTCTACTCCTAGCAGCCTGTTGATGTAGCCTCAGCAAGCCAACGCCCGCTCCACCCCTAGCAGCCCTCCCCCTCACTGTCTCTCTCTCCCCCCTCCCTCTCTCTCTCTCTCTCTCTCTCTCTCTCTCTCTCTCTCTGCTAACAATCCTGATTCGATTATTGAACCTATTTCATTCCAAAGGAATAATTGATGGACATTAGCTATAGTATATAGCTCAGCAGCTGTAAAATTTTTATTTTTTTTTAATATTATTTATGTTTCAACAATGACAAAAAAAAAAGCCAGCGGTGGACCGACATAGCAAACGCTGTCACTGTTTACTTGTGTAAGGACATGGTTCCTTTTCAAACTGTCAATAGAAAGGGCTTTAAAGACATGGTCAAAACATGATCCAAGATATGCGTTACCTGCCTGCAGACACTTGAGAAAAGGTTTTGCATTTTTCTATTGCAGTTTTGCACAATAAATGTTCTTAAAATACCTCTGTACTATGTGAAATATGTCCTAGTAACACAAGAGTACAGGAATAGCTGCCATACCAGTGTTTTACCCCTTCAGAAGCATGTATATAGACATTTTAAGACAAGTTAATATACCGTGATATATACCGTTACGTCTACGCTTCAAATTATACTGTGATATACATTTTAGACCATACCGTCCAGCGCTACCTTCTTGTCGTTTGCAGAGATCAGGCCCACCACTACTGTGTCATCAGCAAATTTGACGATTGTGTTGTTGTTCCGCTGTGCCACACAGTCATGTGTGTACAGGGAGTAAAGGAGGGGACTCAGAACACAGCCCTGGGGGGCCCCTATGTTGAGAGTGATGGATGAGGAGGTGCAGTTGCCTGCTCTCACCGCCTGAGGTCTGCCCGTCAGGAAGTCCAAGACCCACTGGCAGAGGTCATAGTTCAAGCCCAGGTCCCTGAGCTTGGCTATGAGTTTGAATGCACACTAGGTGACTGGGGACAGCTTTTCCAATACAAAACCAAAAACCGAATTGTCCGATCCCAAGCTCCACCCTCTCTTAGCTTGACCGAGGAAAGCAACCGTTGTGATTGGAGGGTCAAGAAAACAGGGCGGAGCTAGGGATTGAGTCAATTGAGGAGAAAAAGAAATGTTTTGGGTTAGTGGTTAAAGGTGTTCAATGGAGTTTTTGACCACTAGTTGGTGATGAAACTGGCACTATAGTACACAGTAGGAGGAAAGGTATCCTGTTATGTTAGTTTATGAGAAGGACCGTGTGCATGTACATTAATCAACCAGATTTAGCAAGAAGCTAATTTCCATCTGTAGACAGTCATATACAGTAAAAGTACAAAGAATACAAGAATACAGTCATAAAAAAGCCCTCCCCTCCCTCCACCTTAGAATAAAGAATTACGGAAATAAATACAAACACCCTACATAGTAGTAGCACAATTTAAGAACAATCAGTGCTGCTTAAATACAGTTTTTGACCTCAAAAGAAAAACTGATAGTTTGTGAACATAAAAAACATCATGTTTTTATATTATCCATTCTTTGATGGCTTTATATGAAAAGGTGTGCGTCTTGGGTTCAAACTGTATGTAGTGTATAGAGAGGCCCCAGAATGTCTTGGTTGCACCTTCTTATGGATTTCTCAGCGGGTGCTAACAGCGATTGTCCCCTCATCCACCAGGGAAAGCCCAAGAAGAACGAGAGTCTGTGGGGCGTGGCGTGCGGAGTGTTCCGGATGCTGAGGAAGAACTATGGGTGTGTCCGAGTTGACTTCACCCAACCCTTCTCTCTAAAGGTGACCCTAACCCCCACAGCACATCAGCCCTTCTCTATACACACCTGCAACCCTAGCGCTTCAACTGCACATATCCTGTAGCTAATACACACATCTCCTCAGGGCTGTACGCTAAGCTTTTTCACTAGGGGCACACTTGCCCCTAAATAAGAAATTTAGGGGCACAAATTTTTTTTTAGGTGAACATTTTTAAATAACAATTTTACCATTATTTATATCGATTGTTTTTGATTTAAAAAAAAAGAAAAAAAATTATTTTATAATTTCTTTTTAATAAAATATATATATTATATAATCATACTTGTAGTTGTATTATCTGCGAGACATCGCCACCACGCAACAAGTCTAAATGCTCGCTATATGCAACCAGCTCCACTGTCTGTGTGTACTCGAGTAGCCTCCAGCTACGGCCAGGATTCCCCGGAGCTGCAGCTGGACCCTATACTGTAGCCTCCAGCTACGGCCAGGATTATCCGGCGCTGCAGCTGGACCCTATTGACTATATTCAGCGTGCCCTCAGCTCGAATACGCATCGACTCAGTGTTATAACTAGACATTGATATCAGGAGCTATCTGAACTATTTAGTTTAATGGGACGTTTCTTTTTGAACAGTAAGCTAACGCGAGCTATCATGCACTACTAGACTTACTGGAGCATTTGTTAATAGCTATCAGTAGCTAGCCGGCTGGCAGGCTCACCGAGGCTCACCGGGAGGGAGGAGGAGCAGCAGACGCCGCAGCTCTCTCCGTGTGTCTGAGTTCAGTTCAGTTCGGCTCACTATAGGAGGTCGAACGCGTCGAAAATATGAAGCAATACTAACGTTACTTTTCTTCATAGCTAAATCAGCCAGTCTATCAGAGTGAGTGCTCAGTCGATTGTTCCCGCTGATCATACCTGCTGAGTGCTCACTGCTCAGCTCGTGTGAGTGACGGCATCGCGTCATCACACGCCTTGGATAATTTAGGAGTGAAATGCGAATGCAAGGCTTGAAAGCACTACTCGCAAGCCCGCCCCCAGATAATATTTACCAATCGCAACGGCCAATTAAAGGGGCAATTCGCGACGAGATCATCGCAGTGTACAGCCCTGCTCCTGTAGCTGATATACACATCTCCTGTAGCTAATATACACATCTCATATAGCTAATATACACATCTCATATAGCTAATATACACATCTCCTGTAGCTAATATACACATATCCTGTAGCTAATACACACATATCCTGTAGCTAATACACACATCTCCTGTAGCTAATATACACATCTCCTATAGCTAATATACACATCTCCTGTAGCTAATACACACATCTCCTGTAGCTAACACTTTAACTGCCGGAAGACGCTTTTAGGCGTCCTTCCCCGCCATGCTCAAGTTGCCGAAGACGCCGTAACTCGTCTTTGATATCAATATTTCAAAAATCTGTGATCGGAATCATATTTCCTTTCCGGGGCCCTGAGACACAAGTGTGATCTCCTCTCAATCCTCTAGCGGTTCAAGACCGCCATCTGGTGGCCGATCGGCAGATCGAAAAAACGGATGTTACCTTTAACCCGGTAGGACTCACTCCATATGGGGTCCGGGCACTCGCTAGTGTTAGAGAGACTCAGTCTTCACACAGTGAACATCGATCGCTGCAAATAACTCGAAAAAACAACATGATTTGGACGTATATATTATTATACAACCTGGAAATGGACCGGATATTTCTATATCCCATAATAGGAAAATGTCTGTTCCACGCTCATCGCCCAACGGCGCGAGGAAGATACGGTAAGATTCAGCGTTATTTTTCAATGTGTACGATACTAACTGCTATGATGAACATTTGACCCACATTAGATGAATGGTATAACGCTGCCCACGGAATTATAAACGCCCCCTCGGCCATCCGGTCAACATCAGATTACGTGTAGTAACTTCCAGAAGTCCGTCCAGTTGGATTTTTTTATATCGTGCCGATTGCTATCAAACTGTATTTGATCATCAATATAATGCATTTGGGGCTATAAATCACGTTCTGGAGAAAGCTGCAGAAAGAGATGAAAACATACTTATACTTTAGATCATATTTTAGTATGAATATGTGAATGAAAAAGTTTAACGTTCATACACCCTGAACAATACATATAGGACATTGAATGGGCCCTAATAATGGCAATTTAGCAATAGAATTTAAAAAGTTATAGCCCTGCAAAGAAGGGGAACTTCTACATAGACAAATAGAGCTGGCAACCTATGGTATATCATGAATTTAGCCTTAGGCAATCAAAGTGCTAATATACACATCTCCTATAGCTAATATACACATCTCCTGTAGCTAATACACACATCTCCTGTAGCCAATATACACATCTCCTGTAGCTAATATACACATCTCATATAGCTAATATACACATCTCCTGTAGCTAATATACACATATCCTATAGCTAATATACACATCTCCTGTAGCTAATACACACATCTCCTGTAGCCAATATACACATCTCCTGTAGCTAATATACACATCTCATATAGCTAATATACACATCTCCTGTAGCTAATATACACATATCCTGTAGCTAATACACACATATCCTGTAGCTAATACACACATATCCTGTAGCTAATACACACATCTCCTGTAGCTAATATACACATCTCCTATAGCTAATACACACATCTCCTGTAGCTAATATACACATATCCTGTAGCTAATATACACATATCCTGTAGCTAATACATACATATCCTGTAGCCAATATACACATCTCCTGTAGCTAATATACACATCTCATATAGCTAATACACATATATCCTGTAGCTAATGCACATATCTCCTGTAGTTAATACACACATATCCTGTAGCTAATACACACATCTTCTGTAGCTAATACACACATCTCCTGTAGTTAATACACACATCTCATGTAGCTAATACACACATCTCCTATAGCTAATATACACATCTCCTGTAGTTAATACACACATCTCATGTAGCTAATACACACATCTCCTATAGCTAATATACACATCTCATGCAGCTAATACACACATATCCTATAGCTAATATACACATCTCCTGTAGCCAATATACACATCTCCTGTAGCTAATACACACATATCCTGTAGCTAATATACACATCTCCCGTAGCTAATACACACCTCCTGTAGCTAATATACACATCTCCTGTAGCTAATACACACATCTCCTGTAGCTAATACACACATCTCCTGTAGCTAATATACACATCTCCTGTAGCTAATATACACTTCTCATGTAGCTAATACACACATCTCCTGTAGCTAATATACACATCTCCCGTAGCTAATACACACATCTCCTGTAGCTAATACACACTTCTCATGTAGCTAATACACACATCTCCTGTAGCTAATATACACACCTGCAATAGTCTATCTAAACTCTAGACCTAGACTCAATCAAATCAAAAAGATATGTCAGTCACTACCTTTGGGGCCATTTTTAGTAGAGCCCAACTGATTCTGGATGTCTGAGGCTGATATGATATGGAGTAAAGAAATGTCGATATCGATATCGGCCGATATTCACAGAATATAAAAAGAAGGCTAATCAACCAGTGAGATACTGGCAGGATATCTGTAACATACACGCTGATACCAACATATCGGTGATAAGCCAATATCAGCCGACCGCTATATCAGTCTGGCTCAAATCTTTAGACAGTTTGGTTGGTTGTGGTTGTTCCTTTGGATTGAATCGCAGCTGAGAGTGCCACAGCCAACTTAAAATACAACTCACTCATTTATGCTCTAATTGATGTGAACTTTGTTGAAATCGATTGGTATGACGTCAAATGGTAGAAAAATATGTTGTATGTTGATAATAACTTTAATTATCCTTTTAGGGTGAAGGTTCAGGATTTTCAGAAGCCTGTCTATTGATGGCCAACCAAGCCCCCCTCTTATGACAATCAGGCTGTTCATGCCAGTGGTTCTCTCTGTTCAAGATTCTTCTTATTACTATGGAAAATGGAAATTTAACACTTTCAATGCCGGAGCTCGATGCACGATTTAGTGCTTCCGTGCCACCACCCACTTCAATGATAGAGCTCTCATATTTGCAAACGCATAAACTATGTCTTAAATTATGGCTATGTGTCTAATCTGGCCATCGCTTATCAATGACCTGTTTGCAGTCAACATTGTCGAAACTGATTGTTTTTTAATCTATTCATTTCCGTTTTATACCATTTTGAAAAACGCTTGTTTTTTTAAGTTTCAGGAAAATATAAAGATTCTGTGATAATCGCCCTTTACTGGACTATTCTGGAATACACAAAAAACATTGTAATTTTTCGGCCTATTTATGAATCATTTTCAAATAAACGCTAGATTATCGATAGTATATGTGTACTTATGCACGCTATAGAAGCGAGCTGAAAAATCGATTCTCTCATTTCCTGATCAGCACACACACACACACGCACACACACATAGGGCACACGTTGATATCTCTGTGAAAAAAGATCTGATTATCCTAAGACTGGTCAAATAGATTCCTTACCTCAGATCTGATGTTCTCCAAAAAGATTATTCCAATTCCTGATCGCCATTCCAAATATCGATCGCGTTTATTGATCCAACGCTGGGTACTAGAAATATGTATATGCTGTTTTGGGGCTCGGCAATGAATCCGATCCTCTCGGGTGACTTGCCTGAGAAGTAAAATGAGGAAGCTGGATTGTTTCATTCAATCCATTCCAAAGGGGTGCAGTACCACAGGGAGAGACGATAGGGGGCGGTATTTTCCCAATGGAGCTCAGAGAGAGTTTGCAGCACTAACGTGAGACTAGATTGATGAAATATGAATTCAAATCGCTAATAAAAAGAAACGAGATCTCTCGTCGTTGGCAATGAACGGTCGGCATGAACAAACGAGTTATCTCGTCATTGGCATTGAAAGTGTTAAAGTGTAACTAATTGTCAGAAATAGGTTTTAACAAGCCATACATATTGGATCTGATTTATTTTTTCTATAAAAAACAGCATTTAAAAGTGAAGTGTATCCTTTTAAATGCCCTTTTAAAATGAAAAATAGTGCTTAGGAAAGTACTTGAAAGTCCTTGAATTTCATTTTGCAATGTCTGGGAACACTGCATAACTGAAGTGTCCATTTGAGAGGCTGGCTGTGATTTAAGTTCTAATGGAACTTTTGCGTGTCGTCTACAGGAATACCTGGATAGCCAGAGAAGTCGAAACATCCCACCAACACTGTCCCTGGAACAGATCCTGGTGCCCATCATCATCTCAGCACAGTAGGTTCACACACACTGGTGCCCACCATCATCTCAGCACAGTAGGTTCATACACACACTGGTGCCCACCATCATCTCAGCACAGTAGGTACACACACACACTGGTGCCCACCATCATCTCAGCACAGTAGGTTCACACACACACTGGTGCCCACCATCATCTCAGCACAGTAGGTTTACACACTGGTGCCCAACATCATCAGCACAGTACACACACACACACACACACACACACACACACACACACACACACACACACACACACACACACACACACACATCCGTACCCATATAGAACTGAGACCTATAGTATTCCTGTGGGGTTTTTGTACATACTTTAAATATTTACCACAGCGTAATATGGTTGTGATTCATAGTAGTCCTGGTTTCTTTTCCATACACACCATAGATTTACCACAATACTGCATTGATTCACAGTAGTCTTGCTATAGTGAAATACTGTAGAAATGTTAAGATCAATGGAAACCGCATTTAGCTTCCAGGATTTGAAATTACCTCTGGTGTGACATCCTGAAGAACCTACGCCTTTACAGCCTTTATAAAGATGGAAGAGGACTTTTTAGACAAAAATAAAAAGGAAATTATCTTTGTACACTGGTGCAGTGATAAATAGATGAGAACTAGGTGCAGACAAAAAAGGTAAAATGGAGGAAAGAATTATTTTTTCACAGGATCTTTTAAGGTGAATCACCATAGTATTCCTGTGGTTTTACCATAGAAATACTACGGTTTCTATTGTGATTCTCTATAGCAAAAAACACAGGAATACTGTAGTTTATTTCCATATGGTTACAATTAGGGATGGCACGATACCACTTTTTCATGTCCGATACCAATATCACAGCCTTGAGTATCTGCCGATACCGATACCCATCTGATACAGCCCCCCACCCCTGCTCTTAAAAACAAAAACTGTGTTTAACCTAGCCATCTATAAAAACATTATGCTAAAACTGTGAAACAAATGTCCTACTCCCCTAAAGGAAGAAATACATAGCATACATGACTCAGTTATGCAATAGTACTGCTGCTTTTTATTTTGTTAATCTTTTAGTTAATAAGACTTCATAAGATTTCATGACGGGGCGACGGGGGCAGGGCGACAGTGGCTCGGGAGGTAGAGCAGTCGTCTGGCAATCCGGAGGTTCCCGGTTCGATTCCCGGGCAGCGTGTCGATGTGTCCTTGAGTAAGACACTTAACCCCTAATTGCTTCAGATGAGCAGGTTGGCACCTTGCATGGTTGCCTCCGCCGTCAGTGTGTGAATGTGTGAGTGAATGGGTAAAATGTGAGTAACAAATTGTAAAGCGCTTTGGATAAAAGCGCTATATAAAAAAGCAGCCATTTACCATGACGGCTTCCTTTCCTTGTGTCTAAATCAGGGGTCTCAAACTCGTGGCCCGCGGGCCAATTGCGGCCCGCTGGATGATATTTTGCGGCCCCCTACTTGACATCAAAGTTTAAAAAAATAAAATATTAAATATAAAAATTATTATAATTTTTTTTTAATGTTGTGGGACTTGTACAGCACTTTGTTCAACTTTGTCAGTGCTGTAAAGTTTAAATCTTCGACAAACAAAACACTTTGCTTTCATGAAATTTGAGGCTTTATAAAAGCAGCACAATGAACACAAATCTGTCAGTGCCGAGTCCGACCTCATCTTAAATAACAAACAGCATTGCTTGTTGTAGTTAACACTATGATCGCCGCGGACGAGTTAAGACGTCATTCCGAGCCATGCTCATTCTGCCGAAGACGCCGTAACTCGTCTTTGATGTCAATATTTAAAAAATCTGTCATCGAAATCATATTTCCTTTCCGGAGCCCTGAGACACACTGGTGATCTCCTCTCAACTCTCTAGCGGTTCAAGAGCGCCATCTGGTGGCCGATCGGCAGATCGCCAACCGGATATTAACCTTTGAACCGGTAGTACTCATCCATATGTGGTCCGGCCACTCGCTATAGCTCCCGCGACTCCATCTTGAAACACTGGATAATAGATCGCTCGCCCTAACTCAATAAACAACGTTATTTGGACGTATATACTATTATACAACCTGGAAATGGATCGGGCATTTCTACATCCCATAATAGAAAAAAATCTGTTCCACGCTCATCTGCCAGCGGCGCGAGGAAGCCACGGTAAGATTCAGCGTTATTCTCTAACGTATTCTATACTAACTGATCTGATGAACATATGACCCACTCTGGATGAATCATCTAACGCTGCCCACGGAATTATAAACGCCCCCCCGCCCATCCGGTCAACATCAGATGATGCGTAGAAACTTCTAGAAGTACGTGCAGTTGAAACTTTTTATCTTGCACAGATTCCTACCAAACTGTATTTGATCATCAATATAATGCATTTGGGGCTATAAATCACGTTCTGAAGAAAGCTGCAGAAAACGATAAAAACATACTTATACTTTAGAACATATTTTAGTATGAATATGTGAATGAAAAAGTTTAACGTTGCTACACCCTGAACAATACACATAGGACATTGAATGGGCCATAATAATGGCAGTTTAGCAATAGAATTTAAAAAGTTATAGCCCTGCAAAGAAGGGGAACTTCTCCATAGACAAATAGAGCTGGCGATGGATGGTAAATTATGAATTTAACCCATGGCGATTAAAGTGTTAACAAAGACAGGCAGAGTTGATTTTGCCAGAAAAATTCTAAAAAAAAATCACATATATATATATATATATGATTATATTTTCGATTTGAAACGCCACTACGAAACAAAACAGTTATTTTGATATTCAAAATTCAGTGCTAAGAACCACAAAAATAAATGGAATGAAATCATCATATCAAGCTGCAAGCAGAATTATTGTTAAATCTATGTCACAACGAGAAAAAGCAACAAGGTCCTCACTCGGTGGCATGGGTTTTGGCTAAACACAAGAAGCCATTCTCTGATGCATACATAATAAAATAATGTATGACTGAAGTGATGGAGACCATGTTTGAAGGCAAACAAAAGCAAATCCCCCTCAGATAGCACAGCAACCAGAATAACTGAAATACTGGCTGGTGATTTGATTAAACAGCTTTGTGATAGAATAAAAAAAATTCACAGTGCATTTCCATAGCTGTGGATGAGTCCACTGACACCACTGAGAAGCCTATGTTCTGAAGAACCGTTCATGTTCTGAAGAACTGTTCATGTTCTGAAATGTTATTGCTAAAGATTGAGAAGATTGGATCAGTTGTACTTTTTTTTTTGAATACTTGAAACCCCTTTTTTGTGGAATATTTGATGCGGCCCAGCCTCACCCAGACTCTACCTCCAGCGGCCCCCAGGTAAATTGAGTTTGAGACCCCTGGTCTAAATGGTCCGTTTTCCGATGCAATGCGCAGATATTTTTATAAGCTGATATTTAGCTAATAACACTAAAAGGGGAACTATCTCATAAATTGCCTTTTCCAGTGGTTTGCATTGTTTTCTAGCAATGTGGGGTTGTACCAACACTGACTAGATGTGAAATTCTCATTCAGTCCCATTCCTCCAGTTCAGCTGAGACAAGATCCTCCCCCACTAAACCAAGCCATTCGAATTTACGCGGATCTGTGACGTGTAAGAATTCTGATCTGCCACCGCCCGTCCCACAATCAACTGTGATACGTTTATATGAGCAGCGAGTGGAAATAATGCGGAAGCGGTTTTCGACAGCAGAGACCTTCAGCTGTTCACACACACACACCGTAAATCACACACAGAGAACTAGATAAAACAAGTGGGAGGGAATGGGACTGGGGGGAGCTCTCTTGCTCGCTCGCTCTCTCTCTCGCTCTCTCTCGTATCAGCACTCGCTGTATCACTGTCAACCTGTTCCGTCAACGCGCGCCCGTATTCTGATCCGTGCAATAATATTCACGGGGGTATATATTGTCATTTGAAACAAGTTACCAATGCATTGTCCCGTAGGATTATGCCCCCCGCGGCGAAATTAATTAGTCCCTCTCTATCTCTCTCTCTCTCCCCCAAAGGTATCTGCCAGTGCAGGTGGGTGACTGTCACTCAAAGCGCATTGTGAGTATGGGCGGAGCCCAGCCAAAAACAGCTTGGAATCTGGAAGGGCAGAAAGTGGTCCACCAAAGTACTTGATAAAAAATACATAACAATGAATTTTATTGAAAAAAAACTTGCAGATGTGTTCCATAGACTCACACTGACTGCTGTTTTGATAGGGTTAGTGTCTTTACTCTTGACTACATTTGAAAAATAAACAGCACTTAATACTGATTTGATATTGATCTATTTGTGACGTGAAATAAATTATGTGAAACTCAAATCGGGCTTAACTCTAGGCTCTTCCACCTGATATCAAGTTAGCTTATATCAACTCCAGATGTCAGTCGTGAAACTCAAGGTGGCATCGTTTTCCAAGCATTTAGCAATACACTTGCACACTTGCTTTAGGCCGTATGGTGAAGGCTGAGAAGTGGCTAGAAAACTATTCTTGTTCCCACCTCGGCGAATTACACAATTTTCACTCTGGGTGAAAGATATATTGGTGTAGATTTAGGAACAAAAAGTTCTCCATTGACAAAATAGCCATTTTGCGCAATCATAATTTTAAAGTCGGGACTAGATCTTTCCTCGCGAACGGATATTTTGTCACCAGAGTTTTATTCGACGCAATTGGTGCTAGTTCGGTCACGCATCTTGCGCTCAACCAATAGCAGCTCTCTTTGTTGCGAGGTTGTGGAGACATACAAACATTGTTTAGAGATCGAAGCCTACTTGTACTTATTTGGGATAGCCGTGTTGGAGATAAAATGCCGGTTTGGCAACATGTAGCGAGGCTCCAAATGTTCAACTAAGCGGCGGAAACCGACATTTTCAACAACGGAAAGGGGCGGGTCGTCCAGCACAATACATTTGGTTATTTTCTCAGTTATCAGCTTTGCTTTGTTACCATCTGCAGGGAGTTCCGCACGCTTCTGAATGGTTTCCAGCGATGTTAGCTGCTGCTGCAAACTTTTCCTCTTGGCATACGTTGCACATATGAACTCGGCATACTCCTTTCCATGATGAATCTGCAAGTGTTTAATTAAGTTTGTGGTGTTGGAAGTTTCCAGTGTTGCTGCCATTATCCCTCGGCTGACATGATCGCGGTGAGCTGCTAACAAGTTCACTCGTGTTTAGCTAACACTAATGTTGTTGTCGCTACTACTGTTCACATGACACCGCTCGCTTTACGGCATGTATCGGATCTAAAAATACTTCCAGTTTTTTTCTATATCCGATCCTGTGATTTTGGCCAACCGAAGTTACACTAGTAATACACAGAGTAAACCCTGCCTGACCTCCAGATGTTGACCTCCTCATTAGAGACACACATCAGCGACCCACCCCCACGGTGTCCATCTGGTCCTCATCCTCAGATCCCAGGCCAGGACACTCCCTGCTGTGTCTTCCCAGTGCGGTCCAACAGTCTTAGCACGTGAGGAGGACCGAGGTCCCTTCTCAGTTAACACAGACACTCCAGGCTTACCACTGTCTACAGTCCTAGAGCACACGGTCCCTTGCTAGGGCAATGGTTTACTTTTCTGTCCCGGCTGTCTTTGGGGGGGAGGGGGGGGGGGGTATAGTCTCGCTCCAGGCATCATGTTTTCCATGCAGAACACCTACCAGCACAGCTAATCCATGTTGTTCTAGTTGACTCAGGTGTGTTCATACAAGCAGGCCAGGGAACTACAGCGGTTAAAGGGGTATTTAGTTAAACAGGGTCTTGGAGGCTTCACCGGCTTGTCTTTTTTTTCAATTCAAGTTTTTCTTTTCTGTTTTTTACAATACCAAACAAGACAATACAAACATGACAAGACCAACACAAAACCAAATAAGGGGGCGGGGGGGTTGCAGAATATTACAAAGGTTCAGTAGTACACAAACTTATTCAAGATGATGATCTAATAAAGTTCCAGGGATCATGAAGGGCAGGCCATTGGGCCTATCACTCTCTTGAAGAGTTAGAGCAGCCTGTTCCATTGATAACAAGTCCATGAAGTCCTTGCGCCAGTTCTGTTTCATTATGGCTTACGCTCAGCATCATCTGCACTGTACTTCACTTCGTGCACGAGCACTGAATAAAAAATTCCACCATGTACCTTTACATCCCAACATTCGTCTGGCCACACCCTCATCCGCTTACCTTCATAAGCAGGTGTGTGGTCACCTACTCGCCTCCTTCTTCACTTTCACCACAAGGAAGTGCCTTCGGTAGATCCCACACTTGACGAGGTTGTTAGCTGAAGAAAGTTGAGACGTGTTTACATTGTTGCTTGTTTTTTTTTTCTTCTCTCATATATTCGACAGAAAAAGACAAGTCATAATGTCTACTTCGGAGGGTCGCGCTCGCAACGCTACTCTTCACCAGCGGTTCTCCATTGCCGCCTCCGTCGTGCGTCTTGGAGCGGGGCTGAGACCTCTCTCGTGGTCGGCAGCCACGCCCGGTAGGCGTCCGATGGGTAGTTTGCCTCTCCAGGAGCTGGTGCACCAGTGCCGTCGCCTGTGCGATGGCCTGGTTCCGGCTCTGGTTCCTCTGCTTCCGGGGAATCGTCCGCTGTTGGGCGGCCGGTTCCCTTGGTTGCGGGGGATTTGAGACGCAAACTTTTTGCGTCAGCTCGCTCCCGTCGCAAGATGGTGGCTTGCAGACGCGAGCGGCCTGGTTTTGGTGAGTTGCTGAAGCCAGGTGAGGATGCGTCAGTCTCTACATGCCCGATGGAGACAGAGGACTACATGATAGAGGCGGACGGGTTCTTATTTGAAGGCCCGGTGGAGACATGTCTCCCGCCCATCCAGGTAACACTGGAGGGGGGTGAGATGTCTCCTTGGGGCGCCTCGTTCGAAGATGTTTGGGTAGAACCTCTGACTCGTCGGCGGGATGCCCTGTGGCTCCTTGACTAGTAGCCTGCTGTATGTGAGGGATGCGGGCTCGGAGGAGGAAAGTCTGCAGAGGGAACTGCGTGCTTTGTTTCCCGAGCTCATGGCGGCGGCGGCCGTCGCAAACGGCGTGCCACTGCCGCAGCCACTGCTTGTTCCTGTCCCTGATGATCTCATAGGTCATCTATGGCAACGTCGCCCGGTGAGAGGGGTGGACGTTGTCTACCCATTTTTACCCTCAATGCCGGCCTATGCCCGTCAGGGCCAGGTGGTCTCCCACATCATACATAGGCCTTACTCCTGCCTACGTGCAAGTCACACGGGTGGCGGGTTTGGTCGACGGTATGAAGGAGGGCGTGCCACGGCTTGATAGGCCGATGGCGGCGCTCCTTTGTCCGGAGGTGGTGTGGGAGCCGTTACGGAAGCCGGTTCCCCAAGGGAAATCGGCGAGGCGGTTGGCATATTGGAGCGACCTGTCATTTATCACCGCAACACAATCTCTAGCTGCCGCGTCTAACATCGCGCAGCTGGCGAGATTCATGTCCGGGATATTGACGGGCGGCACGGAGCTGACTGATGTACAACATGACCAGCTCGCCCAGTCGGCAGGAGCCATCCTGCATCTGACTCAGCCGCAGGCTATAGCCGTTGGGAAAGTGCGCGCCCTGGCAACTCTGATCCAGCGCCACCTTTGGCTGGAGCAGGCTTGTGTGCCGGAGAAGAAGAGAGTTCCACTTCTGACGGCACCCCTCTCCGATGCTGGACTATTCGGGACGGCCCTGCAATTGATGACCTCGACTTGCAGAGAGATGCAGGAGGAGCGCTCCGTGCTCCAGCCTCATTTGCCCCCTCCCGATGTCGCCGGTGGAGTCAGACGGCTGCCACGTCGTCGAGGATCCTCCGCCGTGGCCGCCGCTGCCACCACCGCCACTGCTGGACCTTCGGTGAAGAAGGCCAGGAGGAGAGAGGGCGCCTCCGCTACGACAGCCGGCCCATCTACGCCCGGAGGCGACGCTAGGGATCGTCGAGACCAGCCGCAGATCGTTTACCGTCCCTCCGGGGCTCCACGAGGTGGCAAATCCAGAGCGGCTCTTGGCAGGCGTCGCTAGGACCCAGTGACTTTTTCCCCCTGTGGTCCCCCCCCTGTTTCCCTTCCCGGCCCCGCTATGATTTTGTTCAAAAATAAAGAGTCCCCTCTAAAGGGGGACTGTATTTTTTGTTAACAAACTGTGTGTTTATTCACCAAACATATGATGGGGTTGCAACGTGTGAATCTTCGCTAGTATGGGTTGATAGGAGGGTTACATTCATGTTAGAGCTTAAGCAAGGCCTGCAGCCTACACTCGGTTGAAAAAGGGTTTTTTCTGCCTCGACCTGAATCTCCACATAAAGGTAGAGGCTAGTTGTGTGCTCTGTTGCTTACACAGTGATATTGAGCTACAACACTATTGTGTTGGGTTTGCAGTAATGCTCGTATGAAAACGTACCACGGCTCAGCCGTTCTCTCTCTCTCAATGTTTTTTCTGTGTTACAACATGGATGCGGGTGTAGGATTCACACACACACGCGACTTGGTCTTGTTATAAACCCTGTTCACAGTTTGTCTGTGGTTAGCGTGCATTGTATTAGCTTGCGCTATTCATTAGCATTGCTACTAAAGGTATCATATGGCTATTTGTTGTTGTTGTATGCAAGGGTTGGGCTTGTGAGGGGGTACCGGATAAACCCCTCCTTCCCTCTTCTGATTGGTCAGGGGGTTTATTACCTCTCTTATTAGTTCAGTCAGGGCCAAGCTGTTAGGCGGCTTGGCAGGGTGGGGGGGGGAGGGTTTCCCAGACTCTGCACCTATCACAGGTGTTGAGTCTTGGGTTTCCCCCCGTCGTAGCACACGTCACTACGCACGTTGCTATTGGACGATGGCTTCCGTGAGTTAGACCCGTATGTAAGGTCTTTTATTGTCAAGTGTCTGGATCGAGCGTAGGAATTAAGGTTCCACTACGCTCGATATACGCGTAACTTGAGTCGGTTGGTCACATGACTCAATGTTACCGTGGCTTTTCAATTTATGGCTCACGTGGGAAGTCTCTCTGGGGAGTTCCGTCTATCCTCTGTGGTAGGGATGACGGGATATAAAAATGTAAACAGTTTTTATCCTCGGCTGCGTCAAGTGGGATTCATGTCAGTCGGTGTTTCTTTCTTTTTTAATAAAAGAGTGGAGAATATGAAGCACCACACCCTTCTTGTCGTTCTCCCAGGCGCCTTGAGGGATCAATGTGGGGTCTGGTTAGACTGTCCGTTGATGTGTTTTGTGTCCCGACGCATACATAGTGCTGGCTCGGGGTGTTTCTGATAAGAATCATGCGGGTGGCTAGTACGCCTTGGTTACTTGTTATTAAAACAGCGTTTTTATAAAGCAACTGGGATGGGGTTTTTTTCCTCTTCCGAGAGCCTGTTACTGGGTCTCGACGGATTCTCGTTCATATCTGGGGGATGTTAACGGAATAGATCAGAACATAGGTAGAGGGGTCTCACGCCCTTGGGGTGGGCCACCGAGCATGGTTCAAACCGGCCCGTCTGGGTGGCGCCCTCTTTTCATGTTTTAGATCAACACGCATATCTGCCCCTTCTCCTGGAGTAGGCATGTCGGCGTGGTTAGGGCACGGGACTGCTTCTGGTCACGCTGGTCCAGATCAGTTAAGCCGTTGTCCGCCGGGGATGCAGATCTGCTGTTCTGGTACCCTGAGGGACTTGGGCTTTTTTCAGGGGGAAAAATGCCGGGTCGGCCCGGGTGTCACAGGGTTAGGCGTTATGGAGACCCTTTGTTGGGTACTCTTTTGTACCTGGCACTATTGTAAGGGGCTGGTTCTCCTTCTTTCGCTCCTCTCTCACGCATGGCGAAGATGGGGCTGTTGGGGTGGTCTTCTGGACCCCCTCTGGTAATCCTGTGTGCTTCCCGGGCCGCCGGGCCCGGTCCCAAGTAAAGTTTTGTTGATACCGTAGGCCTGGGATAACCCTTTTTTGGAAACTGAAACGCTTGTACTGCGGTATAGCTGGTGTATACCCGCAGGTGTGCTTTGGAGTGTTTTCTTGAGGGGTTATAGGAACAACCACCGTCTGTACCGAGAGGGTAGTTGATTCCCTGGTATGTTGGAGCAGAGTCAACTCCCGGGTTACCCGGTTGAGTGTGCCCCTGCACGTTCATGATGTCTGCCGATCATGTCAGCCTTCTCTGCCTCGACCCCTCTGGGTGGTTTTTTTTTGATGGAGGCTTTGTCATGGTGATCAACAACACCAGCATACGCCCCTTCCGCCGGGGGGGCTGTTTTCAGTTGACTCCTTTGGCGCCCGTCTCGTCCGCAGTGCTCCAGGCTCCGGTTACAGCCTGCTGCCTGGTTTCCCCGGTGCGCTGCCTGCTTCCGTTGGTTGAACTTTTTGAGTGCTTACGGCCATGCTGACTGCCTGTTCTGCAGGGTCAGTGTGCCAGGCGGTGTGCTATTGGGGGGAAAGGGCCCGCTCTTGGAGGGGCCTTATCCGAATACGCTGGCGATGTGGGGGGCGGTGTCACTAAGTGACCGCCTGGTGGGGTCTTGATGCCTGGCGTCATTGACTTCTCCGGGCCCCCTTTTTCCAGGGGATCCAGTCCCTTCAGTGGGTCTGGGTCTTCCTTCGCGCTCCGCTGCTACAGCCTTGCCACAGGGTTGGGTTTGCTCTTGACCCCGTGATTTTGGGGGCAGTAACGAGGTTTGTTCCTTCCGTTCGTTCCCTGGTGGCATGCGGGGTGTGCGTAGTCGTGGGGTCAAGCCACGGTCTGCTCACCCTGTGCGTTGAGTTGCTTGAGTTCCTCTTCGCACGGTCGGATCCGTCTCCCTCCCGTAAGCCTCCAATAGGGAGGGTATCCTCCATTAGGGAGGGTCGGGGGGCTTGGTCCTCCCCGGTCTGATGGTTGTGGGGGGCCTCAGCGGGGTACATTTGTCGAGCTATGGCTCCCGCTCAGCTCCTCTTGTGCAGATGATGCTGAGCGTAAGCCATAATGAAACAGAACGTAAGGTTATGTATATAACCAAGTTCTGTGAATTATGGTGACGCTCAGCATCAGACGCCGCTGCGACCCTTGATCTCGCCTTGTGGTGAAAGTTTGGGAAGGAGGCGAGTAGGTGACCACACACCTGCTTATGAAGGTAAGCGGATGAGGGTGTGGCCAGACGAATGTTGGGATGTAAAGGTACATGGTGGAATTTTTTATTCAGTGCTCGTGCACGAAGTGAAGTACAGTGCAGATGATGCTGAGCGTCACCATAATTCACAGAACTTGGTTATATACATAACCTTACGTTATCCAAACTGAAGCAGTTCGGTTTGCGTTCTTTCCAGTTCAATAAAATAATCAGTTTGGCTGCTAAAAAGGCCAATGCTACAAAACGTTATACAATATTTGCTTGAGCAGTGACCATTCTTATTTTATTTAAGTTATAGGCCAAGGCAAGAAGAGTAACTGACAGGTCCTCAGCAATGTCGAACCAAAACTGCTTAACAAGCGGGCAGTACCACAGCAAGTGCATGAACGTACCCTCTACTGCACAACCATGCCAGCTCAATTTAGGTAGTGTGTGATACATTTTATTCAATGTACAGGGTGTTATATAGGCCCTGTGTAGTATATTTAATTGTACAATTTTATATCTAACACATTTTTATATTTTGGTAGTTGGTACTATTCCTAAGTGCTGCTTCCCATTGTGTTTCAGATATGGGTATACCCATATCTCGCTCCCATTGGACTTTAGTTTAGGTATTGGTGTCAGGGGTGGTTGAACATGATAGCCTATACATTGCAGAGACAATGCCTTTCCTGCCTGTAATTCCCATACATTTATCTTCCAAGACTATTGTTCCTATATCTATGCCTTTAGACAGATATTTTAATAACAGATTTTATTATCACTTGCTGTGTTATATTATGTTGTTGCCTTACATTCTTTTTAAAGATTTTACTTCATGCAGAGAACAAAGGATTTTTCCATAATGGACATGATGGTAAGGAATATCCACTAAAGGCCAAACGTTTATGTAAGATCACTATTTCACATGAAAATTCTAACAACGGATTGTCCAGTCTGAGAGTGATTTTTGGGCTATACCACAACATTGAAAGAAATAGATCTTTGTTATGTTCTTCTATAATTTGTTCTTCAAGCCATTCCCAGCTGCCAATCTGTCTCACACTATTGTAAGCCCACTGCAAGGGGTATCTTGAATTATATGCTATGTAATACTGGTGGATATCTGATAGTCCTATTCCGCCACTATTTCGCAGTTTTATAAAAATAATTTGGCTGATTCTAGTTTTTTTTGTTCCATAGGAAGCCAGACATTTATTATTTGAACCAACTAGGGGGGAACTTTAGCGGTATAGACGACATCAAAAAAAGCTAGCCTTGGTAACAAATACATTTTTATAATATCAGATCTACCCCATAGGGATAAAGGCAAGACTGTCCATCTTTTGATGTCTTCCTTTATATTCTTTAAAAAGTCTGATGCATTTACCTCAACCATTTTTTCAATGGGAGATCGGATTTTAATTCCCAGATATTTTATTCCTTCTGGCTTCCAATTTAAAGGAGGAGAACCCAGATGTGATTGAAAAGTTAGGTGGTTAAGTGGAATAGCCTCACTTTTACTATAATTCACTCTATAGCCTGAAAAATTACCAAAAGTATCTATAAGCTTTAGCACTTGAGAGATGGAATGGCTAGGATTTGTTAGTGTTAGTAATATGTCATCAGCAAACAGGCTGGCCTTATACTCACAACTACTAATAATACCACTGATTTCCTTATGAGCATGTATGGCACAGGCAAGTGGTTTGAGGCAAAGAATACAAATAATCGGTGATACCGGACACGGGTAGATCGATAGAGATGGAATGGATCAGACCTTATACCATTTGTTCTGACTGACACAACCGGTTCATGGTAAAGTACCTTTATCCATGTCATAAGAACTGGTCCAAATCCGTATTTAGGAAGTACATAAAACAGATATATCCACTCCACTCGATCAAAGGCTTTCTCAGCATCAAGCAATACTGCCATCGCTGGATGCTGGGAGGTCCCTGCCCTTGACATAACATGCATTAGCCTCATGTTATTTGAGGCTAGGCGACCCTGTACATACAAAGCCAGCCTGATCAATATAAATCAATGAGGCTATAACATTTTCCAATCACCTTGCAAGCAGCTTATAGTTAGTATTTAAGATACTCAAGGGCATAAAATTACACATTTGCAAGTGGTCCTTGCCAGGTTTTGGAATCAACGAAATGGTTAGCGGCATGGATTGATTATCTACTATATCATTAAATTAGAAGTGGTGTAAGAGTGACTTGGAGACACTTAAAAAAATGCACTTGTGTACCGGGTGTTTTACCGATTGAGAGGGATTTGATAGATGATTTAATAAAATGTTCCAGGATAGGTGCATCCAATGATTCCCTTTCTTCTTCGGAGAGGGTTGGGAGATTTATATCTCTGAAAATGTTTTCCATTTCCTCTTCACTCGTACAACATTCTCTTCCTCTGTGGTGTCTCTGGGAAGCAGGGTTGGGATTAATTCAGCGAGTTCAGGAATTGAATTTTCTTTAGATTTCATTTCAAATACTGAAAAATGCACAAACATGAAAAGTTTATTATCCAACCTTTGGGCAAGCAAATGAGAATGGTATATTTCCATCATGAAATGTCACTTTCTGTATAAATATTGATTAAATTGAAGTGAGGTGAATTGATCCTCGATCTCACTGAAAATACACTGTGACCTCATGGTTTTTGTTCTTCTTCTGTGGTACGTGTCCAGACCAGATGTGGCGATGTTGGAGCGGCCAGAGGAGGAGCAGCTGAACCACGAGCTGTCTGACGAGCCCTGGAGACGACAGGTCATCGCCAACCTGGCTAAGCACGTCCTATTCAGTAAGATATTAGTATTAACCATAATCTCTCTCTCTCTCTCTGTCTCTGTCTCTTTCTCATTATTTAACCCAGTATGCCTAACTATGGGGAAACACCCTGCTATATCAGTAGTCTCTCTCTAGTCAGATGCACCTGCTTGCTGTAGTGAAGGAAGTAGGTCATTGAGATGAAGAATGTGGCAGTAGTAACAACAGCCACATGGCATAATGGCAGAGTTCAATTAGGTCGCGAAGACAGTGAGATTGCACTCTGAGCAATCTAAAACCCCATTTAGAAATACTTTGGATTCTGATCAACTTGTGGAACCTCGAGACAAAGTTGTATGCAAGCTATGTAAACTACAGCTGGCCTACCTTCTTGTTTTATGCTAACACTATTTTGGGAGTTCTAACGTCAAGAATGTAAGTAGCCAGCCCTTTTTAGCACTTTATTGTAAATCATCCCTCAGGGTAAAACTTGTAGATATTGAATAATGAATAGAGACAGAAGCGTCATGCAGGTCCCTAAGGGTTTGATTACTATTTCCCGTTTCATGCCAAGGAAATTATATCGTTTCATGTTTATCACACCTTGTTCGGAGGCGTGTTGCTGTGAATGAATGTCTTTCTATATGCCGTAAACTTTCATTAATTTGATCTCGCTCCGAGAGACAGCCCCTTCTCAATCTATCACCAATTATTCCTCCTCACGCACTAGGTTATGCACTATACCTAGGTAGGTATGTTGATCTTGTCATTTATTTTGTTTACATAATGCACAATAATGGATATTAGAATGGTTCTAACCTGTTTTCTTTTAGAAGGAATAGTCTAAAGTCATTTTAGGCCTATCTCTAGTCAGACACACCTGCTTGCTGTAGTGAATGAAGCAGGTCTCTAGTCAGACACACCTGCTTGCTGTAGTGAAGGAAGCAGGTCTCTAGTCAGATACACCTGCTTGCTGTAGTGAAGGAAGCAGGTCTCTAGTCAGATACACCTGCTTGCTGTAGTGAAGGAAGCAGGTCTCTAGTCAGATACACCTGCTTGCTGTAGTGAAGGAAGCAGGTCTCTAGTCAGATACACCTGCTTGCTGTAGTGAAGGAAGCAGGTCTCTAGTCAGATACACCTGCTTGCTGTAGTGAAGGAAGCAGGTCTCTAGTCAGATACACCTGCTTGCTGTAGTGAAGGAAGCGGGTCTCTAGTCGGATACACCTGCTTGCTGTAGTGAAGGAAGCAGGTCTCTAGTCAGATACACCTGCTTGCTGTAGTGAAGGAAGCAGGTCTCTAGTTGGATACACCTGCTTGCTGTAGTGAAGGAAGCAGGTCTCTAGTTGGATACACCTGCTTGCTGTAGTGAAGGAAGCAGGTTTCTAGTCAGGTGCTCCTGCTTGCTGTAGTGAAGGAAGCGGGTTTCTAGTCGGGTTTCAAGTTTATTATTTGTCACAAATAAAATACATGTACTTTAAGGTGAAATGCTTGGTTCTGTATGAGCCCCTGAGAGTGTGCTTCATACAGTAAAAAAGTAAGTAAAAGCGGAATATACAATATACAATCTAAAGTAGGGATGCACGATAATTATCGGGCCGATAATTATCGGGCCGATAATTATCGGGCCGATATCAGCAATTATGACGTCATCCCGATAAACTCGATAAAACGTTATTGATAGCTCCGATAACATATAATACATTTTTTGGTTAAAAGAAATCCGGTGTGGGTGGATTTGGATGAAGGGCACTTGTTTTGTCTTGTTTTTATTATAGCCTCCTCCCGTTTTGCCAGTACTGTGGTAAAACTGATAGCGTGTGGTTTAGGAACAGGGAGTTTTTCACAAATCCAGCGCTCCCTTTCTTGGCTGTGACGTAGTCACGTTACATTCGGAGACAGACAGTCGATCTGCCAATTACGTCCCACGGCTTGCACCCACCTCTTCTTCTTACCACCAATCAGAAGCTCTCGTTCGTTTATTTACCTCCGGATTGTCAGCCATTACTCTACTCGGAGCTAACGCTATCTCCCCGCCAGCCACATTGACCAGCGCTTATACATTACTGGCAAATGTCTTGTTGCACTTGTGGCAACGAGCGTTGTCAGCATCGACTTTAGTAAAATAGACCCAGACTTTTGAACATTTCGTTCTGTCCGCCATTATGAGAGCAGAGCTGTCTGTACTCGGTGTGTGAGTGAGTGTGTGTGTGTGTGTGGGAGGGGAAGAGAGGAGAGAGCAGGCAGCCCGCTCCCCGCGCAGGGAGGCAGGAGAGATAATAGACAACGGCCAACAAGATTAGTTTGCGACGTTTAAATTCCTCAAAAAAAAACTCCATAATTTCTCGAGTACCGATAGCAGTACCGATGACGTCTGAGCTTATAAATACTCAAAAAATAATAATAATTTGATAAAAAAAAATATATATATATATATATATATATACAGTTAAAAAAAATATTATAATACAATAAATATCGGTTATCGGCTTGAGGAGCATAAAGTTATCGGTATCGGTGTAAAAAAATCAATATCGTGCATCCCTAATCTAAAGTACAACCTAACCTAAGTACAATCTAAGTACAATGAGTAAAAATTTGTAAACGGTGAGGTACAAATGCAGACAATTAGGTACAAAACTTTAAAGTAAGGTGCAAATGCAAATGAGGTATGAATGTAGTGCAAATCTCTTTAATAAATAGATACATATAATGTAGTGTTAAAGTGTCTAAAGTGAGTGTTAAAGGTGACATGTACTATAAATGTCATTTTTCAGTCTCTAGCATTGTATTATAGTAATAGGAGTTTGTATCAATGTGTTTTAGTGTATAAATACCATATTGGCGGATTGCTCTGATTCAGCTCAGCCCCTTTCCTCCTCCAGTAAATCAGGCCATTTTGATTTGAACGTCTGAGTCACGTCATTCGGATGCTGGGTAGTGCACAGTGATGCGATTGGCTCTGTGGTTGGAGCTAATGTCCGCCCACTTCCTCATACTGCGAGGCAGATTGAAACCCGACACCTCTGCATACTCTGGAGGGAGAGAGAGAGAGAGAGAGATAGAGAGGGAGAGAGAGAGAGAGAGAGGGAGAGAGAGGGAGACAGAGAGAGAGAGGGAGGGAGCACTTGGGGGGGGGGGGGGGGGGGGGGACCTGCCGCACCACACAGGAGGTGGGACCCTCTCGAAAACGAGGGGGGGGGGGCCTCCCTTCCTCCCCTCTCCCGTGTGGCGCGGCAGGTCCCCCCCCCCCCCCCCCAAGTGCTCCTCCCTCTCTCTCTCTGTCTCCCTCTCTCTCTCTGTCTCTCCCTCTCTATCTCTCTCTCTCTCTCTCCCTCCAGAGTATGCAGAGGTGTCAGGTTTCAATCTGCCCCGCAGGGAGAGAAAAAACGAAAGGAAGAGACGGCCTGTCTTTTTTCTCTCTCTCTCTCTCTCTCTCTCTCTCTCTCTCTCTCTCTCTCTCTCTCTCTCGCACCCCCCCCCTCTCTCTCTCTCTCTCTCTCTCTCTCGCACCCCCCCCCTCTCTCTCTCTCTCTCTCTCTATCTCTCTCTGCCTACCAGTCGCAGACTGTGTGGACTGACTGTCACTCAAAGTGCTTATGGGCGGAGCCAGGCCATAACAGCCTGAAATCTTGGAGCTGAAAAATTATGGTTTTGAGTACTTGATTAGAAATATAAAACAATGCATTTTTTGGAAAAAAAACTTACAGATGTCTTCAATAGACTAACACGAATTGTGTAAAGTTGCCCAAATAGTGCTAGGAATAGCAGTACATAGCCCCTTTAAGGTGAGTGTTTGTTTAAAGTGAGTGTGTGGATGTGTGTGCAATGAGTGTAGATGATGGGTTGTTACATAGAGTCATTGAGCATCCTGATGGCCTGGGGATAGAAGCTCCTTCTGAGTCTCTGTACTGGCCATGAGACCATGAGATGAGATGGTAGCGCTTGCCTGGCCGCAGCAGTTCAAAGAGGCAGTTGTTTGGGTGACGAGAGTCTTTGGTTTTTTTCTTAGCCTTGGCCCTGCAACGCTTGTTATAAATGTCATGGAGAGTGGGAAGCACACCTCCAATTGTGTGTTCGGCTGAACGGGCCACTCTCTGTAGTCTGCTGTGTTCGTGTGCAGTGCTATTCCCAAACCAGGAGGTGATGTTACCAGTCAGGATGCTCTCTATTGTGCATGAGGTTCTTGCTGCAGTGAAGGACACAGGTCTCTAGTCAGATACACCTGCTTGCTGCAGTGAAGGAATAGTCAATTGTGTAGCCTTAAAGCCACAATATGATTGTAAGCAATGTGGGGTATATATTCACACAAGTTTGATCTGTAGAGGGAAAATACGCTTCTTGTCACTTTCTTAACATTGTAAATCAGAATATAGGTGTGTTTTACTCCAGACCTTTGCACAGTGACAGATGTACAGATAATATAATTGTGTATCAAGAGCTCAGTCAATCAAGTAGAGAAGAAGAAGAAGTCTTATTTCTTATTTTTGGTAATGATAAGAATATCATTTTCTTGACTTCTGGATCACCGATTGGGCCTTTTCTTATGTTTTATGTATCAGGAATGTATTGCTTGTGTATTCTTCATTAAAGGGTATTATTGTATACTTCCCCATAGGTGAACTCAGGGTAACACACTGGAATAAACCCAAACCCTACAGCATCAGCACGACATCATTCAGGTTGTTGCACAATAGAAACCAGTTCTTCCCTGCTTCACTCGGCTGCAGTCTCCTCCACCGGCACTATTTTGACTTCTCAGCCAATCGCGGGCCCTGCTGCCGGATGGCATGTTGTTTTCAGCCAATTGCAGTGCGACGGGGAGGATGGAGGGTCAGAGCAGAGGGGTGGAATTGCAGTATCGGTGGCGCTGCTTGTAAATGTTTTACACTCCTGAACATGCATTGTGGTTAAGATGACCACTGTCGACACGTTTTGGCTGTCCCAAGACACACATGCACACACGCATGCACACGCACACGCACATGCACACGCACACACTTGTCTGTCTGTCTGTCTGTCTGTCTATCTCTCTCTCTCTGTTTGTCTCTCTCTGTCTGTCTGTTTGTCTCTCTCTGTCTGTCTCTCTCCGTCTGTCTCTCTCTCTGTCTGTCTGTGTCTCTGTCTCTCTCCCATGATTATGAAAAATCTGGTTTGTTTTTAAATGGATAAAAGTTTTTATTATTATTATTATTATTATTATTATTATTATTATTATTATTATTATTATTATTATTGTTTATGGCCACTGCCAGTCATAATTTACCTTTCACTCCCCTCTGTCACGTTGGCGTCCCTCCATGTGTCTCTGTGTTCTCTGGCGTTGTGCTCTGACTCACTGCAGTGGTGGAAAGGTGTGTGCTTTGATATTGATGCCGTTTGTCTCTCCCCGGGAGGGTACCCTTTCAAATGTTTCCAGACCGGTTCTGATGAAATGTTTGCATGTCTTGAGTATTAGTACATTGTAATGGGTTTGGTTCCAGAGAGACCCTGGATTTACTATGTTTACATCCCATGGTATAAAAAAAAATTTGTCAAATGATTTTCTATTTATCATCCCACACTCACTGCTTTTCTGAACATAATTGGACCATGCAGAGTTGATTTCCTCAATAAAAATGCTCATAAACTAAAATAAATCTTCTAAATCTTCCAAGAATCCTACATTTTGAAGCTTTTCAATACGCTTTGATGCCTGACATTGAATATTGATACCCATAATGGATCAGCATTGATCTGGATACACAGCCCCAGTCTCCGGCCATGTGTGACTGGTGGTGGTGGTGGTCTCTGTCACCAATGTCCTCTTTGTGTTTCCCCCACAGCGGCCAACAAGTCATCAGCCATCATGTCCACCCACATCGTAGCCTGTCTGCTACTCTACCGACACAGACAGGTAAGCCTACCCACACCTACTTTTCTCTCTGCCATGCTCTTCTCTTCTTCTCGTCTCTTCTCTCCTCTTCTCTTATTTTCTCCCTCTATTCTCCTCTTCTTTTATTCTCATTCCCTCTCTTCTATTCTCTCTTCTTTTCTCTACTCCCTCTCTTCTCTCCTCTTCTCTTCTCCCCTCCTCTCTTCTCTTCTCCCTCACTTATATTCTCCTTATTTTCTCCTCTTCTCTTATCCTCACCTCTCCTCTTTCCTCTTCTCTTCTCTTCACTTCTCTCCTCTCCTCTCCTCTCCTCTCCTCTCCTCTCCTCTCCTCTCCTCTCCTCTCCTCTGAGTTTTGTATGTACTGTAAGAATCGTTCGATACCAAGCACCAATCCCATCCATTACTTAAGTTCCATTGCTTTGCTTTGATTGGTGCTAGACATGGCTCTTTGTACCAATACCTTGTTTTAGCCTGGTACCTCCTCCCTCCTTGCACACTGCCTACTGCCCCTCCCTCGTTTTTCTCCCTTTTCCCTTCCTACTCCTCCTGATCTTCCCACCTCCTCTCCTTCTCTACCTCGTCTTCCTCTTCCCACCTCCTCCTTCTCTACCTCGTCTTTCTCCCTTTTTTCCTCCTCTTCATCTTCCCACCTCCTCTCCTTCTCTACCTCATCTTTCTCCCTTTTTCCTCTTCATCTTCCCACCTCCTCTCCTTCTCTACCTCGTCTTTCTCCCTTTTTTCCTCCTATTTTTTCCGTCTCCCTTCACATCACCATCCAAGGTGATCCAAATGTCACTGAACGCTGCATTGTAGTAATAATGACTGCCTCTCCTCTGTCACGCAGCCTAGCTGCTGCTCTGCTGTTTAGATTAGCGGTGGGGCGCTGCCCTCTATGGGCACTCTAATGTAACTGCCACAGCAACATGTTAGGCTGTTATGTGAGTGTGTCAAAAAGAAAGTTATTGATGCGTCATGATGTATTGGTATGAAAGTGAGGTCCAACTGCATCACTCTGTGAAATTGGTATTACTCCCAATTAATCACGGTTAATGTTACAAAGGGTCAGATTAAACCGAATATATATATTTACTGCTTGAGATCCCTTGTATAATATTTGTATATCGTTTGATATCCCTTGTATATTCTTTGTATATATACACGGAATATCCCTTTACCTGGGTACAAACCAGACCATAATATTCGTTCTCCTATTGGACAGCGACCCCTAGGCGCCAACGACCATACCCCCAATGGCAAGTTCAAAGGCAACGCCAAGGCATGTCTCAACATGTCCAGGTTTGCGCAGTAATACGAGACAGAACTGAGGTTGGCACTAGATAATTCACCTTACGTATAAATACGGCGCAGGTGTAAACAGCAGCAGTTCATTCAGTTCATCGTTCGTTCATTACTAGTAAAGCCTTCACCACGAGTCAACGACCAAGTGAAGTGAGCAACCTTGCGTCTAAATAGAGCACTTAGAACATGTGCGAATAGGATAGTAAAGTGTCATAGTTTGGTGAAGTAACGTCAAGTTCAACCTAGTTTAATGGGACGGATAGTGCACAGGAGAATCTACACCGGCGAATGCAGAACCATTTTCTGGTTGGATTATATTGCTTTGGTACCGTGACTGCTGGAGCAGAGAACCGTCTACCCCACTATCGTGTGGGATCTACCCCTGTGAGGAGCACCCTCGAGCCCGCCTCTAGGACCAGAGGCTGGCTAGCTTTCATCCATGCTGTCGGGCATACTGGATTATAGCTGTTGCTTTGTCTGCGGACCAAGGGAGTACTGCACTGGCTCCTGTATCTGGAGCCTCGTTATTCCGCGTTGACCCAGACTTTGCACCCGAACATTCCTCTACCCTGCCGGCTTACAACCGGAGGGAACCCCCCAGTGTCTCCAGCTGACTACTAGGGCTGACCTTCGAAGCTTTTTTTGGCAATCGAAGCTTCGGGGCCGAGCTTCGATTTTAATTCGAAGCTTTGAAAAAAAAAAAAAAAAATTTTTTTTTTTTTTTTTTATCTTATGTTGTGGGACTTGCACAGCACTTTCGTAAACGTTGTTGTTTTTAAATGTGCTCTATAAATAAAGTGGGTTGGATTAATTAATTAAGTAGCCCCTTTCGTGACTGACGCATCCAACAAGGTTTCACTCGGCTGTGTGATTTAATTCAAGGTGGATCGCTGTTGTCGTTTGAACAACTTCAGATTTCATGGGAACTACCAATCCCCCAAATCAAGAATGTTTAAGATGAATGAAGTAAGATTTTGATTATTTGAAATATGGCCTGTGTAGACTAAACTATGCACAGAATTATGTCAGTCTACAAGGTCCGGATTCTACATGGTCCGGCAATGTAGACCTTGTAGACTCCACTACAGACCAATTATCAGTGAATGTTCATGCATTTTTAAGAAGGGCAACTTCCACAAAAAAACAAAGAACTCACCAAAACATCTCAGTAGCACCTTATCTAAATGTTATATTTCATATATGGAGATTCATATTTATTTATGTATTGCATGCATTTCTACATTTTATTTCCTATTTTGTTTATTCATCCCAGTATCTTTCTTTCTTATGTGTGGAATTCTACAAGGTGCGCGCACACACACACACACCTACACACACACCTACACACACACACACACACACACACACACTTACATTTAGTCATTTAGCTGACGCTTTTATCCAAAGCGACTTACAAGTTCTGTACGACAAGACAGCAAGAAGGGTACAACTCTATCAGCTGAGTAACAATGTTCATCAAAGTGTTGCGTGTTACAGTGTAGGTTAGTTTATTAGGACAAGTGCATGACAGTAAGGTTAGTCACGGTTAGATTTTTTTTTTTTTTTTTTTTTTATATCATTTCAGATAATGGTTGAAGAAGTGAGTCTTTAGTCGACGGCGAAAGATTGGACGCGATTCGGCTGTCCTAACTGGGATGGGTAGTTCACACACACACACACACACACACACACACACACACACACACACACACACACACACACACACACACCTACACACACAAATCGAAGTAAAAAAAAAAAAAAATGAAATTTTTTTTTTTTTTTTTTTTTTATACTCCGATTTTTTTCTTTATGTTCGAAGCTTGTGCCATCGAATCGAACGTTCGAAGCTTCGAAGCATTTAAGACAGCCCTACTGACTACTAGTGTGCCTTATGTAATTGCTATGCTACAGGTGGCGTCAGTTTATACCCATCTTACTATTCTCATGGACTTACGCTCTTGACCTACTTTAAGTGTTCTTCGCCTTACAAGCGCAAGTATAATTCTCAATCTGTAACCTACCGTTGCTTGCTCTAATAATAATAAATCCCTCTAACTAGAACTTTATGCGTCATTGCCGTATTCTTGTGTGGGTGTTCACCAGATATATTCATGTACTGTATGGCCAGTAATTAAAGTACATAACTAAGTAGTGGTTTAATAATACCATACTCTCAATACAGTCAGGGAATTGTACCCCTCAGTTACAGTTAATGTGTGTTTTATTAATTTAAGTTTGTCTATTTTTGAATTAATTGAGCAGTGGTCGATACAGGTGATCAGAATCAAATCATACTGGTCCAAGGCACTATTGTTATTATAGGACAATGTTAAAATCTGACATGTTTGGCGACAGACTGGCCTTCATCAGGTCAAAATGTACATTGTGTTTGTACTAGGGCTGTCAAACTACAGTTAGCACTGTTGCCTCACGACGAGAAGATCCTGGGTTCAAACCCTGGTTGAAGGGCCTTTCTGTGTGGAGTTTGCATGTTCTCCCCATATTATGGGTTTATTCTGGGTACTCCCACACCATAAAGACATACATGCTAGATTTCCTCTCACACCATAAAGACATATACTGTACATGCTAGATTTCCTCCCACACCATAAAGACATACAAAATACTGTACATGCTAGATTTCCTCTCACACCATAAAGACATACTGTACATGCTAGATTTCCTCTCGCACCATAAAGACATACATGCTAGGTTTCCTCTCGCACCATAAAGACATACATGCTAGATTTCCTCCCACACCATAAAGACATACTGTACATGCTAGATTTCCTCTCGCACCATAAAGACATACATGCTAGATTTCCTCCCACACCATAAAGACATACTATACTGTACATGCTAGATTTCCTCCCACACCATAAAGACATACTGTACATGCTAGATTTCCTCTCACACCATAAAGACATACATGCTAGGTTTCCTCCCACACCATAAAGACATACATGCTAGATTTCCTCTCACACCATAAAGACATACATGCTAGGTTTCCTCCCACACCATAAAGACATACATGCTAGATTTCCTCTCACACCATAAAGACATACATGCTAGGTTTCCTCCCACACCATAAAGACATACATGCTACTGTAGGTTTCCTCCCACACCATAAAGACTGATATTGCGACTGGAGTTGGTCCCTGAGTGCCGGCCTGTGGTTGCTCACTGCTCCTAACTAGTCCTAACTGGGTGGGATGGGTTATGTGCAGAGGGCGAATTCCGGGTATATGTGAAAGGTGCTTGATAAATAAAGATAACTTAACTTACTAATAATGTTGTTGGATCGAATCATTAGACTCTATTCATTAACCAGTGCCTGTGTCTGTCCCGCTGTGCTCCAGGGGGTGGCGCTGTCCAAGCTGGTGGAGGATTTCTTCAACATGAAGGAGGAGATCCTCTCGCGGGACTTCGATCTGGGCTTTTCGGGCAACTCCGAGGACGTGGTCATGCACGCCCTCCACCTGCTGGGCAACTGCGTCAACGTGACCAGCAGCGCCAACCGCAACAGCGAGTTCACCATCGCGCCCAACCACACGGTGCCTGCGCTGTTTGAGCTCAACTTCTACAGCAACGGCCTCTTCCACGTCTTCATCCCCGACGCCATCATCGGTAGGTAGAGCCCACCGTGGGCTGCTAGCTCGGCTCTGTGTCCTAGCCACTGTTCTGCTCGTCTGTCTGGTTTCATGATATCCACCAATCCAATCCAGTCTTCTTAGGCACTGTTTACTCTTTAGAGAGCAGGGCTGCCGATATTATACTGATATGATAAAAATATAAAACATACAACAATTTAATAATAACAAATGAGAGACAAAATTACTGATCGTTCACTAATGTTAGCTACTGTATATTAGCTGGTTGATGACAGCTAGGTTTGCTGTTGCTAACATTACAATTGTACTAGGCATTGGATATACCGTAAATCCTCAAATATAGGACGGGTCTTGTATTTACCTCAGCTGCAAAAAGCACCAGGCCTTTATTAGAGAGAGGCTTATATAAGAGGCAGGCCTTAATTTCACAAACTGGCCAATTGTAATTGTGATTGATTGATTGATTGATTTTATTTAGACAAAAACATATAGAGATCACATGAGTATTTGCTTTGTCAGGGTGAAACTGGTGGATTAACGTAATTCACACACTGAAGTAGGAACTGTCTATAGGTTGCGGGGTCCGGGGACGATTTAGCGTGTGGTACCTTCTCGACTCTTCCTCAGTCGAATCGAGTTGATAACATGCAGTAGCTTTAGCTAATGCTATCATAGCCATCATGATCTGTAATGTCAACTGGACAACGCCAGCCCCGCCTGCCAACGCCATATAGATAGCGAACGTTAACCAACGTTTGCAAACGAAGCCAACGTCATCCAGCCGACACCACAGATCTGGCTATGACAACGTTAGCTAATGCTAACGCAAGGGAAACGTTAATGTAGTCAGTGTAGAGAAAGGCAGCACTTAATTTGCATTGGCAAGAGTTTATCTCATTCTATATCAAGGCACGAAAAATAAAAAATAAACTTTTTTTTGCGACCTTGTATTGGAAGCCGGCCTGTATTTGTCTGCATGTATCGAACCCCCGGCTTATATAAGAGGCCCGTCCTTTATTCGAGTACCCTCCACTAGTAGAGGATTTACGGTACTGTATACCTTTCTGAGTAAGCTAGAATAAAGTTATTTGTATCAACAAATGATCTCTAGTTTCATATGATTCCATCACTGTCACTCTACCATTAACCTCTTAACAGGCAGGCATGAGCCTGGTCTCTTTTTGAAAGATAACATTCTGAAGTTACTAATGCAAAAAAGCATAATCACTTTTAGTGCTAATCAAATAGAGTAACAGAGGTTTGAACTTGAGTTGAACTTGTGTACTAACATTTTTCTTTAGTGGTTCCAAGATTCCAGATTCCATTATTCCAGCATAGAGGTATGAGCTGTCTTATGTAGTACAGGTCCAAATCTTGTAAAAGTCCGTTCAGAAATGAGTCTTTGAGAGAGGTTTTAGTAAACGGACGCCAAAATCCATTTCTGCCATCCAACACCGTGTTTTGAAGTTTCACTTCTCATTTTTGCTCATCAACTTTCACCTACTTACTTTATCTGCACCCCCCACGTCGGGTATCTTTGGAAGCGGACTCTCGTTGGCTACAACATTGACCAATAATTTTCGCCATCCGCTGTGATTGGTCAGTTCTCGAGCGTATACTGTCCGAAGTGGTCATTTGACAGAAGAAAAAAAAAGACACTCGCCTGACATATCGTCATGTAACTCCAGAACCGAGGCACGGAATTGGTCAAGTGAGGAGGCCGTTCGAACGGTGGCAAATGGATGTTTCGAATGGTATATTATGTTCGCCGAAAAATGCAGCCCGAGCCGGTAGACGCTCGCAAAGTGCCGCAACGTGCGCGCATGGGCATGACGGCCCGATTTCGTGGTAAGATGTTATTAATAAAGAGCACATATTATCGCCCTTTCATATTTTAATTTCCGTGATCTATTTACAAAAAGCATTATTATTTAGGTGTCGTTTGCGATGTCACCCACCAGTTTTCTCTAACAGCAGAGTAATGTTTAAATACTGACATAATGAATTCCTATTCATTATTGCAACATTAGAGGTCTTGAAACGGAGACCTCCCTGTATATGTATGTAGAAGGGTGGATTATCCCTACTTTATGAGAGTGGATATGAACTGTCACCAGGTAGTGGGAGCACAGCAGATCTGGGTCCGGCTGAGTCCCCGACTGTAGTGTAGGGGTATTAGAATTGGGATTTAACAGAGGGAGCGGATGGGGCCTAGGATTTACTAACCTAGGGGTAGGGCTAGGCGATATATCGAGTATACTCGATGTATCGTGGCTTGTTCTACGTGAGATGTAGTAAATTGCTATATCGTGAACAGCGAGTATTAGCCGTCAGTTAGCCGACGCGGCTAAAAACAAACTATCAACACGGACCGACTTGCTTTAGCGCAGCGTTTTCCTCATTTCATTATAGACACAGACCAATGCGGACCTTCAATGATGAGCAATTGTCATTTCATTAGACACAGACCAGCTCAGACCTTCAATTGAATTGAATTGAGCAACTGGCTAACGTTAGCCGCTGTTAGCTTATCAGCTAACGCTAAACTATCTAACTAATGTGACTCCACGATACCATTTCCATTAGTGAGGAAATGGGGGGGGGGGGGGGGGGGGTATATTGATGAGGCTTGACAACAGGTCCAAAGATAACTTCACATTTATTGGCAATTCGTTTCTTTATATCGCTTCCTCCAGCTTCCAACTGTGTTGACAAAATGCAATCCTGGTGTGGTTAGCTACGGAGCATCAGAACGCTCAAACGCTCTCTCTCTCTCTCTCTCTTTCTCTTTCTCTCTTTCTCTCTCTCTTTCTTTCTCTCTCTTTCTCTTCTTCTTCTTCTTCTTCTTCTTCTTGTATATTTCCGGCGGACTACACGTCTAGGCATATTGCTGCCCTCCACAGGACAGTGCCAGCCCTCCATATATTCTGTTATACAGCCCTGCGGCAAGCAGGAACCTCTCTCTCGCTCTCAATGATTTAAAGTGGCCACACGTTACAATATAAATACTAACTGGGATAGTTGATTATAAACATTTAATTTCATTATCTGAAATATTATACAATCATTAAGTCTGCTATAAGCCATTATCCCTTTGTGTGTGATTATTATTGTCTCACAGTAGTGTGTATATATAAAGTGTGAGTGTTTTTAGCTCAAGTGGATAGAAAACAGTACTGTGCAAAAGTCACCCAAGAGTTTTTATATAAATGGTCTTACAGTAGATTATTACATTTTAAATAAAAAAAATAAAAAGTATTAGTATGTCAGTAGAGACAATGTCTTAGTACATTTTTAGAAACTTTTAATTTAATTATTTTTTAAAGCATCTTCATGGTTTAATGCAAACATATGTTGCAGTGACTATTATAATCAACGTATTGGCATGACTGTATGCATCAAAGGGTTAAATCAAGCATTTTTAAGTGCTTTAGAGTAAATGTTCAAATATCGCGATATATATCGTGATATAGCAAAAAATATTGCGATATCCTTTAGAGGCCATATCGCCCAGCCCTACCTAGGGGTTATACGCTGGTCCTTCTTGCCCTCCAGGGCGACTGTAGTAATTCCCCAAACACCCACACTTCCCCTAATACGTCCCACACCCTCTCACCCCCGGTGGCAGTAATGGTAAATGATATAATTTCTCCCCAAAGCAGTACCTTTCCTTGTTGACTGGTGGATACCTGTACAGAACACCTGCCCCAATTAAACATAGGCCGTGGATAAAAGGGGTTAAACAATAATGCACCGTTAATATTCACCGAAAAGGGGTTAGACAGTAATGCTCAGTAATCCACACGCACACAGTGATTCCAATTGTCCGCCTCTCCCTTTACTGGAAATATGACATGCAGGTTTACCACAACGCACTATGCATGACACTTGGATTTCGCGATTCACATTAATCAACAAGTCCCCGTATGGGTTAATACTCTTTTCATTGAACAGTACGGAGGGAGGTAGGCGGCAAGCTCCGTGAGCTATGGAATTGGACCAATCATCAAGGTACATAAGTGCTGTTTACACAACTCGACCACACAACACGTGTAATCAGAAAATTAAGTGGGCTTGAAAGTGAGTTGAAACAAAAAGCCTATCTAAGCCGGCATTACCTAAAACAACAAACATTGCGGCTCCCCTAGTCACTGGTGCACGTGCCAGCTCAAAGCATTTATTCTCTTCGCCCTTAGAGGGCATGCTCTCGAAAAGGAGAATGTTCGCCGATAATGTTCCAGAGCGCTTGGAGCGCTAACAGTACCTGGTGTGAGTGTACCAACCGAGTGCTGGCCTGCTCCCGCAACGAATGTCTGTGACGTGAGGTGGCCGTCGAACTGTCCCGTGGTTGTCACCTGTGATGGCAAGGGGCTGGCTGGGCTGACGTTAGGCAGGCGAATAGCTGAACTGGCAGTCGGCTAGGAGAATGCTGGAGGCGGGTGCGGTCCAGCGACGTCTGCTGCGGTGTCCGCTGCGGGGCTGGGAGACGGTGGAGCGACGCGTGAGCTAACTGGGCTAACAGGCCTATACTTGAAGCTAAGCTTTGGTCAGTGCGACCCCCTAGTCTTTCGCCTATACATTCCTAAACGCAGCGTGTGGAATATCCACAGCACAGTCCGGCAGTCGAACGTCTTCTTCTTGGTTCAAACGTACCCTAAGCATTATACTGGGAAGCTAAACTTTCGCATACGACATTACTATCCCACCCCGTGGCAGGAGTCGTAGTTCACGTGTCTTTATTAACAGGAGCTCTTAGTCCACACGTCCGCTTGCTTCACTGGAAAATGGAAGAAGAGAGCGTCCCGTGTATCTAGCTCCTCCTTCATGCCAGTCTCTTCCTCACCTGTCCTTTGCCAGCCCAACTTCGCACCAGCTCCCCCTGGCGACAGTCCAGCGCCATGTCCCACTACTAAATGTCAATATTAGGATATGGAGAATCAAGACGGGTCAGCGAGTTACACAACGTTATCATGAACACAGTAGAGTACAAGGAATTAGAGTTAGACACATTGAATTATTGTTAGACATATTCAGGTGTCTACATGTGTGTATATATATATATGTACAGTATCTCCCTGTTAAATGTTTGAGCCCCCAGAAGCTCCTGCACAAAGGTACATTTCCAGCGAGAGCTTCCGGGTTTCTCACATCAGTGCATAAATGGACTGCATTTATATAGCGTTTTTATCCAAAGAACTTTACAACTTGTGCCTTACATTCACCCATTCACACACACATTCACACACCAATGGCCGAGGCAACGATGCAAGGTGCCAACCTGCTCATCCGGAGCAGTTAGGGGTTAAGTGTCTTGCTCAAGGACACTTCGACACACTGCCGGGAAGAGCCGGAATCGAACAGGGGACCTTCTGATCACCAGCCGACCGCTATACTTCCTGAGCCACTGTCGCCCCAGTGAGGTCTTAATATGTCTCTATTTAGGGGTTCCTTGGCAAACGAAAGGCTTGATGACCCAGCCATGCACTATATCACATCATGTCCCATCTGTTTGATTGGTCCCCAGCCTGCAGTGCTCTGGCGTTGCAGAGAGAGCAGGCGATGGAGGCGCAGTCCAACCAGGACCAGCAGCAGCTCGGCTCCAACTGCCTGCTCCTCAGCCAGGAGAGGCTGATCCGCAAGTCGGCCGGACTCTCCCACTTCCTCAGCAACGAGGTGGCCGTGGCTCCCGTAAGTCCTCTGCTTGCTTAGTAGGGTTGGGTACCGTTCACATTTTAACCTGTGAATCGATACCGGTACCCTCGGTACTTTAGTCTCTAAAAATGTAATCTACCTACCTCAGTTGTAAAAAATGTTGTCCAAACTTCAAATGATTTATTATCAGTATTATTTATTTAGAACAATTTGTTAATATATACAGTATATAATATTGCAGTGAGTGTTGTCTGCATCTAGCTTTGTAAAGTGTAACCACACTTGCAACCGTTTTCGGCTTGCCATTGGCCCAACTGCTTTGTTGTTGTTGATTCAAGTAAAATCCTAGGTAAGCTTGTATTGTGCTTGTGAATGTTGACGTGAACGTGCGGCACACTTCATAGGTTTCGTTTCGCGGTTTTACATAATTTTTTTTATGAAATTAGCTAAATGTCGCACCGGTGGATCTCACGTGAATCTGTAGTAGGGCTGGGTGATATGGCCAAAAATTATATTGCGATAACGATATCGATAACAATATCATATCACTAGTTTAAAAAAAAAAATCATATGTATGTTTATTTTGCAGCAATTTTTCTTTTCTTTTTTTATCCACTTTTTCTCCCATTTTCTATATTTTCTCCCATCCCAATTTCGTATCATCCAATTCAACCCTCCCCTGTCACGAACGCTGTTTCTTGCCTCCCACAAGCCGGCTGCAATGTGGACTAAGTCATACATAGCACAAGTCCCCTCCGGTACTTGAGGTAACAGCAGTCGCATCTTTTCACCTGCGCAGCTCGATCTCTCAGTGGCGAGGAGTAACGCGTGGGAGGCTCAAGCTGCCCCCGACACTTCCTGATTCTACTGCGCAGGCGCACCAACCGACCTGTAGGAGTCGCTGTCCACAACGCCCGATCCCCACCCATCAGTTTCCCACCCCCTAATACGGCCAATGTGTATTAGTATGGACGACCAGCTAAACTGAAAGCAAATGTGGAGCGCTGGGCTCGAACAGGCGAGCCCAGCGTCTCCAGATTTCGTGGCGAGCGCCTTGCCCACTACGCCACGTAGCCGGCCATTTTGCAGCAATTCTTTGTCGTTGCCGCCATCTTTAGTGTTACATCCCCTCACACTCCAGTTCTCAGGCTGCAGCTGGTTTGAAAGCGAAAGTAAACCGGCTTCTCTGCTGGCTGTGGCTCCAGGGTAGTTGAACAGTTCTGGCTCTGCTAGTTTCTTTTCTATCTTTTGGCGCTTTTTTGGTGGACAAACCACCGCACATGTGCACCGTGACTCATGACTGGAGACTAGCTCTGCTAGCACACATAGCCTACAGACGGTTTCAAACTGTATTTTAAATTAGAAAGCAAACAAAATAAATGGACGAGAAAAATAAATCTCAATTTGGTCAGTATTGTCATTTGGACATGTCGATTATTAAAATATATCGCGATAATTATCGTTATATCGCCCAGCCCCTACTCTGTAGTACCGACGTGATTCGGTCGGTACCCTTAAAAGTACTGGATTCGGTACCCATCCCTACTGCTTATGGGTGTAATGATCTCGATACAGGATGGAGAATTCCTAGAACAAAAAGGCATGTTCAGTACAGTGTATTAAAACTGTGTGGATAATTCTCCTTCTCTCGGGTTCTCGGGCCTGAACTATGACCTCTGCCAGTGGGTCTTGGACTTCCTGACGGGCAGACCCCAGGTGGTGAGAGCAGGCAACTGTACCTCCTCATCCATCACCCTCAACATAGGGGCCCCCCAGGGCTGTGTTCTGAGTCCCCTCCTCTACTCCCTGTACACACACGACTGTGTGGCTCAGCGGAGTAGCAACACAATCATCAAATTTGCTGACGACACAGTGGTGGTGGGCCTGATCTCTGCAAACGACGAGAGGGCCTACCTGGATGAGGTCAAGGTCCTGGCGGGATGGTGCCAGGAAAACAGCCTCTCCCTGAACGTCAGCAAAGCAAAGGAGATGATTGTGGACTTCAGAAGGTCGGGGGTCAAGGACTACAGCCCCCTCAGCATCGACGGGGCACCGGTTGAGAGAGTGAACAGCTTTAAGTACCTCGGAGCCTACATATCCGAGGACTTGACATGGACCACACACATTGACAGTGTTGTGAAGAAGGCACGACAACGCCTCTACTTCCTCAGGCGCCTAAGGAAGTTCCAAGTCAGTCAGAAGATCCTTAATAACTTCTACTCATGTACAATAGAGATCATCCTGACTGGCAACATCACCTCCTGGTTTGGGAATAGCACTGCACAAGACCGAAGCAGACTACAAAGAGTGACGCGTTCAGCCGAACGCACAATTGGAGGGGGGCTCCCCACCCTCCAGAACATTTACAACAAGCGGTGCAGGGGCAAGGCTAAGAGAATCATTAAGGACTCCAGTCACCCGAACAACTGCCTCTTTGAACTGCTGCGGTCAGGCAAGCGATACCGGAGTCTCAAGGCGAGCACAGAAAGACTCAGAAGAAGCTTCTATCCCCAGGCCATCAGGCTGCTCAACAAACAATGAACACTACACAACAACCATCAAACGCACATAGCACATACATCCACACGCACATACTCACTTTAAACAAACACACTGTAGCACCCACTCCCCACACTTTATAGCACACACTCACTTTAAACAAACACACTGTAGCACCCACTCCCCACACTTTATATTTATTGATAAAGGATTGCACTACAACTCGTACACCTTACTGTAAATTGTACCTAAATTGTACCTCATCCCATTTCTGCTTTGCACTATATAGTATTGTATATTAGTACACTGCATAGTATTGTATATTATATGGTAACTCAGTTACGTCTATTCTGCATCGAACATTGTACATATGTCTATACTGAACACTGTGACCTCATTTTCTACTTCTAATTTACATGCTATACTATGTTATTGATACTTATCTTGTCTAGCACAGTCTCTGGAGTGTAACAGTAAGAAGCATTTTGTATAAAAGTATTCTGTACTTCTGTATGACAACTATTAAAGAAACTTGAAACTTGAACTCTTCCGGAAGTCAAATTCTTCCCCTTTTTGTTGTCAAAACCAGGAATCTGCCTGCATCCTATCAGCGTAGAGTGGGAGGGGAGAGGGAAGGGTACACTATACACACATGCACAGCATTCTTCTGAGCTATACCAAGATGTGTATGTGTATACATGCATATAATATATAATTAGAGCTCTGTAATATGAATACATTTTAAAGAAATGTAAAGTCTAAAACTTGGATTTAAACATTTTAAATGTAACTCAAAATGCAAAGTCTTTTCAAATCTGAAAATATGTGTATCATTACGCCCCTAATGTTCACTGACTGTATACCTTTCAGAGCCAAATCAAACCAACTCTCTCTCCACAAGGGAACTAACAGGAAATGGTTTGTCTTCCACAGCCCTGTCAGACCATCTATCAGGTGTTCCATGATGCTGTGAGCCGGCTCATCCGGTATGGAGTTCTCTATGTCGCAGAGGTCAGTTCCATGCAAACCCTGCCTTCAGTATCCAAAGAGGGAAAAATAGAGTACTTATATTTTCTCAAAGTATACTGTGTATTCAGAAAGTATATAAGTTGTGTTACATTTAAATCACTCAAGTCAGAAGTAATGTTTATCAGGAGGACCAGGAAGAACTGAGCCCCAGCCCCACAGAAGAGCCTTGGCCCAAGAAGTTTCCAGAGCCTCTCTCCTGGAGGAGTGATGAGGAGGATGAGGACAGTGACTTTGGGGAAGAGCAGAGAGACCGTTACCTAAAGGTATGACTCAGCCACCCCATCTCTCATCCTCACCTGTTTTCCCCCCCATCTGTCATATAGAATATACACACTGTCATCACTTGCTTCAGAAACACTGCTGTGTAAGTCATTTATCTCTCTTTGTCGGGTCAGGTGAGCCTGTCCTCGGAGCACCAGGAGTTCTTTGTCTTCCTGCAGCGGCTGCTCAGCCCTGTGCTGGAGGCCTACAGTGGTGCCGCCATCTATGTCCACAGCCTCAGCCAGCCTACGGCAGAGTCCGAATACACCCAGCAGCTCTTCAGATACCTGCTGACCCGCACGGAGAAGGGGGTGGCCGCCTACGGTACTGTAGTTTACCAAACTACTAATTACTTCACAATGAAAGATGTTCTTAACTATAAAACTGCATTTAATCAAACTACTACCTTCTTAACTACTCTAAAACTGTAGTTTCCTACTTTACAGTCAAATACTAAAACTGTTGTGTACCAAACTTCTACTTTAGTGAAATATGTTAAATTACATCTTAACACTTTGACTGCCGGAAAACGCTTTAGAGCGCCATTCCCGGCCATGCTCAAGTTGCCGGAGGACGCTGTACAGCGTCCTTATATCAATATTTCAAAAATCTGCGATCGGATTCATATTTCCCCTCCGCTGGCCTGAGATCCAACAGGAGGACCCACTGAGCTCTCTGGCGGTTCAGGAGCGCCATCTGGTGGCCGATCGGCGCAATCGCCAAACAGGAAGTGCTATGGAGGTTGTGCTGGTCGACCATATTACTTCCGGGCACTCTGTTTGGCTCACGGGACTCGATCTCGACACAATACATAGCGATCGATTGCCAATAACTCGATAAACAACATGATTTGGACATATATACTATTATACAAGCTGGAAATGGACCCGATATTTCTACATACCATAATAGGTAAATGACTGTTCCACGCTCATCGCCCAACGGCGCGAGGAGGATACGGTAAGATTCAGCGTTATTTTTTATCGTATTCCATATAAACTGTTATGATGAACATATCACCCACACTAGATGAATGATATAACGCTGCCCACGGAATTATAAACGATCCCCCGCCCATCCGGTCATCATCAGATCATACGTAGATCATTCTAGAAGTACGTCCAATTGACATTTTTTATATCGCCCCGATTGCCATCAAACTGTATTTCATCATCAATATAATGCATTTGGGGCTATATATCACGTTCTGGAGAAAGCTGCAGAAAGAGATGAAAACATACTTATACATTAGACCATACTTTACTATGAATATGTGAATGAAAAAGTTTAACGTTGCTACACAATGAACAATACATATAGGACTTTGAATGGGCCCTAATAATGGCAATGTAGCAATAGAATTTAAAAAGTTATAGCCATGCAAAGAAGGGGTACTTCTCCATAGACAAATAGAGCCGGCAACCTATGGTATATAATGAATTGAACCCATGGCACCCAAAGTGTTAACTTATCTAAAAAAAACGAAAATTTTCAAAAACACCACTTTTAAAAAGGGATTCACAGGGCTTACTATAAATCTTTTTCACAACTGCCCGGAACCGAACCAAACTGCATTTCAGGGCTCTACAGTACAGTGTGACCATTTCACTCGCATTTGCCCCTAAAAAATGATTTAGGAGCACAGTGTGCGAGTAATAGCCTGATGCATATTTTCTATGAGTTGAGTGGATGCGTGACCGGAGCAGTGTGTGTGTTTGAGAGAGAGCAAGCTTTACCTAGTGGGCGGCAATTGTAATTTCATAATAGACACAGAGCAGTGCGGACCTTCAATTTTAGAGGCTATGACATCTAGCTCTTCAGCCCTGCGTTCGACAGCCCTGTGACAACTCCTCCTGTGACAACTCTCACAAGTTGCGCTGTTTCTATGTGCAGTGAAAACTCTGGGAGCAACGGGTCCAATGAAAGTTTACCCAAATCAAAAACCCTGGGTAGACAAATCCGTCCGTGAAGCTCTGAGAGAGCGCACCAAAGCATACAACGACGGCCTAGAGGCAGGCAACATGAATGACCACAAGGTGGCGCGATACAACGTAAGGAGGACAGTGTCAGAGGCCAAACGACGCTACAGGGATAAAATTGAACTCCAGTTTGAACAAGCTGACTCTAGAGCTATGTGGCAGGGGCTCAAAACGATGACAGACTACAAAGGCGCCTCCCTCAAACTGAACAGTGACATCTCCTTAGCAAATGACCTCAATACCTTCTATGCGAGGTTTGATGCTGGTAATAACAACACCAGCTCACAAGCCTCGGCAATGGGGGGGGGGGGGGTCGGCTGCTGATGGAGGCACAGTGTTCAGGGTAACAGAGCATGAGGTGAGGCGGACCTTTAAAAAAGTGAATATCAGGAAGGCAGCAGGTCCAGACGGCATCCCCGGCCGCGTCCTAAAAGTCTGTGCCGACCAACTGGCCCCAGTATTCACTGACATATTTAACCTGTCCTTAGAACAGGCTGTCATCCCCACCTGCCTGAAGAAGTCCACTATTATCCCTGTACCCAAAAAATCCAAGCCTGCTTGCCTCAACGACTACCGCCCTGTAGCTCTCACCTCCATAGCCATGAAGTGCTTTGAGAAGCTAGTAAAGGGCTACATCTGCTCCTCCCTCCCCATCAACATGGACCCCCTGCAATTTGCATACCGCCCCAACAGGTCCACGGAGGACGCCATATCCCATGTGCTGCACACAGCAGCATCACACCTGGACAAGAGGCAGGGGAACTATGTGAGAATGCTATTCATCGACTACAGCTCGGCATTCAATACCATAGTCCCCTCCATACTCATAGCCAAGCTCAGGGACCTGGGCTTGGGCTATGACCTCTGCCAGTGGGTCTTGGACTTCCTGACTGGCAGACCCCAGGTGGTGAGAGCAGGCAACTGCACCTCCTCATCCATCACCCTCAACATAGGGGCCCCCCAGGGCTGTGTTCTGAGTCCCCTCCTCTACTCCCTGTACACACACGACTGTGTGGCTCAGCGGAGTAGCAATACAATCGTCAAATTTGCTGACGACACAGTGGTGGTGGGCCTGATCTCTGCCAACGACGAGAGGGCCTACCTGGAAGAGGTCAAGGTCCTGGCGGGATGGTGCCAGGAAAACAGCCTCTCCCTGAACGTCAGCAAAACAAAGGAGATGATTGTGGACTTCAGGAGGTCGGGGGTCAAGGACTACAGCCCCCTCAGCATCGACGGGGCACCGGTTGAGAGAGTCAACAGCTTTAAGTACCTCGGAGCCTACATATCCGAGGACTTGACATGGACCACACACATTACAGGGTGTCCGCGGATCCTTAAAAAGTCTTAAAAGGTCTTAAATTTGTTTATCAATAATTAAGGCCTTAGTTTGTCTTAAAATGTCTTAAATCCATTTTCAGAGGTCTTAAAAATGCCATAGAAAGGAAAGATAAAATGCAATGTCATCTTATGTTTTATTATGAAATCTGGGGGAAAACGGTTAACGGGAAATAAAGTTTGACTTTTCATTGACCGTGTTGTAGAATCACGCAGACCGGAATGGGGCGGAACCAACAAGGAGTTGTGTTGGGCCGGGGAACCATTTCAGCAACGGAGTCTAGCTAACGTTAGCAAGGCGAAGCGATAACGCTAACATTACGTTTAGTTTAGTTTAGTTTAGCATTTGCACTCGTTAATATGGGAAAGTGCCAATTTAACGAGAACTGGCTCGACAATCCACTGTTTGCGCGATGGTTGGTCCCAGTCAAAGACCATTACGAGCCCCGCTGCAACAAAAAAAAATAGCAGTCGCGTCGCACATGCTGAGCGCTAAGCATGTTACCTCTGCAAACTACTATTTCCTCCACACCAGCTGCGCCATCAGGTAGGACTATAACATTTGCACCAACAGAAGTCCGGATAACATTTGGCTCCACGCCAAAGCTTGAAGCTGAGGTCTTAACTTGAAAATAATCTATTCACGGATGTAAACAAGGACACGTTTGTGTTTATGTTCGATGAGAGCTTCACCCACTATGTATTTTTTCCTCCCACCCACCCCCTCCTAATGACGTACAGTATCCTCCCATGTATGTTAGGATCTATGGGTAACAGTACTGTATATTTGCATATCGTATATGTCACAAATGTAACAGTACAGTACTATATACCTGTATGTCCCTATGCCATAAATGTCATGTATGTTGAGTATGTCATAAATGTCACTATGAATTGAAAATGGGGGACCCTGGTGTAAACAAGACAAACGTCTTTCTCTGGTCTGCATCCCCTTAACAATTGTGTGTATTGAGCCGTACTGTATTGTACCCATTCTGCAATCTGTTAAACAAAGAATTCATTCATTCAACCAAACCACAAAAACAAAACAACTGGATGAATGAATGAAAACTTTATTTAACAGATTGCAGAATGGGTACAATACAGTACGGCTCAATACACACAATTGTTAAGGGGATGCAGACCAGAGAAAGACGTGTGTCTTGTTTACATCAGGGTCCCCCATTTTCAATTCATAGTGACATGACATTTATGACATACTCAACATACATGACATCATGACATTTATGGCATAGGGACATACATGACATACAGGTATATAGTACTGTAGTGTTACAATTGTGACATATACGATATGCAAATATACAGTACTGTTACCCAGAGATCCTAACAGAAAATATATACATATGATGGGGAGGAGACTGTACATTAGGAGGGGGGGGGGGGGGGGGGGGTTGGACATTTTACTCTTTAAGAGCGGTTTTGAATGTGGGCAGGGGTAAAGTGGGTTTTAGGAGTGAGGTTAAGCAGTAGTCTGACCAGTTTGTTTTGTGATGTTTGTAATCTTGTTTTTAAGGCCTTTGAGGTGCTTTGGTACCATGATGTGCAAGCATAGTCGTAGTACCCTTGAATGAGTGCTCCTGTTAGAGTCTTCAGGGTATTCTTGTTTACCAGAGAGGAGATCCGGCACAAGAATCTTGTTTGTTGGTTGACTTTTTTGATACCCTGGGGAGGGTGGTAATAGTTATGTGTTCTGACAGTGGCTGTTGCACTTGCTGCTTGGCCCCTGGTATATTTTGTATAGCTATATTTGCTATTTATGTTTGGTCACCCCTTTGTTGAAATTCATCCAATCCAGTTACTCCTTTAAGTTCAAGATTTTTAAGTTTCCAAGTTATGTTTTAATAAACATCTTTGGACCAATGTGTCCCTAAACTTAAACTAATTGGTGTCGTTGCATGATTTGTCATTTTGTTATTGTGAAATTGGTATTAAATTTAATTCTGAGTGGCATTAAAAAGTCTTAAAAAGCATTAAATCTGACTGGGCTAAACCTGCAGATACCCTGCATTAACAGTGTTGTGAAGAAGGCACGACAACGCCTCTACTTCCTCAGGCGCCTAAGGAAGTTCCAAGTCAGCCAGAAGATCCTTAAGAACTTCTACTCATGTACAATAGAGAGCATCTTGACCGGCAACATCACCTCCTGGTTTGGGAATAGCACTGCACAAGACCAAAGCAGACTACAAAGAGTGACACGTTCAGCCGAACGCACAATTGGAGGGGGGCTCCCCACCCTCCAGAACATTTACTACAAGCGTTGCAAGGGCAAGGCTAAGAGAATCATTAAAGACTCCAGTCACCCGAACAACTGCCTCTTTGAACTGCTGCGGTCAGGCAAGCGATACAGGAGTCTCAAGGCGAGCACAGAAAGACTCAGAAGAAGCTTCTATCCCCAGGCCATCAGGCTGCTAAACGAACAATGAATGAACACTACACAACAACAACCACCAAACGCACATAGCACACACATCCACACGCACACACTCACTTTAAACAAACACACTGTAGCACCCACTCCACACACTTATAGCACACACCCACTTTAAACAAACACACTGTAGCACCCACTCCCCACACTTTATATTTATGGATGAAGGATTGCACTACAACTCGTACACCTTACTGTAAATTGTACCTAAAATTGTACCTCATCCCATTTCTGCTTTGCACTAGATAGTACTGTACATTAGTACACTGCATAGTATTGTGTATTGTATATTATATGGTAACTCAGAACATTGTACATATGTCTATACCGAACACTGTGACCTCATTTTCTTCTTCTAAATTCATGCTATATTATGTTATTATGTTATTTGATACTATCTTGTCTAGCACAGTCTCTGGAGCGTAACAGTAAGAAGCATTTTGTATGAAAGTATTCTGTACTTCTGTATGACAACTATTAAAGAACTTGAACTTGAACTTGAACTCTAACATGCTTTGCATCCTCGCCATTCCTGTATGCCCAAGTAGCGGTAAAACCCTGGAAACGCTGACAGGTACAGCTGAGAAATCAGTTTAGTTTTTGCGGAGATCCAATAGTGAGGGAAGGGGGGTGGGGGGGCTGAGTCACTCACTCACTCACTCACTCACTCACTCACTCATTAGGCTAACAATCCTGATTCCTGAACCTATTTCATTCAAAAGGAAGATATTGATTTACATGTGTGTATATATTAGGGGTGTAACGGTACACAAAAACCACGGTTCGGTACGTACCTCGGTTTTGAAGTCACGGTTCGGTACGGGTTTTCGGTACAGTGGGGGAAAGTTTGGCTTTCCATGTTCCACTCAGGGATGATGTAGTGTGCAGTAACTAATTGTACTTGTAGGGCTGTCAACGGATATTCTATATTGAAATTAAAAATTGATTTGTTAAATAAAAAATAAAAAAAATTATATTATATTGTGGAAAAAAACAGCCCCCGGTGGGCAGTTGTTAGTGGTTAACATACCGTTGTATTCGTTCGGTACACAGCCGTACTGAACGGTTTGGTACGGATACGCGTACCTTTACAGCCCTAGTATATATATATTAGGGGTGGGACAATACATCGATCCAGATCGATATATCGATCTATTATCAATAATCAAATAGGATCGACGCAACGTAAAAAGATCGATTCATATTGCGATACTCTTATTTTGAAAATCCCCGCGAGTCATATCCGCCGGCGCCCAGTATTGTGAAACTCCGTGTACACATTACAGCAGTGTTTGCGTCTGCTGTAAAGCACTACAGAGCGTCTATTTTGCGAGCAGATATAAGTCTGTGCAGTTTTTTCCCCGCAACGGGTCAAATGCATATAACAGGCGTTGCATCGTCGCCATTCCTTTATGCAAACGTCGCGTTAAATATCTAAATGAACGTCGCGTTGTCTGCTTAAAAGCTAAGCAGCTAACCGTGAGAGAGAACAGGAGAGTGAAGAGGGGACTTGGAAGGAGGAGGGGTGGGGGCTGTGGGGGACTGTGTGTGTGTGTGTGTGTCTGTGTGTGTCTGTGTGTGTGTTAAAGCTCAATATATAAAAACAAAAGTGAACAGGAGGTCTATTTGTATTAAAAACAATAGATTGTTTTTCATTTAAATGTCTGGAAGAGCTCAAAAATAAATACATCAATTGATATTTCCGTAGCCTTTTTTTAGTTGATCTAAATGTGACTGATTGTGTTAAATGGGCACATAATATCGCCTCATATCGATCGCAGGCACCTGAATTGAATCGTATCGTATCGTATCGTGGCAGACTTTGTGATATCGGCAAATATCGTATCGTTGTCCAAAGAATCGATATCGTATCGTATCGTGATGAAACTGATGATTCCCACCCCTAATATATATATAATCTTTTTTTATATAATCTTATCTCCTGTGCTGGCACAAACACTAACATAGTGTGGAGTGGAGAGATTACACACAACAAATGGACATTAGCTATAGTATAGCCTATAGCTCAGCAGCTGTAACAGAATAATTGTATTATGTTTCAACAGCGTCAAAATATTAATTATAATTAATTAAAGAATTGTATAAAGAATTTTCCCTGTTCTGTCTTCTAATAATATATTCCATTACTGATATTTTAGGTTTTTGCCGTGGTATCGTTTTAGAATCGGTATCGGTATTGAAGTCAAAATCTAGTAGAGCCCTGCAGTTTTATTAATTCATATTGTTGAATTTAGTTAAACTACCACCAAACTACTGCAGTGTATCGTTAACCTCAAACCTCATGATAAGATGGGTATAATTATGATAAATCCTTCTATTATTTTATTTATTTTTCCAGGTGAAAGTGCGACACATTACCTGGTGAAGAACACAGTGAAGACGTTTAAAGAGCTGGGGGTAAGAATGGATTCACTATAGAGCTCAGACGCTTCCTTTGGTTCTGGAAAAATTGTCTCATTTAAAATTAGCCATACGACTTTTACTATGCAACGTAGAAAACCACGATCCACGATGATAGTCACCATGTTAATATTGGCAACTGTTTCTGTGAGTTTCTATGTTGCACAGTAAACTTCGTATGACTAATCGTAATTATTGCCAGAGGCTACATTGTTTTAGATTTAGAGGTTTGTCTTGTCATCATACTCTTTACAATTTTGATATTGGGATGCTTCTTTTAATGCTACCAAGTAAGCTGCTATCTTGTATGAGCTTTGATACTTAAAGGAAAACGCCAACATTTTGGGAAATTAGCTTATTTTCCATCTTCCCTGGAGTTAGACAAAAAGATACATACACTTTTCTTCTCTGTGCATGCAGTAGGCTTAGGGAACGTAGCTAAGCGTAGCTTAGCTTCATCACTGGAAGTGGGGCAGTCCTTTACCCTGAAGTTCCCTACAGTCCCCTACAGTCACGAAATACACTCCAAATACAACTCCAAAACGTTCCTGTAAACATGTTGTGACCTGTGTATTTACCACGATCATCTCTATATACCCAACAAGCAATTGTAATAAGTCAATTGATCAAAAGTGTGTAGGTTCAAGACTAGATTTATTTATTAGCCTGGCAAACTAGCAAGAACCCCCAGTCCACTAAATAAATCAATAAACTCTAAGGCATTTATTGAGCTGTTTCGTTCAGTAATGCATTGTGCAAAATATCCCCTAGCGGTCTATATATTCAATAGTTACTATTTTGAGAGGGAATGATAATTCAACCCTTGCACTGAAGAACTATATGTCTGCTTTAAAAAAAGATTGTACAGCCCATGTATTTGCAATTTTTAAGTACATTTAAATCACTTGGACTGTGAATGTGATATCTTTTAATAATAAAGTCTGAAAACAATGGTCCTCATTTTCAAACAGACATAATAAAACATTACCAAGGAATTCCTTCAGTTGCAGTCGTTCAGTATTGACATTACTAAATGAGATGTCATGCTATATGTCATGTTCTATAGTAGGACTTACTACTATAATACCTAATAAAACAAGTCATTAGAATAATAGAAGCCTACTTTGCTGGAACGATTAATTTCGCACGTATACAGTACGTGTGTGTGTGTGCTTGCGCGCTGAGGCTGCCTCACCAAGCCGTTTCTCCACGCATTTATTTATTTATGGAGCATTTATTTATCCACTCTGGTTGGATGGTGTATTGTACTTGTGCTGTATAATAACGATACATTTGAATCTAATCTCATTTTGAGATCAGTCGCAAATCACTTCTGTGCTACCTGTTGAATGGATCAGCATGGTGCAGTGTAATGCCGAACCTCTTCTGTTTTGCACAAGCTTCATTCGCCTTAGTTTCAGTTTAAGAATGAGTGACGTTTTTCATTCATGGGAACCCAGTTGCGAAGATTTTGACGAGTTACGGAGACCGTTTCACGCATTCAGGAATCCGGAGGAGGATTTCCATAAATCTGTTGGTACAAACATTTTTACCAAGATATTTACAAAGGCACTTACGAACACGTTCGAGAATGATGACCAATGTTCTTCTGAAAACCTGAAACGGACTTATATGATTCTTCGTCTGCGCTAATCGATTTTTTATTCTAATTTTCATTGAACACTTTATTATTTTGCAGGGATCTGCAAGATGTTTTCTTAACTCTAGAATATGATTTGTAGGCCAGGACATCTCTGCAGCTCCACAATACCTAATTTAGAATGGTATTTTGACACACATTTCACATCTTAATAAATATTGCCTCCTGCGATTTGGATATTGCACTACTAGGTCACATTGCGATTTCGATTCGATTTGTATTAATTATTCAGCCCTAGTGTCTAGATGCCATCACCCAGAGTAACCTTGAATGTGACCAGTACAGTTAAGATGAATGTTAAGGTAACGGATAGGTTTCTAAGGTGAAAATGTTGAGTTACATCTCTTGCGACAATGGTCTTTATGGGCAATGGGATCTAGACACCATCATGTGTTTTTTTTTTAGTCCTCTACTCTGACTTGTCATCGAACTGTGCGCAGGTCCTGAAGGAGAGACGGGAGAACCGTGTGTCGCAGTTGGAGCTGAGCAGCACCTTCCTACCTCAGGCCAACCGGAACAAGCTCCTGCAATACATCCTAGGGTTCACCCTGCTGTGAGCCCGACCACACCAACCAACCTCTCCAAGACCCCAGGCTCTTCCCACTCAAGGGCTTTTACTGGCTACTTCTAACCAATCCCAGGTGCTACTCTGTGGAAAGCTTCACCAGGAAGTGCCTTCACGCAAAAGCCGCTGACCGTTAGCCGTTAGCCGGAAGAGACTTGAAATCAGTCTTCCTGTTTTGTTCCAGTCCAGGACTCCTATCCTCCTGTCTTAGAACTGTGCAGCTAGCGAAACGTATTAACCATTATTCCAAGAGGACACAAAAAAAAATAACGCAGCATAACAGAAAACATAACAATACCTCTAGTCATCATTCTCTTATCTCCATGTCCTTCTTTTGCCAGGTTTCATCTAAACGGTGTTTACTTACGGACCAATCATTCACCACAGGGATTATTTTATCCAGCAGTCTACTAAATGAATGTCATATTTTACAGCAACGCAAAACAACAAGCTGCCTTTTTTGTGTACAGAAGCGAAACGCAAAATGCTACATCTCCAAAATGGTAGGCGTAACGAAATAATTAACGAGGGCATTATGTTGACTTATTTCTTTGTGTGTGTGTAAAATTGCTTTCTTCAGGGCTCCTTAGCAAGCTAGAATTTACATTTTTAAAGAACAAACCCATTTTGAAAACAAGTACAAGGGCATGTCTCACAGGTCACAGTCTAGTGTTATTTAAAAAATAGATTCATGTATCGATACCATTGATAGGAATCGTTTCACATAAATAATAATAACAATAATAATAATAATAATAATAATAATAATAATCTTGACATATAAAGCAACCCTGCGAGGTTTCGAAATTGACCATTTTCATTTGCAAATAATTATGTACATTATATTAATCTCCCAACATTTAGTCTTGGTTACAGATATGTAGGAGAAAGTCAGTTATACTGTACACGTATTCGTTTTTAACATAGACGTACAGTAGCAGCACTGAGTAACACCACCGTTTCAATGATGGGAAAAAAACATATACTTTGCTTATTCTTCCTAGATAATACTCATAAGAGTAGTTCTAGCACAGTCACCAGTAACTAAGTGTGTAATGAAAGGTATATTTGTTTTATTCTTGTCGGGGGATTTGAAACATGGGTGAATTTGATCTGTGTATTTCTAACTATCTCATGCACATGAATGTTAACACAGCAGAGAGGATGGCGCCATGAAATGCTGATCGTCAGAGCAGATTGAGCGCAGCAAGTCTTTTGTTGTTTTGTTAAGTCATGTCTCTTTTGAAGGAATGGGTGAATTTAGGGTTAGTTGCGTTTGTTTTTCTCTGTATATGTTCTGTACAAGACGCTGTATAACATTTGTAGCACAATTGTTGAGACATACAGTAGAGTTGCCTCCATACACACCACTGAAAGAAAGTTTTGCAGCTATGCATTGTTAATAGACAGGAATATAGGTTGTATGCTAGCAGTGAATGGAGGAATAGGGGTTGTATGTTAGCAGTGAATGGGGGAATATGGGTTGTATGCTAGCAGTGAATGGTACATATCCACGAGTGTTGTTTTTATTTGATAACAAGAAGTCTGTTCTTATTTTGCGAGAGAAAAATACTTTGAAGCCTCTTGGCTAAAAGAGAGGGGTGATGTCTCACTCATTTTGTATTGTTTACTTTGTGTTGTATATATACAAACTACGTTGAAGAGCTGTGAAGGTTTTGCAAATCATCGTCCTTACCCGTCAGGTCCATCTACCTATCCTCGCGATTCTTCCTTGAAACGCTCGCTGTACAGTAGCTGTGTATTTGGCTGCATCACCTGCTGTATCAGTACTACTTTTCTTTATTTATTTTTTTTATAATGGTTTTCAACTATAATAGTATTCAATATCTACAATATCTAAGAGGTTGGAATACCTCTTGCATGTATCACCTACTTCTGCTGCCCTAGTCATAAACATTATTTTGTTCACATCAAGGATAACTACTTTGTCGTTCCAAAGCGAGCCATTAATACACTTTCTAAATAAATTTATTTTAGATTCCAGCCTTGTGTTGGTCTTTTAGATGTATGTGTTGCTCATGGGCTAGCCAGTGCACCCACCAGATCGAGAGCGAAGAAGAACTGTGTTTTGGTATTGGAAGGAAAGCCAGCGGATGTATGGGGAGTTGCCATCGTGGAAGGAGTCGGTAACAAACGCAAACCTTAAATCAGTGACGAGGAAGTAATTAAATGTTTAAAGTCTACCATCTTCCTCTGTTGGGATAACTTTTGATACAAATCAAGAAAATTCTGATTGTACGTATTTAAGTTAATGTTCAGTTTTAGCACTTGGCTGCAAGGCTATATTGCACGCTTTTGCAATGTACTGTATATTGCATTTTTGGGGGGGGGGGTATATTTAATTTATTAATTTCAATGCTTTCACAGCTTTATTCTAAACCTTCATAGTATCATGCAGTGTTCCAGTAAAAGGGGGATATTTATATGAAGCCCCTCTAGGTGAAAGATTACAACCTGTATCTAAGTTTAGTAGATTTCAGTTGTTACTACTGTATGTTATATCTGCATCTTGATTTGGGGGGAGCACAATGCATGACATTAACGGGAGAAGATATGATTTTTGTTGCCAGTTATTCATGTTGCTTATCACAGAGCGACTCCCATGGTTTGGTTGAAGAACGGATACGTATGTGAATTTTGAATGGGAACAACATCAAGAGAATACAATCATTTCCTACAGTACAACCAACTTCCTATCAAGTCTATTCTCATTTGGTATTCTATATGGCATTGTTGACGCTCTTTGCCAGCACACAGAATCATAAAGCAATAGTCGATCCAGAAAATGAAAGGTACTGAAGCGCATCCCTGTGGGACTCCTCTACATCTACTGTACTGTATGTATCCGCTGGTCGCCTTTAATCTCGTTAACACTTAAAAGGGGAATGCCACCCATTTTAAGAACTCGTATATGTTCTTCCTGTAGCCCAGGACAGTTCAGTCAGTATTTTGTGAACACACACCAGAGAGAATTCAGAGAGAGAACCCGCCAGTGATATAACTTGGATTTCAATTCTGGGGCTACTCCATAGATGATGAATGGGACTCTTGACTTTGTGAGGCCATTAAATGTCCCAGTGATATCACCGATTGGATGGTTCTCCGAGCTTTAGGAGAGAGTGGTAGTGCTCACAAATACTGTCCTTAGGCACAGGAACATGCATGAATTCTTAAAATGGGTGGCATTCCCCTTTAAATGTAAACTACTCAATCTGAGAAATGTATATTTAGTGTAGTGTGTGAATACTTTTGTTTTAAAGAGAATGATAGTTGTTAGTGTAGAAGATGACATTAACTTTGTTACCTCTTGAATGTATCAACAGTTCCCCCCCCAAATTGTCAATGTGATCTTGTAGAATGCGCGGTAGAGTTGCACACAAATGTAATAACGTTTGTCTGACCTCTAACTAAGATGGTTGAAACACATCATTACTTGTTTAATCATAACCCGAAGAAAGAAAAAAGATGCAAAGGACTTGGTAGCATTCAAACAAAATACCTTACTTGTGTCCTTCAAATAGGATGCCTTTTAATGCACTGTTCTGTTGTGTGTGTGTGTGTGTGTGTGTGTATGAGTGTGTGTGTGTCCCTTTTGGTATGTTGTGCATGTTAACAAGGCCCACATAGCGTGGCCATTAAAAGAAATAAAAAAGGATCTCTGTAAAGGCAATTACTGAAGTATAATAGAACCAGAGCACTTGACTTACCATAAGGAAGAGTCACAAAGACTTCCTGCTTCTGTAGAACAAAACCAATGTTCAAGCACAGTTGACATCATGCAATTTATGTTTTGTTTTTAAATAAATTAACGATAGATTAACAACTCTCGTCCGTGTGCCCTTATTTTGAATTGTGCAATTACTGCAGTAGAAACATTGTTTTTAGGATTTCAAGGTTGTGCGATTACTGCAGTAGAAACATCGTTTTTAGGATTTCAAGGTTGTTGGACCCAATCATTTCTTTCTGTTTTTTTTTATTTGTAATTTTTTTTTAACCTTTGATACCCTGTGAGAAGATAAATGAAAATGCTGGTTTGCACTATGTTAACACTTTGAGTGCCAGCAGGGGGCGCACGATTTAGCGCTTGAGTGCCAGCGCTCTATTCAATGAGGGCGAGCACATTTGCGAACGCATAAACTATATCTTAAATTATGTGTCTAATACGCCCGTCGCTTATCAATGACTTGCTTGCAGTCAACATTGTCGAAACGGATTGTTTTTTCATCTGTACATTTCCGTTTTATAGCATTTTGAAAAACGCTCGTTTTTGGAAATTTCCAGAAAAAAAGAGATTCTGCAGGAATTGCCCTTTACTGGAATACACAAAAAACGCCTATTTATGAATCGTTTTCAAATAAACGCTAGATTATCGATAGTATATGTGTACTTATGCACGCTAGAGAAGCGGGCTGAAAAATCGATTATCTTATTTCCTGATCAGCACACACACACACGCACACACATACACATATAGGCCCCACGTTGATATATCTGTGAAAAATGCTCTGATTACCCCAAGACTGGTAAAATAGATTCCTTACCTCAGATCAGATGTTCTCCAAAAAGATTATTCCAATTCCTGATCGCCATTCCAAATATCACGTTTATTGATCCAACGCTGGGTGCTCGAAACACATATTCCACGCTGTTCTGAGGGACCAAGAAGACTGCAATCGGCTCGGATTACATGCCTGAGAAGTAAAATGTGGATTCCAGATTTTCTTTTCCCCATGCGTTTTCATTCAGTCCAATCCAATGGGTGCATTATCATCCGGGAGACGATAGGGGGCGGTATTTCCCCTGTTCAAGCTCAGAGAGAGTCCCAGTGGTAATGTGAGGCTAAATTGATGAAAAATGAATGGAAATCACTAATAAAAAAATAACGATTAATAACGATTTCTCGTCCTTGGCACTGAACGGTTGGCATGAAATAATGAGAATTCTCGTCGTTGGCACTCAGTGTTAACACTTTGAGCGCCACGCCTGGTTTTCCTTTTTACCGGCTGAATGCCACCATCGGCGCCAATGTTAACGTTAATATCGCCTAATCTATGTTTTAAATTATGGCTATGTGTCTAATCTGCCCATCGCATTATCAAAGACAGTCAGTGCTGTCAAGGCAGATTGTTTTTTTGTCGCGTCGTTTCCGTTTCAGAGCAGTTAGAAAAGCCCCCGTTTTGATATAAAAAACAGCCCATTCTGGAGCATTCTATGAAAATCGTCTTTTAGTGGAATATTCCACAACGTTGATATTCGTCTGCCTTTTTATGAATCGTTTTAAAATAAACGCTAGATGATCAATATTATACGTGCACGCAAGCACATTACGGCCGCGCACGGATAATCGCCTCGTTGATTTCCTCTCGGACTTTTACAGTGAAACCGAAAGAAGACATTTCACAAAACAGCCTATATCTTCATCAAACTTACTCTGATTATCCTAACACTGATAACATAGAGTCCTTACCTGACATCAGATGGTATCCAACTGGTATATTCCAATTCCTGATCACCATTCGAAAAAATCGATACGTGTATGGATCCAACGCGATACTGTAGAACTCCATGATCAGCGGGGATCTGAGGTTCCAGAATGAACTGTGGTAACCCCGGCTGGATCAGTGGACTGGAAAATGTGGAGTACTGGATTTTTTTCCCCTTCATTTTCATTGAGTCCATTCCAAAATCACTTATGTCATCTGGGAGACGACAGGGGGCGCTTTTTTCCACAGTGATCACCGGCGCCGCTCGGCTATACTCGGGCAGGCTCGGGTGATGCAATAATTTTTCAGATCGCTAAAAAAAAAGAAAATTCAGAGAAATCTCGTGAGTGGCACGGAAAGAGTTAAAGGATGGTACCTGCCAGGTTGTTTTGCACTATGTTAACACATTCAGCGCCAGACCCGAGATTTCTTTGGTTTTGGTCGTTTTTTATTTTATTCGATATTTGTATTCATTACAGGTTCACGGACCTCGGTGTCCCCATAGGAAATCATTCTGAGATTCCCAAAGTGCAATACCGGCCGCATCCTGCTAGGTGGCAGTATCGCCACCCTTTGAAAACGTATTTCTCACCGTGTGTTACATCTAAACCCCTCCGGGCGCAGAATTTAGACGGAGCCAAGTAAATCGCTTCATCCGACCACTTCGAAACGCATCTAGCACACTCTATCCATAAATTGTGCCAAATTATGTCCGGGACCAGATGGACATCAATACTGGAAATCGCGATCAGACAATTGGAATATTATTTTTGGAATAACCCCGATCAAAGGTACCGATTATCTGACATCAATTTCACCTTGATCCTACAATGTTTTCATATAGATCCAGCTGATCAGCGTGTATGGTTACAAGCGAATGCCGTTACTGGCTCTATCAAAGAATAAAAAAACTACCCCCCCCCCCCCCTTTCATGCATTCATGATGAAACATAATACCTATCATATGCATTTAATTTGAAAATAATAGCGTGTCCATGGACGAAACGCCAATGGATTTAGTAGAATTCACGTTGCGCCCTATAGTCAGCCTCCCAGGAATTAGCCCAGATCATTCCAAAACTATAGTCATATTCACCACGGAATAACGCATGAACGTATTAATGAAAACATTTATAATTTTTTGCATCTTGAACAGAAGATAGTTACTGTCAAATGACCATGGTATTGTATCCATAGCTATTAGTCGAGTAGATGGAGGGGGGTATCACCCCCCGGAAATATACTTCTAACCAGACTTTCTAGAATGGAAAAAAGGTGAAAAAAATTATAGGCTATGTTAACAAGTTGTCAGAGTGTCCCATGTATCATTTATATGCAAATTAAGGACGCAATTATCAAAAAAACGGTTTCATGATTCTCAGCCAATATTGCAGATAACTGAACAAATGAGGTGTCTAGACCCATGTTTTGAGGGTCAAATATCACAATAACACTATCCCTAGAGTGATCACATGTTTCTATGTAATTTGCCTATGCAAATCTGTGCCGTCGATACAAAATAATCACATTTTTACTAATTAATTGAGTAGGAAAGCGGATACTATCATGCACCCCCTGGAAATATATTGTTAACCAGTGTTTCTAGATTGGAAACGATGTGTAGACAATGATAGGCTATGTTAAAAATCTGCCAGTGTCCCATGTATCATTTATGCAAATTAATGATGCCATCGTCAAAAAACGAATGTCGCTATTTCAGCCAATATTGCAAATAACTGAACAAGTAGGTTGTCTAGACCCATATTTTGAGGGTCGAAAATCATAATAAAACTATTGCCAGAATGATCACCTGTTTGTGGCAAGCTAGTATGCAAATTAGTGGCACCTTTACAAAGAATAAAACATTTGACCAATGAAGACAGATCATATTGTAGATGACTGAACAAAAAAAGATGTGGACTCATGTTTTGAGGGTTGAAGATATTAATACAATTTCTGAAGTGGTCACATATATCTCTGGCATGCTTATATACAAGAGTGCTGCTTTCAATGGCATTTCTTACGTAGGTCTACATGCATGTAATACGGTAAATACGCCCTCTGTTCTGGATATCTTCTTTGTTGACACAACATTCAAGTATTTTTTTCTATTTGTATTTTGTGCCCTAAACTACTAATCATCATCATCACTAAAACAATTGTCAAAGTCTATCTCTTCGATCTCCATCTCTTCCTCCGCCTCATCACACTCGTACTCTCCATCCTCCTCATCCATGTTATTTGTTGTTATATATATACACTGATGATCCTCCTCTACCAGCATGACCAACCTCTCTATATACTGATAATCCTCATCTACCATGTCAGCATGAACAACCTCTCCATATACTGGTGATCCTACCATGTCAGCATGACCAACCTCTATATACTGATGATCCTCATCTACCATGTCAGCCTGACCAACCTCTATATACTGATGACCCTCCTCTACCATGTCAGCATGACCAACCTCTATATACTGATGATCCTCCTCTACCATGTCAGCATGACCAACCTCTCCAGATACCTTGATGATCCTCATCTACCAGCATGACCAACCTCTATATACTGATGATCCTCATCTACCATGTCAGCATGACCAACATCTCCAGATACCTTGATGAACCTCCTCTACCAATTCATGATACAGCACAGCTTGAATACATGCACACACTGATAAATAGTTTTATTTGGTTCTAACTGGATTTCATCTCTTGTTTTTTATCTCTTGTTTTTCATCTCCTGTTTTACATTTCTTTTTATTCTATGATACATGTTTTTCTCTATTCTATGATTCATTTTCTTTGTGATATGCTTTCTTATGTTCTATCGGTGTATGTTATCTTGTTTATATGTATGTTGTTGGACCCCAGGAAGACTAGCTGTCGCTAAGGCATCAGCTAATGGGGATCTGTTTAAATAAACAAATAAACAAATCCTCATCTACCATGTTAGCATGACCAACATCTATATACTGATGATCCTCATCTACCACTACCACTGCACTTTACTGTCTTATTGTTGTCTCACTGTTCTGTCCTGTTTTGCACTTATTTATTTATCATTATTATTATTTTGTTCCTATTTGTGAATAATCATGCACTGAAATGTCAAATCACGTTCCATTTGTACCTGTACAATATGGTGAATAAAGTAATCTGAATCTGAATGTCAGCATGACCAACCTCTCCAGATACCTGGACCACGGCACTGGCTCCCCGACCACGACACTGCAAGCTAATACATGTGTCCGAACAGGCTGAGTCTCTGGGCTCAGAGTACTGCAGCACTCTGCTGGGATACTATGACTTTTCTGCGGATGACTGTGCCAGCGCTTTAAAAGGAAAGAGAAAGGTGAATCCGTTGAGTCATCTGCAGAAGAACCCTATAGATTCCAGAAGGTTTTTAGTCAGCTTGGCGCATTGTCGCTGGTAACCGATGAGCTCCAACAGGAGATGGAGTCCTTCACATGCATTATGGATGGCATGGATGATGGTCGGATGAAGTCAGTTGATGCTGTGAGCCAAGATGCTGCAGAAAATGATGGGTGCTGATAAAGTCCTGGATGCAAACTCCAAAGTAGACCTTGAACGCCTGCCTCCTCCCAAGGTCTGTCTCATCCCACATGTACAGCAAGCCAACTTCAGAGTCGCCTGCTACAAAAGAGCAGAACAGCCAATATTCAAGAGGCCCAAAGCCTATGATCAAAGTATGGACTGGGAAAAACAATGGATGAGGAGGTGTTAGAACCTGTCTGGACGGTTGGACCCATCCTACGTCCTCTTGTTGAGGTACTGGCCCAGAAAGTCGAGTCAGAAGAGCAAGAAGCTCTTGATAAGGAGGCAGATTATGCAAAAAATAACATGGATGAGGAGGATGGAGAGTACGAGTGTGATGAGGCGGAGGAAGAGATGGAGATCGAAGAGATAGACTTTGACAATTGTTTTAGTGATGATGATTAGTAGTTTAGGGCACAAAATACAAATAGAAAAAAAGACTTAAATGTTGTGTCAACAAAGAAGATATCCAGAACAGAGGACGAATTTACCGTATTTCATACATGTAGACCTACGTAAGAAATGGCAGTGAAAGCAGCACTCTTGTATATAAGCATGCCAGAGATATATGTGACCACTTCAGACATTTTATTACCATCTTTAACCCTCAAAACATGAGTCCACATCTTTTTTTGTTCAGTCATCTACAATATGATGTGTCTTTATTGGTAAAAATGCTTTATTCTTTGTAAAGGTTACACTCATTTGCATACTAGCTCACCACAAACAGGTGATCATTCTGGGAATAGTTTTACTATGATTTTTGACCCTCAAAATATGGATCTAGACAACCTACTTGTTCAGTTATTTGCAATATTGGCTGAAATAGCGGCATTCTTTTTTTGATGATGGCGTCATTAATTTGCATATAAATGATACATGGGACACTGACAGATTTTTAACATAGCCTATCATTTTCTACAAATGTTTTCCTATCTAGAAACACTGGTTAACAATATATTTCCAGGGGGTGCATGATAGTATCCGCTTTCCTACTCAACTAATTAGTAAAAATGTGATTATTTTGTATTGACGGCACAAATTTGCATGGGCAAAATTACATAGAAACATTTGATCACTCTAGGGATAGTGTTATTGTGATCTTTGACCCTCAAAACATGGGTCTAGACACCTAATTTGTTCAGTTATCTGCAATATTGGCTTTTGTTCAGTTATCTGCAATATTGGCTGAGATATATGAAACAGATTTTTTTGCGATTTCTTGATAATCTCATCCTTAATTTGCATATAAATGATACATGGGACACTTTGACAACTTGTTAACATAGCCTATAATTTTTTTCACCTTTTTCCCATTCTAGAAAGTCTGGTTAGAAGTATATTTCCGGGGGGTGCATGATACCCCCCTCTATCTACTAGAGCAGGGGTAGGCAACCCTAGGCATGCATGCCTGCATAAGCACGCGGGGGCATTTTCATAGGCACAGGGGGCAGCATTAAAAAAAAAAAAAAAAATTATAATTTTCTTTTTTTTTTGCTTTGAAATGTTATAGTGAAATATTTTGCACTGTTGTCGCATTTATCTTGTTGAAATCCTCCCACAGGTTCTTTTTACTACCACATATTTAATTGAGACCCTTTATTTGTTTATTATTTCAATTTAGCTGGAAATACATTGCTACATCATTCAGTAACATTTGCAGAGCCTTATAACAAAAACATTATTACGGTCACCATTGTGACCAGTGGGATTAATCAACACATTTTATTATTTATTTTTCTATTTCATTGAACATTGCACATGTTAAAAGCCATTTTTTTTTACTCAAAATGTGAGTATTACCAAGTCAACTTGTGTTCTTAAAACAATGACAATAAACATAGTTTTATTAGGTTGAAATAATGTGGTTGTGTACTTATTTTTCTGTTAACTTATTATGGATTGAAAACTGAAAACCTTAATGCACAGTAACTGAACTTAATATTTTTTTTTGTTCTGTTAACTTATTATAAAAAAATTTACAGTGTAGTCTTGCGATCAATCAAAACTTATTTACACGATATACCTCACATTCACCCTCCATTCACATCCTGGTGTTCTCCTGGTGTTCTCCATTAGGCCTGTAGGTGGAGCTATGACAGGACACGTACAGTACACACACCGATGGTGTGTGATGTGTCCAAAAATGAATGGGTAAATGTGAGTGAAATGGTCGCACTGTATGCAGCTGTTTGTCTGCATTGCATCCCCCCCCCCCCCCCAACTCAGATTTAGGGTTGATACAACCATCATAATAATATTGTTAATAATAACAATAACAATAATGATGTAATAATGTAAAAATTATCATTAACACTTTGAGTGCCACGCCGGGTTTTCCTTTTTACCCCCTTGATGCCACCATCCACTTCAATGTTAACGTTAATATCGCCTAATCTATGTGTAGCTAAGGGGCTACACAACCCTGACTGTATTGAGATATGTTAGATTAAACCACTGCTAAGGAATATGTTAATGGCCAGACAGTATAAGTACACAAAATGGCGGACACTCTATTAACGGCGCGGGGACAGGGATACAAGTGGAACAAGCATTTTAATAGTCATAGCAACATACATATTATATATCACGGTTCTCTTTTAATAATAGAATGTCAGTGCAACAAAGTCAGAGGTAACGATAGTTCCTATACTACGGATACTCGACCGGTGGAGCTCTGAATGGAGTGAGACGAAGCGAGGCGGCACAGGGAAAAGCAAGATGGTGGCTGGAGACGGTGGTTCTCTCTAGAGCTCCGGCTCCAGAGAAACTGTAGACTGGTGGGATAATCCTGTCGTCGCTGGGAGAAGGGGTCTCGTACGGACCCGGTCCTTGTATTCCTAGCGCCCGATGGCAGGGTTAATAGCTATTAATCCAAAAGCCCGTTGGCATAGATGATAGCTAGTTAGCTCCATCTGTAACTTGAAGCTAACCCGCAGGCGGTCTCCAATGAGTAGTTATGTCCAGAACGTCGCTGGGTTTAACTATAAGTCTCTCCACGTTACTTCGCTTACACAAGTCACTATACTGTGCCAATAATGGCTCGACAATATTATAGTTGTATCTAATTAGCCGTACGGCTCTCTATAACGATACGCTGCTCTCGGTCTGTGTACAACTGCACCAGACGTCTTCTCTCTCACTCTGCTAGTTTTCCTGTTAATGCTGCTGCTGAACGTCTTCTACACAACACACTCTATCTTAGTTCCCTGTGGACTGAGCCTGTTCACCTGTACAGATCAATGCGCTCTCTCCCTTGTCCGGGCATGCCTGAACATGTTCTGAAACATGTCTAGAGAGGTGCGCGCACTGGCACCTACAGCGTTAAGAATGGGACATATACAATAAGCAAATGATGAATACTGTTAGGCAAACAGATGACGTAAAGATATATATCTTATATATATAAACAATATATAAGTTATACAAAATAATAAACGCAGACTTTCAGTGTTAATCTGGACCTTCAGAACACTATGTTTTAAATTATGGCTATGTGTCTAATCTGCCCGTCGCTTATCAAAGACTATTTTCCAGTCAGTGCTGTCAAGGCAGATTGGTTTTTTATCGCTTCATTTCCGTTTTAGAGCATTTAGAAAAGCACCCGTTTTGAGATAAAAAAAACAGTTCATTCTGGACCATTCTATGAAAATCGCCTTTTACTGGAATATTCCACAACGTTGATATTCGTCTGCCTATTTATGAATCGTTTTCAAATAAACGCTAGATGATCAATATTATACGTGCACACAAGCACATTCGGGCCGCGCACGGATAATCGCCGCGTTGATTTCCTCTTGGACTTTTACAATGAAACCGAAAGAGCCCATTTCACAAAACAGCTTATAACTTCATCAAAATTAGTCTGATTATCCTAACACTGATGACATAGATTCCTTACCTGACATCAGATGGTATCCAACTGGTATATTCCAATTCCTGATCACCATTCGAAAAAATCGATAAGTGTATAGATCCACCGTGTGTACAGTGCAGTACATGATTCCGCGGGTCTCAGAGGCTCCAGAATGAACTGTGGTAACCCCGGCTGGATCAGTGGACTGGAAAATGTAGAGTACCGGATTTTTTTCCCCATCCATTTTCATTGAGTCCATTCCAAAATCCCTTATGTCATCTGGGAGACGATAGGGGGCGCTTTTTTCCACATATGATCGCCGGCGGCGCTCGTGTATACTCGGGTAGGCTCGCGTGATGCAATATGATTTCAGATCGCTAAAAAAATAAAAATAAAAAAATCCGAGAAATCTCGTGAGTGGCTTTCAACCACATATTAATAAACCCGAGATATCTCGTGTGTGGCAGTTAAAGTGTTAACACTTTAATCGCCGGAGACGCTGAAACACGTTTTTCCCCACCATGCTCATTCTGCCGAAGACGCTGGATAGCGTGTTTGATATCAATATTTCAAAAATCTGTGATCGAAATCATATTTCTCCCCCGGAGACATGAGATGTACTGTTGAGCCCCTCTCAACTCTACAACGGTTCAAGAGCGCCATCTGGTGGCCGATCAGCGGATCGCCCAGGGCATAAACAGGAAGTGGAAGCTGGTGCTCATTTCAATTCGGTCCGATCACTCGCTAATAGTCCCAGGACTCGAGCTGATCACAACGGATAGTGATCCGTTACCAATAACTCGATAAACAACATGATTTGGACGTATATACTATTATACAACCTGGAAATGGATCGGATATTTCAACATCCAATAATAGAAAAAGTTCTGTTCCACGCTCATCTCCCAACGGCGAGAGGAAGCTACTGTACGGTGAGTTTCAGCGTTATTTTTTAATGTCTTCGATACTAACTGCTCTAATGATCATATCACCCACACTAGATGAATGATATAACATTGCCCACGGAATTATAAACGACCCCCCCCCCCATCCGGTCATCATCAGATCATACGTAGTAACTTCTAGAAGTATGTCCATTTGAAATTGTTTATCTCGCACAGATTCCTACCAAACTGTATTTGATCATCAATATAATGCATTTAGGGCTATAAATCAAGTTCTGGAGAAAGCTGCAGAAAACGATAAAAACATACTTATACTTTAGACCGTATTTTAGTATGAATATGTGAATGAAAAAGTATAACGTTGCTACACCCTGAACAATAGATATAGGACGTTGAATGGGCCATAGTAATGTCAATTTAGCAATAACATTTTAAAAGTTATAGCCCTGCAAAGAAGGGGAACGTCTCCATGTTAAATAGGGCTGGCGAAGGATGGTAAATTATGAATTTAACCCCGGCGATCAAAGTGTTAAAAAGACCTGATTATGAGAAGAAAAAAATTATGATGCATGGAATATTGTTGAGGCACACTAGTTACAACTATATTTCAAACAGGCACTCCATGTCAAAAAGGTTGCTGACCCCCCTGTACTAGAGTCTATATAATATAAAATATAGATTTAGCTCTACAAACAACGTGACGCACAGTGAAACTATGTAATGAAAACCTGGCGGTGCTATAGCTAGATGGGGAAATCGAATGTGTTAAAGAATAGTACCTCCCAGGTTGTTTTGCATTATGTTAACTCATTCACTGCCAACGACGAGTATACTCGTTATTGGGCGCCAATCGTTGAACACCAATAACGAGTATACTCGTTATTTGATCGTTTTTCCTTTATTTTAATTTTAATATCCTATTCAATGTCAGTATGTTGCCGGTAGAAGGCATACTGCGACGCAGAGGGTGCAGTACCGGCCAGATCCTCCCAGGCGGCAGTATCAAGCACCCTTTTAAACATTGTATCTTGGCCTGTGGGTCGATCTAATGGGTCCGGGTAGTATTATTTTTTTTGCTCAAGCTCAGCGTTTATAACGGTCGGATTGAGAAGAATCGACTACTTCCGATGCATGATGTGTGGTGGATTATGTTGGCGACACGATGGACATCAATACTTGGAATGGCGATCAGATAATTGGAATATTCTTTTTGGGGTACATCCTAGTCAAGGTAAGGGCTATATGATATCAATCTTGAGTTGATCCAAGCATGTCTTCAATGTGATCCGACCGTGTGTGTGTAACGTTAGTCCACAACAAGTCAAGTCAAGAGTTTTATTTGTCACGGCATACAATGAAATGCGGGGGGTCTTGCCTGCAACGATTGTGCATAATACAATAATAATAATATAAGAATCCAATAGAACGACATTGTGCAATAATACAAGTAATCAAAGTAGGGCATATCGGTATATGTACATGAGTTTTTACAGAGCATGGTAGGACATGCTAGGTCCTGTGATAGTGCAATACACTGTTAGCTACGGATGAGGCACTGGGTCTTTATGTACACTGCTATACAATGCTATATTATACAATCTCAAGTTATACTATACTATTCTTAAAGTGACCTTTCCTTTTGTAAAGTGACCATAAGTGTGAGCGTGTGCGGCATGAGTGTGTGTGTGCTCATGTTAAAGTGGCTGCTAGTGTGTGAGCATGTACAGTGTGTGTGTTGTGTGTGTGCTCATGTGTGCTTGTGTGTGGAGAGTTCAGTGTTCAAGGCTCTGATGGCCTGGGGGAAGAAGCTGAGCCGAAGTCTCTCTGTCCTAGTTGCTGGTGTTCGCAGGCGTTTGCCTGACCGCAGCAGCTTGAACAGGCTGTTGTTGGGGTGGTGAGGGTCTTTCATTATTCTGCAGGCTCTGGATTTGCACCTCTTGTTATATAAGACCTGCAGGGGTGGTAGTGCAATACCCGTGGTACGCTCGGCCTTCTTGTCCTGTGCCGTGCTGTTTCCATACCAGGCAGTGATGTTTCCCGTCAAGATGCTCTCTACAGCTCCGGAGTAGAAGGACTGGAGTATCTTCCCAGATACTCTGAACTTCCTTAACTGTCTCAAGTGGTAGAGGCGCTGCTTCGCCTTTTTTTACTACTGAGTCTATGTGTGTTGTCCATGTCAGATCCTCTGAGATGTGGACCCCCAGGTACTTGAAGCTGCTCACCCTGTCCACGGTAGCCCCATTTATCCTCAGTGGTGTGTGTGTGTCCCCTGCTGTCTTCTCCTAAAATCCACGATCAGCTCCTTGGTTTTACCAATGTTCAGGAGCAGGCTGTTGTCCTGGCACCAGCGTTCCAGTACCTCAACCTCCTCCCGGTAGGCCTTCTCGTCGTTCTCCGAGATCAGCCCCACCACCACTGTGTCGTCCGCAAACTTCACTATGGAGTTGGAGCTGAACTTGGCCACACAGTCGTGTGTATAGTGAGTACAGCAGGGGGCTCAGAACACAGCCCTGGGGGGACCCGATGCTCAGAGTGATGGTGTTGGAGGTCTGACCCCCCACCCTGACCGCCTGGGGCCTTTCACTCAAAGTCCAGTATCCAGGCGCTCAGAGCGGAGCTCAGACCCAGTTCAACCAGCTTGTCCACCAGTCTGGTGGGGACTATGGTGTTGAACGCTGAGCTATAGTCAATGAACAACAGTCTCACATAGCCACCAACATGCCGTTGGTGGTGATCAAAGCATAAAAAAACTACCCCCCCCCCCCCCTTCATGCATTCAGGATGAAACATAATACCTATGATATAGATTTGATTTGAGAATAATAGCGGGTCCAGGCAAGAAATGGCAACGGTTTTAGTGTAATACACGCATAAGGCTATTGCTCAGCATTTCAGGAATTACCCCAGGCCAATCTAAAACCATACTCATATTCACCACGGTATAAAACGGGAATGTATGGAGAACAAATTATTTCTTTTTCACATATTGAACGATAGATACTCTATGTCAGGGGTCGGCAATAGGCGGCCCGCGGGCCGAAATTGGCCCCCCAGCAATAATTTCTGGCCCGTCAGTTTATTTTGAGAATATGATATTTATTTTATTTTCATCATATTATTTTTATTATATGCATACTTTATGTTTTATCCATGTTGAGAGTGAATAACAGGTATAGGCAGTGAGGTGCAATGTACCGTATATATAGGCTTGCTCAAAGTGAGGTGGACAGCGTGTAGTGCTGAAATGGGAAACATGAGTCCATGAAATAAAAACACCAGTTCAGTAAGTCATTCAAGCTTTATCTTTACTCATGACTGACGGCACCACACATGCATGTGAACAGTAATGCAATTAAAAACAATGCAAAAACAATGCAATTAAACATTAAACAAAAAGAGTGCTTGAAGAAGCTCCTGAAATGACGGCGCTATAGGTATTTGAATTACGATTTGGTTTGGTTTTATTTTTGACACAAAACATAGATTTTATTCCATTTACACTTTTGTCAAGGATAGGAAGGAAAAGGCGCAGTGCCTTATTTCCATCGTTGTCCTTGGATGTCAAGGATGCTAGAAACAGACACATACAACTCATTACAGAATTAATCACAATTATTATCTTTGCATAGTAATAATGGCACAACCCTAAATTATACAAACAAAGCACATTTGTTGTTACAATGTTCCTCTATGCCGAAAGTCAGGGGAGGGAATTTGGGGGTTGGGAGGGAGGGCGGAGAGTGGGGGGTGGGAGTTGGTTAAGGATAGGGTAGTTGGCTTAGGATTTGGGCGAATGAGACAGTCGAGGGTCCCTCCCCTCCATTCCGTGCACGTCGCCAGGCGTGCTCGTGGGGGGGAGGTTTGGGTGAGGATCGGGGGGGGGGGGGGGGGGGGCCCTGCCATCCATCCATCTTATCTTCAGACAGTTTGATTCTGTCCCGTCCTTGGTTGCGATGAGTACGGACGTCATAAACCAGGTCTTATCTTGACTTCTTCTCCAGCGCGGCCTCTTTCATTGACCTCGAACATTCTTTCGTTTCTTCGACAGACTTGAGTTTAGAGTGTGGAGGGGGGGGGGGGGGGGGGGTGTTGCATCAGGCTACAATGATTCCTGAATAGCATCAATTTACTCCAGATCAGTCTTCTTTGTCGCGGTCCTAATGTCCTGCGCGACCCCCAACATGATTTGACCTCTTAATTGTTCGTCCGCTGTGTGTTGTGCGAGCCTCTTTGCAAGTTCAATGTGGGCGTTTTCCAATCTTGTCACTACCTGATGGCAGCAAATCCAAATCCAAATTGCGATCGCTCCCCAACCGAACAGGAAGATGACGAGGATATACAAATCCTCAACATCTTCAATCTCAATAGAATATAGGCATATTGATCGCCAATTATTCCAACTGTCAATTGCAAACCCCGCCTGGAATGTCCCTATCGGACATAGCGGTTCATTCGGAAGTCCATTAGCTCCATTTCCAGTGCAGCCTCATCTAACAAGGTTAACTATCATAATCGATCGTCCCACTATATTCCTTTATCCGTAATTGATCAGTCTCCCCAGTTAGTAGCTAGATTAATATATTTAGCGGAAGTGTCAATAATCGATCGCGGGGGATTCCCCAATCTGGATGCGTCAGCCCCAGTCTCCTCCGTAGACCAGACCGTCTCATTTAACAAGACAAGGCTTGTTTGAGATTCAATAAGTATAATAATAAGTAAGGCAACGGATAAGTTTAACGAATTCCATATAAATCGATAGTTTTAACATTCAACATTAAACCGGTCCGTGGCCGTCAGATAGATGGTTGCACGCGCGTAATGTAGGATAGACCGATAGAGAGGCGCTTTATAATACAATAAAAAAAAAGACAAAGGTATAATGTTCAGTGCATGTATATGTTGTTTACAGTTTATTATGCCACCTATGCAGCTAGTTTATTTTGACAGTTAAACATTTTTCACTATCATTATATTAAATTAGCCATTGTTTTTGGTTCTGGCCCGCCATTCAATGGCTTGGGGGAAAATTGGCCCGCCGCCAAACCTAATTGCCGACCCCTGCTCTATGTCAAATGGGCCATAGTATTGTATCCATGGCTATAATATAGAATATAGTTATAGCTCTACAAACAAGGTGACTCACTCCTATCTTTTAAAGCGTGGTCTGAAATAATTTATAATAATAAAACCTAATTTGGGTGTAGAGCTCACACAAACCAGAGCCCCATTCATTGTCTATGGAACAGCCCTAGCTTTGACATGGGGGTTCTCTCTCCGATGTCTGGCTTTGTCTGGCTTTAGTAGTTGATGTCCACAAGGCTGAACTGGCCTGGGGCACAGGAACAACATTAAATCACACAAACTATCTGGATGGATAGATATTACTCCAGGTAAGAGGAAACAACCCGGTCACAACACTGTTTCAACAATGGGGAGTCAGTTAGGGATTCGCTATTGTAGGTCCTTAGTTAACAAATTCTAGTTTTGTTTCTCTATTCCCACACTGCCTAGGGCCCAATGTCCTTCTTCTATGGGTCGGCAGCACCAATCGGTTTACCTGTCATCTCATCTGTGTCACAAGTGGTGACTGAAACATAGCAGGAAGGCCCTCTACTGGTGTATGAAAGAATACACATGTTTGGACCCCTAGCCATATTTCATCATATAAAAATTATAATAAAATCACTGCACCTTTACTGTATTCAGAATGAAGCTTGGCATGGATTGTGCTGAGAAAGGACATCATTGGTAAGCAGGAAATAGACCTAGGGGTCCTTTGTGGTTCCCATTACAATTTGAAGAACCACTTTAACTCCCCAATGCTTTGCCCCTATACCATTGTAACCGAGAAATAGTCTGCTTATACTTATCCATAATAAAATAAAAACATGGGAGACTTGATATCTGATCATCAACACAACAGGTCAGTTTCTCCTTTATTCACATCCTTCCTCTTCCCACTCCAAAATAACAACCAGGCACTGGGACAGGTGTGTGCACAAACTCTTCCCCAAAACAAAACCCCAAGAGGGCGCTCAACTCCACCTAATAACTTCAGTATCAATAATAACATAGACCACACATTAAATAGCTTGCCTTACACTATTCAAAGAACAGTTATTGGTTCCATACAAAATCCCACGCAATGGTTCCAGATAAGAACCCATTGGTTTTTCAGTGGTCTTGTGATTTCATATGCATCTGCTGTTGTACCTCAGTAGTTCATAATTATGTTTAGAGGCAATCGTTGCTGTGGTTCAAACATTGCTTGAGCTCATTAAGAGGGTGCAGACCGGAAAAAGACTTTCGTCTTGTTTACATCAGGGTCCCCCATTTTCAATTCATCAAGACATTCATGACATACATGACATAGATATACAGCACTGTTTAAATTTTCTTTTGGACATTTAACCGGGGCCAGTTTCTAATTGCAGCCACCCGTAGGTGCTCTTTGAGAGCGGTTTTGAAGGAGGGTAGGGATTCACATTATTTTACGGCTGTGGGTAGGGCGTTCCACATTGTTGTGGCATAATTACGAAACTTGTTTAGTCCCTTGTTTGAGCCGAATCTGGGTTGAGCATGATTTGTGGAACTCCCTCTGGTGTTGTGGTCGTGGAATTCACTAACCTTTGGGAAGTATTTCGACATGTACATGGGTACCTGTGTGGTGTAGTGTATCTTGTAGACCAGGCCCATTGCAAGTTGCTGTACTCTGTCTTCTACTCTAAGCCATCCTAGGTTGTCAAAATGGGCAGTGGTAAGGTGGGTTTTATGAGTAAGGTCAAGCATTAGTCTGACCAGTTTGTTTTGTGATGTTTGTAGTCTTGTTTTTAGGGCCTTTGAGGTGCTTTGGTACCATGAGGTGCAAGCATAGTCGTAGTACCCTTGAATGAGTGCTCCTGTTAGAGTCTTCAAGGTATTCTTGTTTACCAGAGAGGAGATCCGGTACAAGAATCTTGTTCGTTGGTTGACTTTTTTTATTACATTGGTTGCCATTTTGTCATAGGAAATATTTGCCTCTAGGATGGAAACCAAGTAGGTAATTTCATCTTTCCTTGTGACAATATTGTCACCCACTGTAACAGAGAAGCCGTTGGCCTTGCTGAGTTTGTTATTTGATCCAAAGAGAATTTATTCTGTTTTACCCAGGTGTAATGATAATTTGTTATCAGCAAGCCAGGTGCAGATTCTTCCGAGTTCAGAGCTGAGGGATTTTTCAACCTGCAACTTGTCCCTGTCGGAGACCAGCAGGGCTGAGTTGTCCGCGAACAGGAACAAGTTGCAGTCACAAGCTGATGACATGTAATTTGCATAAATTAAGTGTACCGTTCACCTCCACCATCCTCTCCCCTCCAGGTAGGATTGCATCCAGTTCACTGAATGGATACGTGATGAGGAATAATTCTTCAAACTAATTTTGTTATTATTCAATTTGATTGATCTCCTCAATACTTAGGCCTAACAGGGTGGACAGTTTTTTTTTCAAACACATCAAACTCACTAAGAACATCTAAATCAGATAGTGAGAAAGGTAGAAAATCATACAGCTTACCACATTTAAATTTCCCTCCACTGATGTGATGTCACCTCATGAGTGATGTCATTGAGAAATGTGTTTTATTCTTAAAGGGACAGTAAACGCAGCTCAACAGGGTGGACAATGACGCTGGGGACGAACATAAAACCTTGTAACAGCATTTTATTCAATTGATTTTGACCAGGAAAATTAAATAATCATGAAATATTTGGAAATGTATATGTTTTTATTCAGGTTTTTTTTTGTATTGAAGTTGAATGAACAGCATTGGGGACATGGCAAAACATATTGTTAATAATAAATAACAATTGACCATACATAAAAAACCAAATGGAATGAGTATTTGTCCAAATTTAGACAAAATACAAAATCTTTTGTACTAGTGCAAAAGGCACAGCGTAAAAAAAGTTTACACAAATATATTGTAGTCTGCCCTGTTGTTCTGACCGGGCTTACGGTCCTTTTTGCCTCCTTGATGCACACATACACTGAGTCTGATGTGGGCGATAAACCCTTCTATATGGTCCTGGCGTCCTGCTATAGTGTTCCGACTGCGTTCAGTGTAGTTGTGAAAATACCAGTCTTCTCTGGTCTGCTAAATACATCTCAGAACTCACCAGACTGTGGTTGCGTAGTATTTTGTCACAATAAAATACAGAATACTTTACGATGAAATGCTTGTTTCTGTATGCGCCCCTGAGAGTGTGCTTCATACAGTAAAAAAAAAAGTAAGTAAAGGAATGTTCAATATAAATATATACAATATACAATACAGAGTTAAATGGGTAACAATGCAGAAATGAGGTACAAAACGTAGGGTAAGGTGCAAATGAGGTATGAATGTAGTGCAAATCTCTTTAATTAATAATAGATAAATATAATTTAGTGTCTAAAGTGAGTAAAGTGGGTGTTAAGGCGAGTGTTTGTTTAAAGTGAGTGTGCATGTGGATGTGTGTGCCGTGAGTGTAGATGATGATGTTACATAGTGTCATTGTCATTGAGCATCCTGATGGCCTGGGGATAGAAGCTCTCTCTGTACTGGCCATGAGACTCTGGTAGCGCTTGCCTGACCGCAGCAGTTCAAAGAGGCAGTTGTTTGGGTGACTAGAGTCTTTGGTTATTCTCTTAGCCTTGGCCCTGCAACGCTTGTTATAAATGTCCTGGGCCCTCATTCATCAATAGTGTGCGTAGAACATTTCTATTTCCACACGTAAGCACGGAATGTAGAACTAGTGTACGCACAGGGAAGTCGGGATTCATCACATGGTGCGTAAGCAGGCTCTATGCTCCTCCGTGTTGATGAATACCACTTTGTTCTACCGTCAATGCTCGTGCATGATTATCCATATATGGTCATGAAAATGAGGAAACACCCCCCATGGGATGTGAAATAATGGACTGACCCGAGCGGGACTCTGAGAAACTCCACGGAGAATTCACTGCTGTCGAACCAAGAAGACACTATCGCGTATTATGGGATAAATAAAAGGCGGATTTGTAAACGGTGATGTCAGATATCAACGGCTCCCTAAGACCATTGCTGCAATTCTGCCTGGACAGCTCAAAATACTAATAAAGACCGTTCGTTGACCACTGTTTGGCGTTGGTTGTGTGTCATTATAACCGTGCTGTAATATGAATGCCTTTATTAGTTGTGTTCGATTGGCTATATGATTTTTAGAGGCATCTATTTTGTTGTCGGCTAATAAAGACCGCGCTGGAATATGACTGCCTTTTCCCGTGTTGTTTGATTAATACCCAGGGGCAGGGATTAAAGTTCTCCTCAATTCTATTCCAAATCGCGATGGATCTTCCGTCAATTTTCTACCTGCTGCATATGATTTCTAGAGGCATACTACAATCTATTTTGATGTCAGTATTGGGTAGCCTATATAAACAATATAATACGAGAGCATATACAAGAACAATGAATCTCACTGCAGTAGCCTGCCTTTCAATACATGAACTTGAATTCCATCATGTTTGTGTGCGGGACTCACAAGGCTGTTGTCACAATGGGTGGTACCGGTGTACAGTAATAATAACAGTCCACACAATATCACGATCCATGCCATAGCCTATGTTCTATTAGGACATGATCTGTGACGACAAATGTTCTAGAATGTTTGATTAAGATATCATACTCTGACAGCATGCCTATGAGCAACAAAAACGCGAACTTGAATCCCATCATATAGTCTGTCCACTATCTGCATGGTGTCATTGCAATGCGTTTTCTATTATTTCTTATACAGTAAAAAGGGGGAAGAACACTATATTCATATGACTTATTCTGCTTACAGCTTCGAAATTCCACTTGTTTCGTTTAACGTAAAGCCTTTTAAATATAATCAAAACGTTCCCGTGTTTCGGCGGTCTGTGCGCAAAATAATAACGAGTTGAGCTTTATGATTTATGATGAATTGAAAATGGGGGACCCTGATGTAAACAAGACGAAAGTTGGTCTGCATCCCCAATTAACAATTGTATGTACTGAGCTGTACTGTACTGTACCCATTCTGCAATCTGTTAATAAACTTTTCAATCAATCAATCAATCAAGCTACGCGGAGCGCAGTCAGTCAGTAGCCTACACCCCGTATATTCCGATAACGCTATATAAACCATGCTGCATTCATTCTGAGAGAAAGATCTATTATTCCAAATGCTATTTATAGGGTTTTGACCATAATTACACTACTGTTGCTATTTTACAATGAACTATAATGAACTACGGTTCGTACAGAACATGCCAGTGTTATTATGCACAGAAGCTCATTTCCTTGTTGTAATAATATATTCTACCACTGGGCGCTAGGTACGCCAGGTCTGAACTGTGCGTAGATGTAAGCACGAAGTCAAGTTCAAGTTGAAATTGATGAATCCCACTCTTTGCTTAGAAATGATCGTACGCACAGGGTAAGCACAGATCTGTGCGTAGAACACGTTGATGAATGAGGGCCCTGGAGAGTAGACACCGCGTTGTCTATGTTCACAGGTGCTATAGGTAGGTGTGTGTGTGAAAAAGAGAGGTGATAAATATTGTTATAGGTATTGATGAACACATGTAAGGTACCAAACTATTTTGTACCAAATTCTTTGCTTGACAAAAAATTAAAATAAAAAAGCAAATGACAGATGGAAGGGTCTGACTGAGCTTGTTTTTCACAAGTTATCGAAGCCTTGTGATCCCTGGTTTTTATGCAGCTTCTGATGAGTTTCTCACACTGAAGTCCCACATAATTACAACGTCCGAACATCTTGTCTCTGGGAACTTACTGACACAGGCATTAAAGCGTTCCGTCTCCAGACGGATTTACGCTGCTCGCTCCGCGGTTGCAGCTGGAGGCTATTGGGCGAGTGACATTTGCAAGGTCTGAGAGGTCTGTCAGCCACATGGCAGGTAACAAAATAGTCATGTAAAATAATTAAAACTGCTATACCGATTAGCTAACGTTAGCTCAATAGCCTCGGTCACTTCCCACCTCTTGCAGAGACAAGTCGCATATTTCTTTCCTCTCCCCAGACCTTCAAGGTCGTTCCTATCGCCAGCTCTCACTGCCTCTCTGTCGGTCTTGACGTGTGGATTCTACCTTCTTCAACGGACTTGACTCCCTACTCTAACTACAATGGATCAACTAGTAAGCTGGTCATTTGCAGCGGTTGATCGTATTTTTTCTTCAAGGAAGCAGAGCACAGCTGATCCGCTGTGTCCAGTCTAGACTTTTCAATCGGGATTTGCCATAGACTCTTGGGGAAAATGGGGGTCAATCTGCCTCTATTCCCTTGAGATTGAAGATGTTGAGGATTTGTACATCCTCACATTCATGTTGATCGGTATGGGAGCGATCGCTATCTGGATCTGTACAAGAATAATCGGGAAAAAAGACGATAACCGTCTGGAGATAGCTGTGGCCAGACTGGAAGTCTCCCACATGGAACTTGTAAAAAGACTCACTGTCCATCAATCTGACGAACAATCGAGAACTCAAGTCATGCTGGGGGTCGCGCAGAAAATTAAAGCGTGACGAATCGAATTTAAATCTAATTGGAGCATTCAAGAAGCATTGTCTGCCCGGATGCACCCCCCCCCCCACTCTCAAGTCTGCTGGAGCATGTGGAATGAACAAGGTCACGTCGGAGAGTCAAGATAAGAACAGGAGACATGGCGTTCCTTTACCCAGCACCTCACCTCCCCCACCAGGACTTGGCTCGTGCACTCCCGCCCACCTTTCCACCCCCCCCCCCCCCCACACTTTATAATGTACTGTAGGGTGGAAATGGCCTCCTTCACCATCTCTGTGTAGCACCCTACCTTGGGCTAGACTGACTAAGTGGCTGCCATTCACTGGCACCAGGCACACACACAGTGGCCGAAAGGTTTAGGAGACAAGGATGGATATCAGCAATTTAAGGGGCAGGGATGATGAGGTGGCGTTGATGTCAAAGACCTGATTGGGAATATGGCCAAGATGGACATACACCCTGGGTTCTTTAAACAGGGACATTGTTACTGCCAGGTCCAGAGGACAGCGTGCTCCCTGTTGGACAACACCACCACCAGGTCCAGAGGACAGCGTGCTCCCTGTTGGACAACCCCACCACCAGGTCCAGAGGACAGCGTGCTCCCTGTTGGACAACACCACCACCAGGTCCAGAGGACAGCGTGCTCCCTGTTGGACAACCCCACCACCAGGTCCAGAGGACAGTGTGCTCCCTGTTGGACAACACCACCACCAGGTCCAGAGGACAGTGTGCTCCCTGTTGGACAACACCACCACCAGGTCCAGAGGACAGCGTGCTCCCTGTTGGACAACACCAGGTCCAGAGGACAGTGTGCTCCCTGTTGGACAACACCACCACCAGGTCCAGAGGACAGCGTGCTCCCTGTTGGGACAACACCACCACCAGGTCCAGAGGACAGCGTGCTCCCTGTTGGACAACACCACCACCAGGTCCAGAGGACAGTGTGCTCCCTGTTGGACAACACGAGGTCCAGAGGACAGTGTGCTCCCTGTTGGACAACACCACCACCAGGTCCAGAGGACAGCGTGCTCCCTGTTGGACAACACCACCACCAGGTCCAGAGGACAGCGTGCTCCCTGTTGGACAACACCACCACCAGGTCCAGAGGACAGCGTGCTCCCTGTTGGACAACCCCACCACCAGGTCCAGAGGACAGTGTGCTCCCTGTTGGACAACACCACCACCAGGTCCAGAGGACAGTGTGCTCCCTGTTGGACAACACCACCACCAGGTCCAGAGGACAGCGTGCTCCCTGTTGGACAACACCACCACCAGGTCCAGAGGACAGCGTGCTCCCTGTTGGACAACAACATCACTGTCCGGTAACAGCCTGACCGGGGCTTTAACCGGCAATCTTACTGTATGTGCATGAGCCCAGAGTCCTACCCATGTAGCCACGCTACCGGGTCATACTGAGTATCATAACAATGAAAGCATTAATTGTGGATATTGAAAAGCTAAGAAATTGATCAGTATCACTCATATGTACTACTAGGGGTGTAACAGTATACATATTCGTACCGAACCGTTTCAGTACGGGACCTTCGGTTCAGTACACGCTGTGTACCGAACGAATCCAACATTACTTTAACCACTAGCACGTGCATTCCTTTTTTTATTATTATTATAATATTTTTTTTACTTAATTCAAAACTACAAGTTCACCCCCAAAATATAACTTGTGCAAAGGGCCGGATGTTGTTCGTTCAGCCCACGCACACCACTAATTTAGTATAGCCTCATAGTATAGGCTGTTTTTTCCCACAATCAAATATACTTTTTACAATCGAATCGATTATTAATTTTTGTTGACAGCCCTAACAGTAACTGCACACTACGTCATCCCCGAGTGAACCCAGAGATTGAAATCGAAAACGATTCAATTGTCAGGAAGGATAGGAACCAGTATGGAGGTGGTGTCTGTATGTATATTCATAAAGACACCAAATTCATCAACCGTAGGCCTACTGACCTTAACCATGATGAAATTTAAACTGTTTGGGTTGAAATCTTATTTGAAAGGGCGAAATCCATACTAGTAGGCACGATCTATAGACCACCAGAGCAGAGTGGTTTCTATGACACACTGGATGGGTGTTTAGCTGGGGTGGAAGGTGTAGAAAAGATTCTTATCAGGGACTGGAACACGGATATGCTACGTAAAGAGGCACCCGTCTTCAAGGCCGTCGGTAGGTTTTGTGATTTGCACGGTTTCAGCCAGCTAATCACCCAACCCACAAGAGTATGTGATTCAACACAAACTACCATTGATCTAATTCTGACCTCTGACAAGTCCATGATCTCCAACAAAGGGGTGATAGCATGCAGGTTAAGTGATCATTACATGATATTCTGTACCCGCAAAAAGCTAAAACAAAAGGCTGGCTGTCACAAAACAGTCACATCTAGGGACCTCAAAACCTACTCTAGAGAGGCCTTTAACCTAGAACTGGAGAGCATGGACTGGTCAGATGAGCTCAGTGGTACACTAGTTGAAGAAACATGGCTTGGATTCAAAACCAAATGCACAACTATCCACACTGAAATACTGACCGCTATGAAAACCAGAGACAAAAAATGCTCGGAACTTCATAAAAGTCAGACAAAGCTTACCAAAAGCTCAAACAGTGAACTCCAAGCCCACATGGTTGAACAAAAAATTCAAAGAAACAGACTAAGAAATGACGTAAACACCATGATCAAAACCACACACAAAAAATCATCAATGACAAAACCGAGGAAAACAAAATCAAACCCTGCAAACTTTGGAAATTACTCAACAACCAACTAGGCTGCAGCAAAAAGCTTAAAACCAGATTTACAAACATAAACATAAAGACAGAAAACACTCTCATCACAGACAAACTGGATGTGGCCAAATACCTAAACATATTCTTTACAAACATAGCCACAACACTGGTTAATAAACTACCCTCCCACTCAGGGCATTTTGGGGTAGAACACATCATAGCCTACTACAATAACCTAGGGGTCCGCAAAGGCGATTTCAAACTTGAAATGGTAACAACAGCTGAGGTACTCAAAAAACTGAGCGCCCTCCAACCAAACAAGGCCACTGGCCATGACAATATCCCCTCCAAATTCCTCAGAGACTCTGCAGCCGCCATCACCCCAGTCATCACACACAATAAGCCTCTCCATAAAACAGGGACATGTACCCAAAGACTTCAAAATTGCGAGAGTAACCCCCCTGCACAAAAAGGGCAGCAAATTAGACCCATGCAACTACCGCCCTGTTTCTATTCTTACCTCCATCTCGAAAGTCATGGAAAAAATAGTATACGAACAGGTCGAAAAGTACCTCGCGAAAAAGAATCAAATCTACGAACTCCAATCTGGCTTCAGAACATCCCACTCCACTGACGCATGCCTTCTCTATTTGAACGACCACATCAAACAAGAGGTGGACGCGGGCAAATACTGCGGCATGGTCATGCTGGACCTACAAAAGGCCTTCGACACTGTCAATCACTCCATTCTGATTGACAAGCTAAAAGTAATTGGTTTTGATAGTCTATCATCAGTGAGCTGGATGCAATCCTACCTGGAGGGGAGAGAACAGATGGTGGAGGTAAACGGTACCCTATCCCCCCCCCCCCCCCCCCCTCTCCCCCTCCCAGTGAGCTGTGGTGTTCCACAAGGAAGCATATAAGACCGCTACTGTTCCTAATTTATGCAAATGACATGTCGTCAGCTTGTGACTGCAACTTGTTCCTGTTCGCGGACGACAGCCCTGCTGGTCTCTGACAAGAACAAGTTACAGGTTGAAAAAACCCTCGGCTCGGAACTAGCCAAAATCTGCACCTGGCTCGCTGATAACAAACTATCATTACACCTGGGTAAAACAGAGTCCATTCTCTTCGGTTCAAATAACAAACTCAGCAAGACCGACGGCTTCTCAGTTACAGTGGGTGACAATATTGTCACAAGGAAAGATGAAATTACATACCTAGGTTCCATCCTAGAGGCAAATCTTGGCAAAATGGCATCCAATGTAATAAAAAAAAGTCAACCAACGAACTAGATTCTTGTACCGGATCTCCTCTCTGGTAAACAAGAATACCCTGAAGACTCTGGCAGGAGCACTCATTCAAGGGTACTACGACTATGCTTGCACCTCATGGTACCAAAGCACCTCAAAGGCGCTAAAAACAAAATTACAAACATCACAAAACAAACTGGTCAGACTACTGCTTGACCTTACTCCTAGAACCCACCTCACCTCTGCCCACTTTGACAACCTAGGATGGCATAGAGTAGAAGACAGAGTACAGCAACTTGCAATGGGCCTGGTCTACAAGATACACTACACAACTAAGGTACCCATGTACATGTCAAATTACTTGCCAAAGGTCAGTGAATACCATGACCACAACACCAGAGGGAGCTCCTCAAATCACGTGAAACCCAGATTCGGCTCAAACAAGGGACAAAACACGTTTCGCAACAATGCCACATCAATGTGGAACGCCCTACCCACAGCTGTAAAGGAATGTGAATCACTACCCACTTTCAAAACCACTCTCAAAGAGCACCTACGGGAGACTGCAATTTGAAACTGGCCCCTGTAAATGTCCTAACCCAACCCCCTCCAATGTACAGTAAATGTCTAACCCAATAATACACGAGACCCTCTTCTTGGGACCAAGTACGTTTCGTGAATAATCCAATGTACAGTTACCCCACCCCATTAAAAAAAAGAACGGGAGTGGTTCTTGTATAGTAAATAGATGGATGTAGCAAGTTAGCATAAGGACACATAGTATAACTGTAGATTGTATAGTATAACATTGTATAGTAGTGTACATAAGACCCAGTGCCTCATCCGTAGCTAACATTGTATTGCACTATCGCAGGACCTTAGCATGTCTTACCATGCTTTTTGTAAACTTTATGTACATTATACCTGTTATGTCTTATTCTTATTACTTGTATTATTGCACAAATGTCTTATTCTCATTCCTATTCTTATTACTTGTATTATTGCACAATCGCTGCGGGCATGACCCCCCGCAATTCACTGTATGCTTGTATACCGTGACAAAGAAAACTCTTGACTTGACTTGACTTGACTTGACAGTACTGGCTATCTGTATGTCATGTATGTCATATGTTATGATGAATTGAAAATGGGGGACCCTGATGTAAACAAGACGAAAGTCTTTCTCTGGTCTGCATCCCCTTAACAATTGTGTGTATTGAGCTGTACTGTATTGTACCCATTCTGCAATCTGTTAATAAAATTTTCAATCAATCAATTCAATAAATCAACATGGAAAGCCACGTTCTGCAAACTTTCCCCACTGTACCGAAATGAACCGTGACTTCAAAACTGAGGTACGTACCGAACGAACCGTGGTTTTTGTGTACTGTTACACCCCTAATATGTACTATAGTATACTATACCAATAACTGGCCATCTGTAGAGCTTTGAAAATAACAAAATACTCAAATTGAATAATTGTTTGTCTACACAGCATTTTGCTCAGAAAGTGACTTCACCATTTAGCCCCCAGGTGGCCGGGAAGTGCTGTGGCCTGTGTCAAAAACAACATGCAAAACACTTAAATGCAGTAAACATTTGGTCAAACAATACTCTTACTAAGAGAAGAATAACTATTGTGATGTAGCGGTATTATGATATGTGAATTATGATATTATGAACTTGTCGGCTAGTAATACAGTAATGACATGGCATATCAGTATTGACGATATTATTTGCACCATCTGCTGCATGTCTCGGATGCTGGTTTAAAAAATTACCCTTAAGATAATATCTTACTCATAGTATGAGTTATGTTTACCTGAGAGGTTGACCAAGGCAAGTCCACAACATCCAACGAGAAACCATTGCATTATGATGATGACGAACAAAAGTAGATTCTGAATGCAGAGGTAAAATGGTTAAGTCCTCCACTATCATGAAAACATTGTGTGTGTGTGTGTGTGTGTGTCTTGTGTGTGGGGGCAGTTGTGTCAGTGTTGTTTCGAGTCCTTCTCACAGTCAAACAAATTAGTTAAAGAACAGCCCCACCAAAAACGACTTTGACCTATATAACATGTAAAAGTCGAGTGCTTTGAGATGTACTATATATGTCTCCTTACTTGCTAAACGTAATACGACTTGTAAATACGTTTAATTCTTGCTAGATGGTATGCTTGTAATTATCTCCGTTTGCCAGAGAACTACAGCGCGTCACGAAACGCACATACACGCACGCGCGCACACACAAGAGAAGCGTGTGCGCTGTGAATAGGTGTTAGACCCCGCAGAGGTGAGAGGTATCAGAGACCAGTTTATGACGTCGCGCTAAAACATTAACTACTTGCTTTTTATGTGCAAGGAAGGAAGGAAGAGGTGGACTCACTGCATTATTATTATTATCATTCTCGAGATTATACGCGGACCCGACGGAACGTTAACTTATTAATTAAAAGTAGTCTAACATGCTTTTCATCCTCGCCCGTGTATATACCCACGTCGCGCTAAAACATCAACTACTGTATGAGTAGAGACAGAGTGCGTGTTGTGTACGAGTTATGAGTTATCTCGCAGTTTTCTAGAGTAGAAAGGTGCGCTCAGTAGAGCACACACACACACACACACACACACACACACACACACACACACACACACAGAAGGAATTTCTTGTACAGTCTTGTACAGTGGGTGACAATATTGTCACAAGGAAAGATGAAATTACATACCTAGGTTTCATCCTAGAGGCAAATCTTTCCTGTGACAAAATGGAATCCAATGTAATAAAAAAAAGTCAAAAAAAAAGTTGCAAGCCATTCTGAAGGTGTGTTCACACCGACACGTCATGATTACAGGCTGCCAATAAATTTGGAAAAACCTGGAGTGTGTGCCTGGACATTGTTTCCCTATTTTTAAATAAAAAAAAGTCAACCAACGAACTAGATTCTTGTACCGGATCTCCTCTCTGGTAAACAAGAATACCCTGAAGGCTTATGGCGGCACACAATGTGATATTTCACCCGCCCCGGGACGTGCACAATTGCCCTTTGGCCAATTATATTATGACCCCGTCTTCTTACATTTACATCTAGTCATTTAGCTGACGCTTTTATCCAAAGCGACTTACAAGTTCTGTACAACAAGTCATCAGGAAGGGCACAACTCTATCAGCTGAGTAACAATTTTCATCAAAGTGTTGAGTGCTAGAACGTTCGATTATGACATCATACTGTGACATCACAAATGTTCTAGAATGTTCTATTATGACATCATACTGTGACATCACAAATGTTCTAGAATGTTCTATTATGACATCATACTGTGACATCACAAAAATTGTTTAGGAAGTTTGGTTGACATTGCATTCCAGATGCATGTTTTATGAAAACTTTTCCTGGAAAACATTATGGATGTTACATTCGCTGTCCCATTGAAAACTATCGTCTCAAATTTGACAATTGATGGCTTATTTTGAAGGTATGAATCTGTAATTTTACATTATGTAACAAAAAAAGGGGGAAATTCTGAGAAGGTGGAGCTAGTTCAAGGTCTAAAGTAACTAGCTCCACCTTCTCAGAATTTTCCCCTTTTTTTGTTACATAATGTAAAATTACAGATTCATACCTTCAAAATAAGCCATCAATTGTCAAATTTGAGACGATAGTTTTCAATGGGACAGCGAATGTAACATCCATAATGTTTTCCAGGAAAAGTAGAGGAACTCTACCGACAACATGAGACGGCTCCTTAATATCATCCAAATGACTCGTGAGATAGACCACGTGGTTCTGTCTCTCGACGCGGAGAAGGCATACGACCGTGTAGGATGGCCGTATTTGTTTCTAACCCTCGCTGAATTTGGCCTAGGAAACACTTTTATTGACTGGGTCATGGTTCTTTACAACTCACAGATGACGGCGGTTCTGACTAACGGGCTTAGGTCTAACAACTTTCCTCTACAACGGGGGAACCCCCAGGGGGACCCTCTTAGCCCTTTACTATTTGACATGGCCATAGAACCACTCGCTCAGGCCATAAGGCAGTCAGCCGCGATCTCAGGTATTGGGGTGGGCGAGACGGAGCACAAAATCACTCTTTACGCGGACGACGTACTGATCTTTATATCTAAACCTGACTCTTCCATTCCATGTCTAACCCGCATGATTTCCACATTTGGAACCTTCTCGGGGTACAAAATAAACTTTTCCAAATCCGAAGCAATGCCACTTGGGACACTTAAATCCATCCCGATCCTGCCCGAGCCCTTCCCATTTCGCTGGTCGCTCCTCGGCTTTGTTTACTTAGGAGTATTTGTGACACCCACCTATGATACATTGTTTAAGGCCAACTTTCCCCCCATTTTAGACACCATAAGGGCAGACTTAGTTAGATGGGCCCCTTTACCAATCTCCTGGCTGGGTAGGATAGCCCTCGTCAAAATGAACGTACTCCCCAGACTATTATACCCTCTCCAAATGATTCCTGTGCTGCTGACAAACAAGGTTATAAGACATTACCAACTAGCAGCACACCTTAGGGTACTTGTCGGTTGGTTCAGATCAGACCCACTATCAATCTGGCTAGACATTGAATCCTCGCAATCTATCTGTGGAACCTACTATTTATCAAAGACTTTAAGTCTGTTAGGAAAATATGCTCTAACCCCATCACACTATGCTCCGTCAAGGCCTGGAAGACTGTCCGTAAGGTGGAGGGCAGAGCTAAGCTGACCTCGCCCTTACCCCGATCGTAGGCAATCCTGACTTTAAGCCAGACCAAATTGGCGGCGGCTTCAAGACCTGGCATACGCAGGGCATAATTAATCTTGGCCACTTGTTTGATGGCCAGACCCTAATGTCCTTTCTACAGCTGCAGCAGCGGTATGGCCTATTGAAAACGGAATTTTTAAGATACTTACGAATTAGGCAGTTTATCACCAAGGACTGTTAATTAACAGTTCCACCTCGCAGGTGGAGAAAGCCCTCTCCTTGCAGATTCCTAAAAAACAAATATCTATTTTCTATAGTACTCTAAACCTTAATTCATCTTTATCTTCCCTTGTCACTAAACAGTCCTGGGAAAAAGATTTGGACATAGAGATCACGGACGAGGACTGGCAGGATGCATGGACCTACGCAAAAAAAATCTGTTTGCAACCGCACCAAGTCTATCCAAGTTAGAATTTTACACCGCATTCATATTACCCCTGCCCTTAAGAGTAAAATGGATCGCTTCCGGTATAGCTGCAATATGTAGCGCACGCATTTGGTAATAGCTCCGCTCCCGTTAACGTTAATTTAGTTTAAAAACCTTATTTGGACAATACCAAAAGAGATTAAACCACATCGTATGTATTGATAAGACCTTTTACTGACTATATCAAAAGACAACATGGATAAGGATAAGAAAAAGATTGGAAAGAAACAAGAAACAGCAATTCCAACGGCGCAGATTGAAACACATTCAAGAAAAATAACAGTCACCGACGCTGCGGCAGATCCGTCGGTGACAAGCCCCGACGAGGGGAATATAGAGGAGAATACACCGGGACCAACGACTATTGTCCCCGAGAGGGAGACAATAGATGACAACATAACAGGAACGACAGGAAAAAGTACTGTGAGAGATAAAGCAGGTGATTTTGAGAAGATAATAGCAAACAAATCCATCGGATCCCTCACTGCACCCATATCATCAACTGACACAAGCAGTGCAATTACACCACCCGACTTCAACTCACTGACTATCCTGATGAAAGAACAGATGGTCGCTTTCAAATTACACATCGATACTAAATTCGAACACATCGATGCTAAATTAGAAGAAGTTAAGAAAGCGGTCGCTGTACAGTCCGAGCGAATCACGACAGTGGAGAATACGGTGACAGATATTACACGGGCAGTCAAAGAGAACGAGAACACCATCAACGTTGGTATGACAGAGGTAACAAAGGAGATAAAAAGGGTGGAAGAGGCATGCCGGAGGAAAATACAAGAAGTTAAAGATGAAGCGATGGAGAGGCTACTCGAAACCCAGCGCTACTACAAGCGAAATAACATCCGCATTGTAGGACTTGATGAAGCAGTCAATTGCGCAGACGACAACTTTCCAACAGTGCTATCAGAGATTTTGGGTAACAACTTTCTAAACACAGTGCCGACAGTGGACCAAGCTTACAGAATCGGTACTCGGGATCAAAGAAGCAACGGGCCAAGAGTCATCATTGTTACTCTGCGGAAGACGGCAATAAGAGATGACATCATCAAAATTGCTCGCAACCAAAGGGGAAAGCTGAAACATGGTGAAAACCCAATATTCATCTACGAGGATCTTTGCAAAGAGGCCATCGCTCGGCGTCTCCCCTACAAGGAGGTGATGCAGAAACTGTTCAAGTCTGGCCTCAGACCAAGGCTAGCATACCCGGCGCTATTATCGATCGTGGGTAGAGACAGCCGTAGGGTAGGATTACACACGCCTAAAGAAGCCGAGGAATACTGGAATCTACATGGAGCAGAACCCCCAAGGCAGAGCGAAACACTGTCTAAAAACAGATAAGCCTTCTCATCTCTCTCTTTCTCTGTGTATATCAGTATTAGAATGACTTTATCCGGGCTCAACAAAAGTAGCAGATGATATGCATGCCGGCTACACCAAGGCATATTGTGTATAATATGATTCGTAATGCATTATATTTTCAGACCTCTGGTCTCCGTGGAGACAAGAATATATCATTGACAATAAGAACAATCTGGAATATTCTGGGCTTATCGCTCGACTGCTCTGGGTCACTTAGAAATCTCCCGAAAATACTAGTAGTCATGAACCCTGGGTAGGAAGATCATTCTGGAACATAACAACAGTCTGTTAGTATACTAGTGTATTCTACAACCTTCTAGAATATAATGCACCATTACTGCAACTCTAACATTAACATCCGGTGTGTATAAGCATAAGCATAATTTATGATCAATTGACTGAAGTTTAATCAGGCCTTAATAAGACTTAAAAAAAAAATCAACCACACCTAAACGTATGAGCACAACAAGGTTATTCTAACAATTTAAATAATCACTCCACTGATGTAGAGATTGGCACATTGTAGCTCTAAAAGGCTCTGTTTTTCTCTTTTATCTAATTACTCAATTCTGTTCTAGTGGCTTCTCCACGTTGAGTTTTATTCTATCTCTCACTCCTTATTTTTTTTATTTTATTTTTTTTAATCTTTTATCTTACATTGTTCTTTCCCATTGTTCTTCATATTAAGGTGTTAATGTTTCTCTACAATCTTTTCCTTTTTTCTGATGTTTCCTACATAAGTTAGTAGAGGGTTCAAATGAATATATCGATGAAAGTTTATTCTTTTTTTTTCATTTTTCATAATATTTCATTACAGTAAGGGAAGGCACAAGACCAAAAGCGACATTCTATTGTATCCTAAGGGAGGGAGTCATACGCGGAGGATGTGTTTTTGGAACACAGGCCTGTACGACTCTCTGGGTGAGGGGAAAAAAGGGGATTTTTATTTGTATATATATATGTTTTTAAGCTCGGCTCTCAACGGGACCTCAATAATTCGCACTCCAGAAGCATTACCAAAAACTACACAAAAACATGCATAGATTATGGCTAGTTTGAATATAATGATATGGAACACTGGTGGGATAAACAAACAACACAAATGCAAAAGCGTGCTCACACTGATGAAAAAAGAACATGTGGACGTGGCTCTACTAAGCGAAACGCACATTTTAGAGGAAGACATAGATACGTTAGCGGATAACACATACCATAATATTAGTCACTCTTCTTTTGGTACGAGAACTCGAGGTGTAGCCATAGTCGTCAGACGTAAGTTAAATATTGAATTAAAGGGGGTATGGTCGGATGCGGATGGGCGTATAACTATAGCTAGGATTGTACACAATAACAGGAAAATAGCGTTGGCAGCGGTATATGCCCCAAATTTGTACGAAGAGGGTTTCTTCACTACACTAACCGATGAAATGTTAAACCATCCCGATTACTCATTTATAATAGGTGCGGATTTTAATGCCATTTGGAATCCTAGGATGGACAAATCTTACCTCGCCTTTTCCAGCGAACAAAAAAATTCATCTAAAGCATTAAAGGATTGGTCAAAGATTACAGGTGTAAATGATTTATGGTGTTCACTTAATCCCACGACCCGAAAGTACTCTTGTCGATCGGCGAGACATAACACATTATCCAGAATTGATTATGTCTTTGCATCCCCGAGACTATTTGATAAATATGAAGTGGAAATGATACCCAATGCACTATCAGATCACTGTTATTTACTCCTAAAAGCAACATTTGGTATACTATCTTCCCGGGCCCCAAGATGGCGTTTTAATTCGATGCTGCTTAATAACAAGGAATTCATTACACAACTCAAAGAAGCTCTCACAGTATTCCTACGGGAGAATGCAAACTCGGTGCAAGACCCCAGAATAATATGGATGTCGGTAAAGGGTATGATCAAGGATTTCACTGATAGATTTTCCTCCATAATGCGCAAGAATCAATGCACAAAACTGTCTGAACTGGAAACGCTTTACTCAATGTTATTTAATTCTTTAAAATACAACAACTCAACTAGACTAGAAAATCAAGTTAACGTACTAAAAACAGAGATCAATGCCATATACAGACAACAATCGGAAATGCAAATACGCAGCACAAGACAACAGCAGTACTCCCAAGGTTCTAAACCTAGTCACCTATTAGCCATGCGATTAAGAATTAATGCAAAATTTGCAGATATAACTGCCATTAGAAAACAACAAGTACTTGAAACAGACCCCAAAATAATAAACGATACATTCAAAGAATTCTACTCCGACTTATATAAATCAGAAGCGACCTTTGATCAAAACAAAATGGACACATATCTTAATCAAATTATTCTCCCTAAACTTTCGGAGGATGACGCTAAACAGTTAGAAACACCGATCACACTAGAGGAACTCAAGAAGGCCATATCCAAAATGAAAAATGGTAAGGCTCCTGGGAGAGACAGTATCCCATCAGAAATGTACCTTTCTTGTTGGGACATAATTGGACCCTTATTACTAAATATGATCTTATACTCAGTCAAGGAGGGGAGCTTCCATAAACACGACAATATTGCACTCATTTCAGTCCTTCTCAAAAAAGACAAAGACCCCACCGAGTGCGGTAGTTACAGACCCTTAAGCCTCCTCGGAACCGATGTCAAACTGTACTCTAAGGTATTAGCCATCAGATTACAAAAGCATATGACGTCTTTAGTTCATCCGGACCAAACTGGCTTCATAAGAGGTCGCCTGATCACTGATAACATAAGACGAATACTGCACGTACTAGATGCAGACAAAGAAGACACCATTGATTGATTGATTGAAAAGTTTATTAACAGATTGCAGAATGGGTACAGTACAGTACATCTCAATACATACAATTGTTAAGGGGATGCAGACCAGAGAAAGACTTTCGTCTTGTTTCCACCAGGGTCCCCCATTTTCAATTCATCATAACATATATGACATACATGACATACAGATAGACAGTACTGCTACATCTATACATTTATGACATATCAGATTTGCAAATACAGTACTGTTTGTGATACAAAAGTGTCCAGAAAAGGAGTGTATATACATTTGGCGTAGAAACTGTACATTGGAGGAGGTTGGTGGGGTGGGGTTGGGTGAGGGCTGTACATTGGAGGTGGGGGGGGGGGGGGGGGGTTGGGTAGGGGACACACACACATTTTACACTGTACATTGGAATATTGACAAAGCCTTACTTGGTCATTTACTGTACAACTAGGTTAGGACATTTGTAGGGGCCAGTTTCGAATTGCAGTCTCACGTAGGTGTTTTTTGAGAGTGTTTTTGAAGGTGGGTAGTGATTCACATTCCTTTACAGCTTTAGGCAGGGCGTTCCACATTGATGTGGCATAATTGCGAAACGTGTTTAGTCCCTTGTTTGAGCCGAATCTGGGTTTTACATGATTTGTGGAGCTCCCTCTGGTGTTGTGATCGTGGTATTCACTGACCTTTGGGAAGTATTTTGACATGTACATGGGTACCTTGGTCGCGTAGTGTATCTTGTAGACCAGGCCCATTGCAAGTTGCTGTACTCTGTCGTCTACTCTAAGCCATCCTAGGTTGTCAAAGTGGGCAGGGGTGAGGTGGGTTCTAGGAGTCAGGTCAAGTAGTAGTCTGACTAGCTTGTTTTGAGATGTTTGTAATTTGTTTTTTAGTGCCTTTGAGGTGCTTTGGTACCATGAGGTGCAAGCATAGTCGTAGTACCCTTGAATGAGTGCTCCTGCTAGAGTCTTCAGGGTATTCTTGTTTACCAGAGAGGAGATCCGGTACAAGAATCGCGTTCGTTGGTTGACTTTTTTTATTACATTGGATGCCATTTTGTCACAGGAAAGATTAGCCTCTAGGATGGAACCCAGGTAGGTAATTTCATCTTTCCTTGTGATAATATTGTCACCCACTGTAACCGAGAAGCCGTCGGTCTTGCTGAGTTTGTTATTTGAACCGAAGAGAATGGACTCTGTTTTGCCCATGTGTAATGATAGTTTGTTGTCGGCGAGCCATATGCAGATTTTGCCTAGTTCCGAGCTGAGGGCTTTTTCAACCTGTAACTTGTTCTTGTCAGAGACCAGCAGGGCTGAGTCGTCCGCAAACAGGAACAAGTTGCAGTCACAAGCTGACGACATGTCATTTGCATAAATTAGGAATAGTAGCGGTCCTAGTATGCTTCCTTGTGGAACACCACAGCTCACTGTGAGGGGGGGGGATAGGGTACCGTTTACTTCCACCATCTGTTCCCTCCCCTCCAGGTAGGATTGTATCCAGCTCACTGATAAACTATCAAAACCAATTGCTTTTAGCTTGTCAATCAGAATGGTGTGATTGACAGTGTCGAAGGCCTTTTGTAGGTCCAGCATGACCATGCCGCAGTATTTGCCCGCGTCCACCTCTTGTTTGATGTGGTCGTTCAAGTAGAGAAGGCATGTGTCAGTGGAGTGGGATGTTCTGAAGCCAGATTGGAATTCGTAGATTAGATTTTTTTCCGCGAGGTACTTTTCGATCTGTTCGTATACTATTTTTTCCATGACTTTCGAGATGGATGTAAGGATAGAAACAGGGCGGTAGTTACCCGGGTCTAATTTGCTGCCCTTTTTGTGCAGGGGTGTTACTCTCGCAATTTTGAAGTCCTTGGGGACGTGTCCCTGTTTTATGGAGAGGTTTATTATGTGTGTGATGACTGGGGTGATGGCTGCTGCTGAGTCTCTGAGGAATTTGGAGGGGATGTTGTCATGGCCAGTGGCCTTGTTTGGTTGGAGGGCGCTCAGTTTTTTGAGTACCTCATCTGTAGTTACTATTTCCAGTTTGAAGTCGTCTTTGTGGACGCCTAGGTTCATGTAGTATGCTACTATGTGTTCTACCCCATACTGCCCTGAGTGGGAGGGTAGTTTGTTTACCAGTGTTGTGGCTATGTTTGTGAAGAAAGTGTTTAAGTAATTGGCTACATCCAGCTTGTCTGTGATGAGCGTGTTGTCCGTCTTTATGTTTATGTTTGAGAACCTGGTTTTGAGTTTTTTACTGCAGCCTAGTTGATTGTTGAGTAATTTCCAAAGTTCACGTGGTTTATTTTTGTTTTCCTCGGTTTTGTCATTGATGAAATTTTTTTTAGCAGTTTTGATCATGGAGTTTACGTCATTTCTTAGTCTGTTTCTTTCTAGTTTGAGTTCAGTCACATGGTCTTGGAGTTCACTGCTCGTGCTTTTGGTAAGCTTTGACTGACTTTTACGAAACTCAGAGCATTTTTTGTCTCTGGCTTTCATAGCGGTCAGTATTTCAGTGTGCATCCATGGCTCAGCGCGATTTTTTACCCTGGTGGTTCTTAGGGGGGCCATTTTGTTTAGTATTGATGAAAATTTGGTTTTGAAGCCAAGCCAAGTTTCTTCAACCAGTGTACCATTGAGTTCATCTGACCAGTCCAGACTCTCCAGTTCAAGGTTAAAGGCCTCGCTAGAGTAGGTTTTGAGGTCTCTAGATGTGACTGTTTTGTGACAGCCAGCCTTTAGTTTTAGCTTTTTGCGGGTACAGAATATCATGTAATGATCACTTAACCCGCATGCTATAACCCCTTTACTGGAGATCTTGGACTTGTCAGAGGTCAGTATGAGGTCAATGGTAGTCTGAGTTGATTCACATATCCTTGTGGGTTGGGTGATTAGTTGGCTGAGGCCGTGCAGATCACAAAACCTATTGAAGGATTTGAAGACGGGTGCATTTTTTTGTTGCATATCCGTGTTCCAATCCCCATACCCATACCTAAGGCGATGCTGTCCCTGGATGCTATGAAAGCCTTTGACAGGCTGGAATGGTCGTATCTATGGGCAGTATTAGAAAGGATGGGGTTAGGAAAAGGATTCATTGATATGATCAAAGTATTATACAAAGACCCATCGGCCATGATTACAACAGGTACATTCATCTCCAAAATCTTTCCGGTATCACGCTCAGCCAGACAGGGTTGCCCTCTTAGTCCCGGACTATTCGATCTATCATTAGAGCCTTTAGCACAATATATAAGACAATCCCAATCCATAGAACCAATCGTAATCAAGGGCACACAACATAAAATTAGTTTATATGCGGACGACGTAATATTGTTCATGCAAAGCCCCAACACCACATTGCCTCATCTACTCAAGTTGATTGAGAACTTTGGTGATTTATCGGGATTTAAAATAAATTGGCTGAAGTCGGCTTTCCTTCCACTTAACACCCATGCAAAAAAAGATACAACCCTCCCAGGTGAGATACCTATGGTAAAACATTTTAGATGCTTGGGTATGGAAATATTTCCCACCATAAGACAAACGGTGAAGCACAATTACACAAAAATACAGAACAAAATCAAAGACGACCTGGACAGGTGGGCAAAACTTAAAAACTCAGTACAGGCAAGGGTATCAATAGTTAAGATGGATGTACTACCTAGAATCAACTTCATCAGTTCAATGCTACCGTTACCCCCTCCAGAGGGTTACTGGAAAAGATTACACTCCTCCACATACAAATTTATTTGGAATAACAAACCACCTCGCATAAAAAGATCCACCGCACAGAGAAATAAAGCAGACGGTGGCATGGCAGTTCCAGATTTTTTCCAATATTTTAAGGCATACACATTAAGACCATTGACAATATGGTTTGATCCCCAGGCATTGGTATCCTGGAGAAAATTGGAAGAAAACATAGTAGCCCCACATAGACTGAAGGACATAGCACACACTAAACTACCAATCAAGCACTGTGAGCGGAAATTTGGCCCCATAATTACCCATGCAATCCGGATATGGCGTGAAACACACAAAAAATATCCTAACCCACAAAAATGGCATAATCACACTCCCTTATTCAATAACAATGCACTCTTAATTGAAAAACGTCCTATAAGATTCCCTATATGGGAAGAGCAAGGCATACACTCATTAGGGGATATTTTTAACAACCAGGGTTTTTGTAGTTATGGAGAAATATGCACAAAGTTTAACCTCACCGGGTCCACATGGCTTTTTTACATACAGTTACAGCTATGTTTGAAGTCTCACAGTGTTCCATTAGACACACCACAGATACCACAAATTCTTCTATGAAAGAGAGACATCGAGAGGTTTTGTATCAGGTTTTTATTATCAATTACTAACGTCCTCGTATGAAACCCTCCAACTAGACTCTGTCTGGAGGAGGGATATACCAGACCTGGAAAGTGACTTTGATTGGCAAGGAGCATGGGCAAATGTCCGTCTTACATCAAGGAACCCGGACCATCAACAAATCAATCTTAACTATATTCACAGGACATACTTGACTCCTATAAGACTGAACAGAATGGGTCTTAAACAAGACTCAAAATGCTCCCAATGTACAAATGGAGACGAAGGGACATTTATGCACATGTATTGGGACTGCCCACCAGTTAAGGCATTCTGGAAAGATGTGACCCATCAATTATCAAAACTCGTATCTTGGAATATACCAGTACACCCCTCTGTATTACTATTGAATGATGTTTTTGAGTTTGCAGTAAATCCACAGCTAATGAGATTGGTTTTATCGGGTATCACAGTAGCTAAAAAACTGATCGCATCACGCTGGTTTCAACCGGAAAAAATGTGCCGGAAGGTTTGGTTTCTTACATATCTCGATGTGATTTATCAAGAAATATCTACAGCAAGAATTCTGGGTCTCAACGAATCCAAAATGTCAATGTGGTTAGAAGTGGTGGAGAGAATAAAAGCTAGCTTATAATGGTAGTGTCTGGTTAGGAGTGAGGGATAATGGAGGTACTATCCAAGGAGGGGTCCGGGAGGGGGGGGGTTCGAGCTGGAGCATATGTGTGTAGGGTTTTAGATAATAGGTATTAGGGGTATATCCTGTATAAGGCATTGGTATAATTGGTAATTTCGTTGGATATACACTGTATACGGTAAAATATTATTATAGACTTTTTTTTGTTTTCTGTTTCTGTACTTGCATGTAATTTTAGCCACCTTAATTGTTAGTTTCATTATGCATTGTGTGTTGAGTACTGACTTTTAATAATTTTTGTTTTGCAATAATAAAAAAAAAAAAAGGAGTAAAATGGATCCCAATGCATCCCCACTCTGCTTTAAATGCAAGATAGAGATTGGAAACCACATCCACTGCTTTTAGTCCTGTGTAAAGCTCCAGAGCTATTGGTCCGACATCGTAGAGGAACTATCTGATATATTCCAGACCCCCATCGAACTGGATCCCCTCTGCCTCTTACTAGGCCTCCCAGATATTCATATTGCCAATTTCAAACATAGGAGACTGTTCAATTTGTTGACATTTGCTGCTAGGAAAAACATTCTGTTGTTCTGGATCAAGGACGAGGTCCCATCAAAGAGGTCATGGCACAACATTATTATGGACTGTATTCCTTGTGAATACATCACATGTATGCTGCACTCTAAGTTGGACACTTTTTATGAAATATGGGACCCATATCTATCTCATATTGGACCTGCGCTATCAACCACTGTACTCTGCGGATTTCCCCATTACTCTTAGCCTCCCTAGAGATCACGAATGTATTGTGTGTAGATGCTTTGGGTCGTTGCAGAAGGTATCATAATGTATTTAGAAGTACATGCCTGTTCACACACACACACACACGAAACACGTGCACTCACACATACTGTATAAAACATGCACACATAAAACACACATCCATACTAAACTCACACATATAAAACACACATATACAAAATAAACGTACACACTCCACACACACAGTTTATCAGTACACTGGGTGCTATCGTGGACCAGGGCCCTCATTTATCAACGTTGCGTACGCACAGATATGTGCGTAACCCGTGCATACGATAATTTCTAAGCAAAATGTGGGACTTATCCATTTGAACGTGTGCTTGACTTTGTGCGTATATCTACGCTCAGCTCTGACCGTGCGTACCTGGCGCCCGGCGGTAGAATATGGATACTGCAGACGGACGGCATTATGCTTTCATCAGTTTCATGCATCAGTTTCAACGCGGAAATAAGCTTTCGTTCATTAGTTTGACTGACGTGTTCTGTATGACCCCCGTAATTCATTATAGTTAATTGTAAAATAGCAACAATAGTGTAATTATGGTCAAAACCCCATAAATAGCATTTGAAATAATAGGTCTTTCCTTCTGAATGAATGCAGCATAGTTTATATATAGCGTTATCGGAATATACGGGGTGTACTGACTGCGCTCCGTGTAACTCAACTCGTTATTATTTTGCGCATAGATTGCAGAAATTCGGGAACGTTTTGATTATATTTAAAAGGCTTTGCCATTGTTAAACGAAATAAGTGGAATTTTCGAAGGTGTAAGCAGAATACAAGTCATATGAACACGCACAATATAGTGTTCTTCCCCCTTCCTACTGTATAAGAAAGAATTAAAAACGCATTGCAACGAGAACAGAGGTTATTTGTTGAGTTTATGTGTATTACAAAACCCTTGCAATAAATGTGTCTTAAATGAATGAAAAGCATACATGCTCTGGATATATAGGTAGCATATATCGTGTGGGTGATATGACTTGTATTCTGCTTACATAACTTCGAAATTCCACTTATTTCGTTTTACAATGTCAAAGCCTTTTAAATATAAATCAAAACTTTCCCGTATTTCTGCAATCTATGCGCAAAATAATAACGAGTTGAGTTCTAACAAAGAACGTATTACATGCTGGGTAGGCTGATAGAGTAAACTGTAAATGAAATAGCCTATAACATTATAAAGGATAGGCTGTGCCATGTGCTATTATATATGCGCAAGTTACTGTTGCATAATGTAGGCTATGCTATTATATGTAATTCATATAGGCTACCTAAGACAACAAAATAGTTTGTATGCCTCTACAAATCATATTATACCCGGTAGCCAATCGAACAAAACTAATAAAGGCATTCATATTCCAGCATGGTTATAATGACACACCAACGCCAAACAGTGGTTAACGGTCTTTATTAGTATTTTGAGCTGTCCAGGCAGAATTGCAGCAATGGTCTTAGGGAGTCGTTGATATCTGACATCACCGTGTACAAGTCCGACAGCCTTTTATTTCTCCCATAACACACGTCTTCTTGGTTCGACAGCGCCTCCGTGAACAATCTCGCTCGTGGAGTTTCTCAGAGTTCGCTCAGGGTGAGTCGGGTTAGTCCATTATTTCACATCCATTACCATATATGGATAATCATGCACGAGCATTGACGGTAAGAACAAATGGTATTTATCAATACGGAGTGTGCGTAGGACCCGTGTACGCACGGTTGATAAATCCCGATATTTCTGTGAGTACACACATTCTAAATTCCGTGCGTAGGAACGGAAATAGAACACTTTCTACGCAACATTGATAAATGAGGGCCCAGGAGTTGACTCCCTAACCGCCACTTCTGCTGTACATACAGTACAACATGTGAATATTTGAGCCATGTCTTTGTTGTTTGTCTTTTGTCATGTCTGATAATGTACTTTTATAGTTTATATTATGTCTATTATTTTTACTATCATTTCTGTTGTTATTATTGTTAGTGTTATTGTTGTTAGTGTCTCTATTATTATTACCGTAAATCTATTGTATTGTGATGTCTTGTTCTATGTATGTTTTGAAAAAGAGAAAATAAAAACATTTACAAAAAAAAAAAAAACATAACCAAGCGATGCAATTATGCATTGCAACAACATTCATTCTATATTCACAATGGAGTGCAAGTGTACTGTTTTTTTTGTTTTTAGTTTTAACTTAACTATTTGTAATTTCTTAATCTCATCCGCTGTAACACTAGACCATACTGCTGGGAAATAGTCAAGCTGGGACTGTCAACATTCTAAATGAGTTAGCTTTGAAAAACCTTGTCACTCTCTTGTCACTATAAATCCTATATTTATATGGTTTTAAGACTTGACTAAATGATTGAAGCTTATTGCCAACATTTAAATCATTCTTTTTATATAGTATTTTCCCCAAATCATAAAATGATTATTAACATACTACTGTACATGCAGTAAAATAATAGATTTTGAGCTACAGGACACAGTAAACATGTTTTATAAAGGATATCAAAGCGTTTATTGAGTTAGCATACATTTTACAAGACATAGTTACACAGCTCCTGTAGTAGAGAATGATTGAGATAACTATTTACATCTCCTTTTTTATTTAACCTTTATTTAAGCAGGCGTGTCAATTATGAAAATATTCTTATACAATGACAGCCTGGCAAGAGGACGAAGGGGCCTCTCGAAGGGTAACAGGAAAATAACTTGTATTCATAAAAAGCTGTTTAGGTGGCTGATAATGCCCAGGGGAGGCTGGTGTACTTAGAACTCTATATGGTGAATCTTGCAGCCTTTGGCGGCAAGAGTTTCAGAGTCCTGGTGCTGGTTGGAGCCCAGGGCAGTTAATGAGAACGTTAATCTAGTTGTTATTCAGTTCAACTGGCACATGCCGTAGCATAATATTCTGCTGTTTTACTTATGGGTACAGGCTGTGGATATTTCTAAGTAGACAACATCAAGGAACTACACTGAATAGTAAGTATAGTAGTTTTAAATTTGAATTCCTATGGGATATTATTTCATTTTACTGTAGTAAAATTACAGAATAACACAAGTAATAGTGTCAAATCGTATAGCCAATAGAAACAGCATTATTATCGTGTTGTGATCATATTCTATCAGGAGCCCTCTGGTTCTATACAACTGCTTCTGCGGGAGGGATGGTGCTGACAGAATTTAAAATTTTTATAAACAGGTATTATAATTGATTGAGAGATTCAGCCTCAAACGTATTCTTAGCCTATACGACCATGTTATGTGCTGTGAACACAGATCCGTCGAAAGTCTAAAGGGACAAATCTTTATTCTTCAAACGGGAAGAGTGGCTGTCCACAAATCCTGTTTTCTGTTCCTCTGAACTCTACAACCTAGAGACCAAAGGGAACGAGTGCTGTACCCTCCTTTATCACCTACCCCCGATAGTGTACTCAAAATCAAGTGCATAAACATAGCAACACAGATGTGTACCTGTTGCTAAAATAGTCTGGGTTACTAGCAGAGACCTTAGCCAGGGGCTGTCGCCGGTTGCCATGACCTTTCTGTTGGGCGGCCAAAACCGAACGCAGCCAAACTCATTTGCCAGATGAGCTCACATCCTCCCCGACTAAACCATATGGCACTGGACAAGAACGACACTGGACCAGTTGTTGTCCATTTTCCGAAATTGGACAACTATCAAAGCTATAGAAAGTAGAGAGCAACATGGTCTGTGTTATGTGTTAATCCGACACAAGTCAAAACAAGCTTGCAGAAAGCCTATTGTGTTGTACTTTTCAGTAGGGACACTGAACCAAAAAAACATAAAGGTCCTCCACTCAGAATTGTACTTAAGTAAAATTATATCCATTGACCTCCAAAGGTTAGGTTAAAGTGGTATGTGGTCCAGTTATGATAGCTCTGATTACATCCTCTTATAAAAGCAACTTACAAAAGATATGCACACTGCAAAAAAGAGCCATACGGATAGTACATCATGGTATATTTAGATCACACAAATAGTCTGTTTTTAAAGAGTCAAACATAAAAATGCATGGACTTAATCAAATTCAAATCTGCACAAATTATGTTTCTGGCAATAAAAAACCATGCAACCAAAATTACCATGCAACATTCAAAATATTTCCATGGCTAGAGTGTTTATAATTTTAGAGGGACATTAGCTTTAAAACAACCTACAACTCTTAAAAGTATGTGTTTGTGGGGTATCACTCTGGAAGAGTCTGGAGGTGAGTATAAAATTAAGCAATAATATCAATATTATTGCTTATTGCTTACATATAAGAGAGAGGAGCTTGAGCAGTATTGTGACTGCCTAATACATATTTTTTCTCATTTGGATAATTGTATATATAAAAAAACTGTACTTTTATTTAATTTTTCATTATTTGTTATATTTTTATTTTTATTAAATTATAATATAAAATATTATAAGGAAGGGGCAGGGCTTGATACGTTTTTTTTTTTTTACTTCCCGCTGTTCCTTCTTGAACACTTATTGTATGGAAATAGTCTTTGACTATACCTTTTTGTTTTTTAAACTTGTTTTATGTTTCTATGTTCGAAACAAATCAAATCAAATCAAAGTTGTCAGGCTTCGGATTTAAAAACATGCATTATCTTCCATCCATTTTATGCATGTTTTCTATGTAAAACCTTTTTCTTCAAAGTAACTAGGTACCAATGGCTTCAGAGATAAATGTAGTGGAATAAAAAGTAACAAGTAAAAGTATAAAGTTCCATCAAATGAAAATACTAAAGTAAAGCACAAGTACCTCAAAATTGTAGTACAGTTCTTGAGAAAACATACTTTGATTGCTTTCCATCACCGCTACTTTGCCACTGTGAACACGTGAGAAGCTCTTAAAACTGCCATTATGAAACATGTAACGCTTCCATACACACAATGAAAACGTAGCAAATGAGCGTATGCACAAACCAAAGACTCAGACACCCCAAATGCACCCGGCGACAAAATGGAGTTTCCCTCTTCACAGGTCTACTGGTTACCTGTGAAAGCTATCTTGTTCCTGTGGTTTAAAAATAGAAGGTGTGAAGCAGGAGGAATATCAGCCAGCAGTGTCCAGTCTTGTTTCCACGCTGCCAGCAGAGGACCTCAGAGTCAACAAGAATACATAACTTCATATATATATATATATATATATATATATATATATATATATATATATATATATATATATATATATATATATATATACTGTATAGAGAGGTTATACAGAATATCTGTTGAAAACAGTGAAACAGGCTGTTTACGTTCCCCCATTGACAATGTTTTATTCTAACAACATGGTTAGTTTATTTTTTATTTTTTTTGTACAATAATAAAATAATATAAATATATAATACAGAGGAAAAATAAGTCTAAAAAAAAAGACACAACTTCCAACACTGAGCAAAACAGTATATACAGGCAACATAGATTGTGGGCGTACCAGTAAAAGCGTTCCATGTGACTCCCTATATCCCAAAAGAAATGTAAACAAAGGTGTATATTAGATAATTGACATGATTATAGCGAGGAAAAGGAGAATACGGTCAGATGTTGCAGCAGATCTCCAGTAGGATCACCGCGGGTCTCGTAATGCATGTGTGACAGGAATTACTGCCCTGTCATCGCAGTATCTTAAGACAGAGACCCCTTGCAATAGATACATTAATTCCTTTTTTCCAGGGATACTGCTTAAACGACACACACTAGGCACTCCGTTTCTCTTCAACGAGGTCTAAAAAGACAAGAGCCCCAACCTCTTCCACCCTATTACAAAAATTAAACCTAGAAAACTGTAAAAAGTGCTTCTGTCATGAGTTAATAATAATGTTTTCCAAGTAAGACATGTTTAAATCGATTAAGACTTACACAACAATAAGTGATGTTACAGTACGAGGACAAGCTGAAACGCTGCTGGACGTGTGGTCGGGGGAAAGACTTTCTACTGTAACAATAAGTGATGTATCGTTACAGTACAAGGACAAGCTGAAACGCTGCTGGACGTGTGGTCGGGGGAAGGACTTTCTACTGTAACATTTACTGTAATGACTTATTTCGGTGGACAAACAAACATACAACAGCATTGAAGACAGTCATCCTGTTTTAACATTTTCACCAACTCTGTTGCTAATGTAAACATCACATATGAATTTGACAGGTACAGATGGCCACAAATCGAACTGAAACCCAACTCTGGGGAGAAACAAAGGGATGTTTGTGTTGTTGAGAATGGATGTGTGGTGTATATGAGACATGATTCGGAGACAAACTAATATCTGAAGAGACTGACTAAACTCCCATCGTGAGCAGGACATCTATCAGACATGAAGGACATAAGTGATGAAATCAGCTTAGCGACAGGAAAGGCTCTCACTTACACACTAAACCTCTTGAACATGAGCGGGGTCTGGGGGGAGGGGGCGGTCTGAGGGGAGGGGGGGTATAGGGGTCTAAGGGAGGGGGGGGGGGGTGTATAGTATATTAGGCTCTCTCTGGTATAAATAGTGCAACATAAACTGGGACTTTCAGAAAGAGTGTTAGCGTATTGCTCCCCTTATCAAGAGACGGATTTCGGCAGATAGTGTTACTCAATAAAGGTTACCTTGTTAAATAGGGTTGTGGAATATTAATAGAAATCTAGTCCAGAACATAATTTTTATGTTTTAGATAATTGACATGATGCCAAAAAAAATTAAATTATAATAATAACATAGAGTAGTAGGCTTATTGAAATATTTTGGATGAGTTTCCACATAAAAGTGACTAAAAGAGAATAGGAATTTGCTTTGTTTATTTTTTAAACAAAACATTTAGCAACTTCCAATTGTGACGTGGGGATTTACGTATTACTGTATAACAACATACTGAAAGATGGGTATCCTTTGTATACCATATATTGTAGCTCTGATGGAAATAATGTTTCCATATGACTTATGCTATATCAGTTTGATAAATATAGCTGTTACACAAATAGAGAATGGAAATAAGAGCCCTTAAAAAGGAAAATTCCAGTCGTTTTCTTTTTTTAATGTGATATTCAGATGGTTATCTGATCTGAGCGCAGTCCAGATCCAGGTGAAACTAGAATGCCTAGTTGTATTTGTCCTCTGGTACTGTAGGTTAATATCCCTACAAACATCAGACAAATATAGCCATTGCTAATGCAAAATTCACTGGAGTCATAGGGCAACCATGACATGTCTGTAAACAATTATCATTTTACATAAAACAAGGTGTTTTTCTGATGTTAATTCAAGGTGATATGACCAAGCACTATGACTCCAGTCCATTTAGCATTATTGTTGGTTAAATGTTGCTGATGTTTGCAGTCCCAACTTCCCATGCAGTCCCATTTCACCTGGTTCAGGCCAGTGAACCGTCTGAATATCACATTACGAAAAGAAAATAATCTTTCAAGTCCTACAAATATAAAATGTGACTTAAAACATTCATCAGCAAAACACATGTGCAATCCCTTCATAATAATGTTACGTGGAAACATCAACTACATTAGTGACACGTTGCATGAACTTCTAACACTACCTCCACTGGTTAAAAAGACTGCAGGAAAGATCTGATGAATTCACTAAGTGCTGTTATACAATTGATTCTCGTAAGTTTTCCGGTAAGATAAAGAACTTTTGGTAAGGGGCGGAGTGTAACACAACCTCGTTGGTGATCTCTACTGGTACAACCATGAGGTTTGGCCCAATGGGTTCTGGCTCATTCTGGAACGCTGTAGCATAGAACAGAAGTTCTTGCTCGTCAGGGTCCAGGCTCGGCAGCGCTTGCGACGAAGCCTGCTCCATCTCCTCCGCAAGGTCCACGTTACTCCCATAGAGTGCGTTCATCTTCCGTGCCAGCAGCCCCTCTTTCTCCGGCGGCTCCTCGCTCTCCTCCATCTTCGGCCGCTTCTGGGAGCGCCGCATGAAGGAGGCGTGGTGTATAGAGCGCTTTAGGAGGTGCCTGCGGTAAGCCCTCTGGATGACCACAGCGGCCAACTCCTCCTCTTTGCGGCGTAGCGTTGTGGTGATGGGTGCAAAGGAGTCCGAGCTGGGGTTGCTCATGAGGAACTTAGCTTCGATGCTCAATCGCATGGCTGTCATCTCCACCGTGTCCCCCAACACCATCTCGGTGACAGCCAGCAGGACGTCCAGGCAGTGGATCCTGTCCCCGGTAACCAAGGGCAGGTCCATTTGGATCAGACGGAGTCGGTTGGGCTTAGCCACCTTCAGTGGCTCCTGCAGGGCGTCACAGAAATCATAGAGGCGCGAGTAGCAAATGAACTGGGTGCCGCCCACGTCAAATTTCTCCCAAGTCTCGTCAAACATCTCAAAATCTTCCTCACACAGTGCATCACCGCTCGTCTCCTGGGCCACGTTGAAGTTCTCCAGGATGATAGCGATGTACATGTTGACCACCACCAGGAAGGAGACGATGATGTAACTGCAGAAGAACATGATACCCATCCCCGGGTTGCCACAGTTACCCTTTACATCCGTGCCTGGGTTCTCAAAGTTCGGGTCACAGTCTGGAGCTTCCCTGTTCAGGATTGGGAGCAATAGGCCATCCCAGCCCGCCGATGTTGTAATCTCAAACAGGCATATGATGCTTCCACCAAACGTCTCAAAGTTAAACATGTCATCAATGCCTGCCTGCTTTTTGACGTAGGCAAAGTTCGACATGGCAAATATGGAGAAGATGAACATGATTAGGAAGAGCAAGAGGCCAATATTGAATAGGGCAGGAAGTGACATCAATAAAGCAAACAGCAGTGTCCGAATACCCTTGGCTCCTTTAATGAGACGCAGGATTCTGCCTATTCTGGCCAGTCTGATTACTCTGAACAGGGTCGGCGACACAAAATACTTCTCTATGATGTCTGAAAGCATTATACCTGAAATGAAAGGAGATAGAGAGAGTAGTTAGAGAGGATATCTTCATAGCCGTGCTTTGAATAGTCCACCTAATAAATTAAAAAATAATAATTTTTTTAATAAATGACGTGATCAGTGACAAGAGGGTAATAGAAATACAATAGTTGATACAATTCTTGAACTAGAGGAGCAAACTCTAAATATAGATATAACTCAAAACATATCAGACAGGGCAAGGCCACGTAAGACCTTAAAAACTGTGGAAAACTGGTGTTTTATCTTAAATTCTTTTTATTACATTTACAAACACCATTCGTTTTCTCCAGAGAGATGTGATCTGTTCACTATCAAGCTGACAGTGATGTAGCCACTTAACCCGTTCACTACCACACTACAGAAGGTTAACCCTTTACTATCACCCTTTGTTGTGTGGCAGTGAAAGGATTAACCTTCTGTATTGTCGCAGTGAAAGGGTTAACCGTTTGGTAATGCGGCAGTGAAAAGGTTAAAATGGTTGGTGAGGTCATTTTCTAAATAATTTTATTATTATTATTATTAGTTTATATGGATCTTTTCTTTCCACTTTAAAAAGCGATCATCTTAATCTACCTGTTAACCACCAGCTATGCACAAGATGACAACGATAAAAATCAACTATCATCTTAACCCTTTCACTGCTGCGCTACCAAAACGGTTAACCCTTTCACTGCGACAATACACAGAAGGTTAACCCTTTCACTGCCACACAACAGCCGGCAACCGTCGGTTGTGTGATAGTAAAGGGTTAACCTTCTGTCGTGTGGCAGTGAAAGGGTTAATCTACCAGTTTACCCACCGGATATGGACAAGATGACGACGATAAAATCAAAAACGTTCCATCCATTGGTAAAGAAGTACTGCCGCAGGGCGAACATCTTCAACAGGCACTCTCCCGTGAAGACGATGATGAAGGCCAGGTTGATCTTGAAGAGGAAGTCCTCCTTCTCTGGACTCTGGTTGTCAGTCTCCACCATCATGGTCACCATGTTGAGGCAGATCAAGACCATGATGAAGATGTCAAACACCTGCTGACTGATGAAGTCAAAGACTAAGCCTTGGATCAGGTTCTTCAGGAGGCGAAGGGGTTAGGGGAGGGAGAGAAATACAGATTTCATGGGGTCATTAGGCCTGTTCACACCAGCACTGAGCAGACTACAAGGTTAATGCAGAGGTCAGCGATGACGTTGTCATGCCATGCATGCCAAGCTGATGTCTCATTGCACTGGGATAGCTTCTCTTAGTGACTGATGTCTCATTGCACTGGGATAGCTTCTCTTAGTGACTGATGTCTCATTGCACTGGGATAGCTTCTCTTAGTGACTGATGTCTCATGGCACTGGGATAGCTTCTCTTAGTGACTGATGTAGGGATGGGAATTGATACGATTTTATCGATACGATTCCATTATCGATTCTGCTTATCGATCCGATTCTTTATCGATTCCCTTATCGCTTCCTGATAAATTTATAATTGAAATAAATAAATTGGAAATGCAACAGAACTAAGCTGGTTAGAATAACAACATGCAACTTGACATTTATGATTGTCATTTATCATTTATTGTTGAGCCCCCATGTCAGAAAAATACAAAAACTGTAAACAATTTATTAACTATACACTTAAATAAAATAATGTATTTGAGATTCTCTTAAACTAATTTAATCTATTGAACTGTAGTTGCATTCAACAGGTCGTTATTGCAAAAGAGAATTTGTTATCAATAACCTACCTGTATAAATAAAGGTTAAAAGTAAAAACATAACTGACACATAAGTAACATCTCTAGGAAAGCAATTCACCTACCGAAATTCCGAGGCTTCTACCTCCTCTGATGTCGCACACGCACGCACGCACGCACGCACGCACGCACACGCACACGCACACGCACACACACACACACACACACACACACACACACACACACACACACACACACACACACACACACACACACACACACACACACACACACACACACACACACACACACACAGAGACGGCTCCCTCCCCCGAGCCAGCCCGTGCCAGCTCAGTGTTCTCTCTCAATCTCTCTGTCATGAGCATGGCTATTTAGCTAGCTAGCCGCTAACGTTAGTTTACCAAGTAAATGAATGACTAGGATGCAAAGCCCTTTCACTTTTCACTGCACATAGAAAAAGTGGGAGAATTTCGGGAGCATGTGCGACCAAAAACGGTCGCAATTTCGAGCCCTTTAGGTTTGCCTAGTCAAGGAATCAAATAGTCTGCTATGGCTGCATGCGTGGCGCTAACGTTATTGTTTTAAAATGTGCAACTGTCGGAAAAACATGGCATCGATAAGAGGAATCGATAGTCACAGAGGCATGCGATTCCAGGAATCGGACAATTAGGAACCGGTTCCCATCCCTAGACTGATGTCTCATTGCACTGGGATAGCTTCTCTTAGGGCGTTTTCTCATTAGGAACAGTTGGTCCGTTCCGTCCTCGAGAACGATAGTCCCCCCTTCCCCGCTGGCCAGCTTCCTCACTACCAATCTCGTGTCGTCCCTGAGCACACTAAAGGGAGCAACACCCCAATACACCAGGTGGCGGTATGCACCTAGTCGCTTTGCTATAGCTGGCGCTTCATCCCTTCTTTGCTCTTGGATAAAGCATTTCGGGACAGAGCGGCGTAAGTTTAGCGAGTTAGATGACGCAACAATAAGCACTCCCTACGGCCCCTGATGTCTGTCTGTGTCTCTCTTTCTCTCTCTCCCTCTCACAGACACACAATTCTCCACTTGCACAAATTGAAAGTAGGCACTTCCGGCTGACTTCCGGTTGCCAATAGTACTTCCTGTCCCATCCAAATACATTGGTTTTAGCTACTTTTCTCCCCTTATTTAAACAACTTTGTCGGCACAGAGAGGCAATGAAACGTTTGTATTATTATAGTATAGAATGTATTTAATAAGCAAACGTTTGTCAGCAGGGTTTTTGGGCTGTATTTCATGTAAAAACGTTTACTGTTAGTTTCCTTGCTCAGCCAGCATTAGCCTTCATTAGCTAACAGAAGCTAGTGGTTAAACAGGCCGGATTAGCTTTGAGCTAACTATCTTTCCCGACCCATGTATTCCCATTCTAAACATAACGTCAGTTTACAAAACATGACCTGTCTATATAACGTTGAGGAACAAATTATAAGTGTGTGGGTGTGTGTTTTGGTGAACATTGGACTGCAAACAGAAAATGCATCACAGTTAGACAGTAGCTACTGTTAGCTGCCCTCCGGATTAGCTTTGAGCTAACTATCTTTCCCGACCCATGTATTCCCATTCTAAACATAACGTCAGTTTACAAAACATGACCTGTCTATATAACGTTGAGGAACAAATTATAAGTGTGTGGGTGTGTGTTTTGGTGAACATTGGACTGCAAACAGAAAATGCATCACAGTTAGACAGTAGCTACTGTTAGCTGCCCTCCGGATTAGCTTTGAGCTAACTATCTTTCCCGACCCATGTATTCCCATTCTAAACATAACGTCAGTTTACAAAACATGACCTGTCTATATAACGTTGAGGAACAAATTATAAGTGTGTGGGTGTGTGTTTTGGTGAACATTGGACTGCAAACAGAAAATGCATCACAGTTAGACAGTAGCTACTGTTAGCTGCCCTCCGGATTAGCTTTGAGCTAACTATCTTTCCCGACCCATGTATTCCCATTCTAAACATAACGTCAGTTTACAAAACATGACCTGTCTATATAACGTTGAGGAACGTTATCTCCCGGGACGAGTAGCCACGTTAGTTAGCCAACAACCAGCCAGGCAGCGCCGTTATCTCCCGGGACGAGTAGCCACGTTAGTTAGCCAGCAACCTGCTCTCACCATGTCTCCCTCCCCAGCCCCCTGCTCTCATCCAGTCCCCTGCTCTCACCATGTCTCCCTCCCCAGCCCCCTGCTCTCATCCCGGCCCCTGCTCTCACCATGTCTCCCTCCCCAGTCCCCTGCTCTCATCCCTGCTGGCTAACTAACGTGGCTACTCGTCCCGGGAGATAACGTTCCTCAACGTTATATAGACAGGTCATGTTTTGTAAACTGACGTTATGTTTAGAATGGGAATACATGGGTCGGGAAAGATAGTTAGCTCAAAGCTAATCCGGAGGGCAGCTAACAGTAGCTACTGTCTAACTGTGATGCATTTTCTGTTTGCAGTCCAATGTTCACCAAAACACACACCCACACACTTATAATTTGTTCCTCAACGTTATATAGACAGGTCATGTTTTGTAAACTGACGTTATGTTTAGAATGGGAATACATGGGTCGGGAAAGATAGTTAGCTCAAAGCTAATCCGGAGGGCAGCTAACAGTAGCTACTGTCTAACTGTGATGCATTTTCTGTTTGCAGTCCAATGTTCACCAAAACACACACCCACACACTTATAATTTGTTCCTCAACGTTATATAGACAGGTCATGTTTTGTAAACTGACGTTATGTTTAGAATGGGAATACATGGGTCGGGAAAGATAGTTAGCTCAAAGCTAATCCGGAGGGCAGCTAACAGTAGCTACTGTCTAACTGTGATGCATTTTCTGTTTGCAGTCCAATGTTCACCAAAACACACACCCACACACTTATAATTTGTTCCTCAACGTTATATAGACAGGTCATGTTTTGTAAACTGACGTTATGTTTAGAATGGGAATACATGGGTCGGGAAAGATAGTTAGCTCAAAGCTAATCCGGCCTGTTTAACCACTAGCTTCTGTTAGCTAATGAAGGCTAATGCTGGCTGAGCAAGGAAACTAACAGTAAACGTTTTTACATGAAATACAGCCCAAAAACCCTGCTGACAAACGTTTGCTTATTAAATACATTCTATACTATAATAATACAAACGTTTGATTGCCTCTCTGTGCCGACAAAGTTGTTTAAATAAGGGGAGAAAAGTAGCTAAAACCAATGTATTTGGATGGGACAGGAAGTACTATTGGCAACCGGAAGTCAGCCGGAAGTGCCTACTTTCAATTTGTGCAAGTGGAGAATTCATATTTCATTTAATTTTACTCCACCTATTTATTGGATTATCTGTCTGATAATGTCTGTCCGCTAATGTCGCACCGAAAACGACCAAAGCTAATTCCTTGTATGTGAAAACTACTTGGCAATATTTCTCCATCACCGCAAATCCGCCCCTCAATTAATTTCGCCGCGGGGGCATAATCCCACGGGACAATGCATTGGGAACTTGTTTGGCATGATGAGACATACCCACATGAATATTATTGCACGGATCGGAATACGGGCGTGCGCGTGGGAGCTTGCGCAATGATATTTGCAGCAGGTTGACAGTGATATTTGCGAGTGCTCTCTTGACTGAGAGAGTGAGAGAGACGTAAGCGCTCGGCTGAATTGAAACACAGCTACCCTCGTTGGAGCAGGTTTTACAGACTACAATCCCAAACAGACCTAAATAATATTTTTTTATTGAAGTATGAATACAACTCTATTCTGGGCAAGCAGGTTAGCACCAACAGAACCACTTGTTACAGCAAGCCTCTTCTTTGTTTTGGTACAGTTGTTTGCACATTTGCGATCGTTCCGTCGCCGGGGACGCTGATTCGATCACAAAACCACATTTTCAAGTGGTCCCGGCATAGAGCGAATCAGCGTCACGGGCGCTTCTCATTACACTACTTTTGGAATGGAGCGTTCTCATTACACTACTTTGGGGGCAATCGTGCTCAGATTCGACCCCGGATGCCTAGTGAGAAAGCCCTCTTAGTGACTGATGTCTCATTGCACTAGCTGTTGAGACAGAACTTAAACGGTAAGTTCAGAATTTTTTACACGTAGCCCTATTTCCTACTCATCAATGGTGTTGTCAAAGGGTACAATCCATTCTCAGCACAATTCCTTAGTTACTACAACTAATTGAAGTAATGGGGCCACACACATTAACATCCAAAGTACAGACTGAAGAGTGGCCCCATGCTTCACAAAGGTTTTGTGGCTAACTAACCAGAGTTGCTGGTATCCAGTATGAAGCACAGTATGGGAAGTAGGGCTGTCCCCGACTAAGGATTTGGATAGTCGACTTTGATTGGCCGAAATGTGCAGATAGTCGACCTACCCCCCTGAATCCAAATAGTTTTTAAAATATATTATAAATATATATATATTTTTTTTATTCCATTTTGTGGGGGGTGCAGCTGCGACAGCCCATATCAGGGCAGTTTTTCTGACTTTTTGCAACCGGCACTTTGGCGACCCCTAGTGGCTCGGGTGTGCATATTTTGTAATACAATTTATATATCGAATTGAAGGCTTATTTGTTGCCTGTCGATAGCGACAAAATCCGACAAAACCGCTCAGCGGAAAAACTGAGTTTTTCTTTGTACACAGTTTACCAAAATCACTCCTAATCACTCATCTCTGAATGGATCTTTATGAATTTTGGATATGTACTACATAAGGCTTCAGGCTATGGCTCCGTCTGGATTTGTAAGCCATACCACCTTCTGGGGAAATACTACCTCTGGACTACTAACTAGTAACTACTACAGAAAAACTTGAGTAACAAGTTTTTTTTACAACTCAAGTTCAGACCTATGTAACTCTATTACGTTAGCACTAAAAGTGAATTTCTTTCTGGAATCAGAAACTTCAGAATGTCATCTTTCAAAAGAGACCAGGCTCATGCATGTGCTATAAGTAAAAAGTATGTTGTTTTGGTTTGCAAAAATATTATGCAGTCCTCAAAAACTAAAACTAAAATGGCCAATTTTGGGGGCGCTTGCTAACAGGTTATGTCTGAAGGAGTCGACTCAAGGCTCCTTGTCCTCTGCGAAAGCATGCAATTGGTCCACTGATGGATACATCTTGATATTTGTCTAGTCTAGTGTGTTCATTAGATGGGTGAAATCCTCTTTCAGTGCCTTCAGTGTTTTCTTAGGCAGTTAGCCTTGCTGGTATTTATTTTTTGCATTTGACTAAGAGGTTGGCAGTCGACTACGGCTCCTTTCGATCGATTAGTCGACTATTCGGGGTCAGCCCTAATGGGAAGTGCTGAGAAAGGACTAGGAAAAAGGGCTAGGCATGTGTAGCATCCTGAATATTCTGCTATTTATTCAGAAGTGCTGACTTAACCTGTTACTTCCCCTGTGTGCACAAAGACGTGATAAACAGTGTTCCTCTTTGATATCTCGCCCAGACTAATGATGTGAGGTGCTCTTCTTCCTCCGGCTTCGATATGGACCATTAACGTGACATTGAATCATCTTTCTTCCTGCCTTGAGTGTCCCATAGTGGGACCAGTTTGCGGTCGCCAGCAGGGGGCGGTGGTGGCAGGCGGAGCGAAGGAGAAAGGAGCAGCGAGTGAGAAGCTAGTTACCTGGAGGGCGGAACAGGAGGAAGTCCTCTTCGACAGTGAACTCGAACGTGAGCGGACGTGTGCTCTCAAAGAGCCCCGTTGAAGAGCAACGGGAGATAATAAGTACTTTGCTATAACACGGGTTATCCTAGAAGTACAAGCGATAGAGAAGTGTGTGAATAAGTGAAACGGGTTATCCTAGAAGTACAAGCGATAGAGAAGTGTGTGAATAAGCGAAATGGAAAGAAGAACCAACTTCAGTAAATAACGTGTTATCCTAGAAGTTGAAGCGGTATATTAGCTTGCTGCTAACGGCTATAGTGACTCTGAGTACACCACAAGGCGAGCGTTGCTGAAGACAGGTGGTGCCTATAGCACGTTGCGTTAGCTGTATAGGCGACAGCAGGAGGGTCCACCAAGACCCACAGTTTAGCTGTGTTTAAGGTAGCAAACAGTTTAGAGCGCGCCAGCTCAGTCATCAGCCCCGCAGTGGACGTCTCGTTGACGCAGCCAAGGACACCTCTTCTTCCAGCAGAGGTCGCCACAACACAGCACGCTCCTCCAGTTCAGCCACTGCCCCTGCTGCCTACCCCCGCTTGCTGGCTGTTCTCGCGGGATCGCCCGACGGCCATCTTGTCACCCGGACGAGGGGTGGTGAGAGTGGACCCGCCATCTCGGTTAAGTACAGCGGTACTTTGTGTGCCAAAACAATATTTATTTGAAGTGAACGCTAGCAACCAGCGTCTAGGGGTACCCCAACCATTATAAGCCGGCTTTAGCTTAGGTCTTTTGTTTGGTAACGTGGGCCCACATGTGATTTATTTTTGTATGGTAATAATATTGTGATTTTCTTGAATTCCCATTGAACTCCTTAATATGTGCCTGGGTCTTCCCCTACTCAAAGCGGGGCTCTTGAATTAATGTACTGAGCACTAGGTGCCTATTTTGGGAATAGCGTCCCCTGTATTGTGAGTGAGAGCACCCGGTGCCTACTGTGATTATACTGCATATGAACCACATGAAGTTATAATCTGTAATTGCTACTTGACCCGGCCTTATATAAAGGAGACGTAGATGGGAGCACGGTGTGTGTGTCTATTACTGAGTCTTGTTCTAACCTTTGTTGACCGGGTAAATATACACACATTACTTATGTATCAGCATTACTATTTAACCCTTCCCACCCTATTCGTATCACATGGTTAAAGGTCTCTACAGGTTGTCAAGGAAGGGTACTGCTTTGGGGGAGCGCAATATCTTTAGTCAACTAACAGTCACCAGGTGTGGGAGGGCTAACGGAGGTACTGGGGGAAGTGAGAGTGTGTGGGGAGCTACTGCTGACCGCCCTGGAGGAGGCGAGGAGGACCAGAGTACCACCCCCCAGGTTAGTAAATCCTGGGCCCCCTACCGCTCCTGCTGCCCGCCCTCCAATTCGACGTTCCGGGCCCAAAGACGGGGGTTCAGATAGATTAGAATCTACTGCATCCCGCTACCAGGTGGCCGTGTACAACCACTCCCATAAAGCAGGGATAATCCACCCTGCTACACATGCTTCATACTTCATGCGGTCTGTGTGGTCTACACAACCTCAATGGCGATATTGTGCAGTTGCGGTCTGTACAAGTGTACAGGGCTTGAGCGTGGAGCCGCACACCTCCAAGATTTTGTAACACAGACTTATTGCAATGATTGACGTTGCTATGGTGGCAGAACGTGCACTCCGTTCTTCAAGCCACTGTCAGCAATAACTACAAAATGACTCTGCGTTTACAGAGGCCTGAGCACACCGCCTGCACCGCGAAGACCGTAGATACGGCGAGAGGCACGGAACACGTTTTAGCCTCCATTTTATTGTTGAGGACCAATCATACAACAACATGACGGGAGTTGAGTAATGGGAATATTTTTAGATGTGAAGCATGACATGTTGTGTTCCATTCCAGACATGATGAAGGCTTGTGTAATATGTTCCTCATTACATTGATGAACAGGTTTTACTTACACCCTCTTGTGCAGGATGGATGTGACACAATTTTGCCATTTTACAGGAATAAAGAATGACATTTTGATATGAAAATATAAGAAAATATAATTTATGTATTTATTTCTGCATACATTGGTACATGTACAGTAGCTGTACAATACATCCCAAAGTTAACATGGGGAGGGGAGATTACTTTTACGCTTAAACCACGAGCAGCGCAGTTAGATAATAGATTCATTTGTAAAGTGGCACACTTCACAACCCACAACACTAACTGCAAATATGTGCACATCTCCAGATTTGTGGTTAGATCAACTAATCTGTTAAGAAATGCCAGAGATACAGTCATTTAAAATGTCACATATTTATAACTAGGTATTATAAGTTAATTGTCATTGTTTACATTTTACACCGCACACGTTCTTTATTCTGGGTGGAAGGCTGATCAGTCTGTAGTGTGAATAATTGGAATTGCTTTTCTGTCTTTCCAGCAAAACACATCTCCACCAGTCGGAGACCGATAAATCAACTTCCGAACGTGAAAGTAAATTATGAAGCTCTTGAGTAGATATTATTGTCATTGCTGACATTAAAAGGTGTTGGAGAGGAATGCTGTGACATACCGTTGGCCGTGGGATGGGCTTCGGTTTCTTCTTGGCACCAAGTTTCTTCATGGCCTCGTAGTATTTCTTCTGTTCCTCAGTCATAAAGAGGTCCTTATCTCCGTGCAGAGGCAATCCAACAAATAAGATTATCATCGATGATCCATATATAAAACGTCTGTTAATACGTCAAGTATAGATGGAAATGACAGTGAAAGACAGCATCTCGAATAGTGTAATTAAAAAAATGCATGACACCCAATGTGATACTTATCTTTTTCTTTTGCTGATTGAAATTGTCAATAATGACACCGATAAAGAGGTTGAGTGTGAAGAATGAGCCGAAGATGATGAAGATGACGAAGTACATGTACATGTAGAGGTTGTCTTCATATGAAGGCTGTTCCCCCACCTGGATGTTTACATACAAAACAACATGCAAGATTGCTTTATCTATAATACATTATGGGAAATGTGCTTACCATCTTCACCAGTCAGACAAGAAGCTTAGCACAAATTAATGGAAACGGATATGGACCAGCTAGCCTATAGCTGTTGGCCAAAAACACCTCTTCCAGAGTTTTAAGCTAGGCTAGTTGATCCGTATCCGCTTCCATTGATTTGTGCTAAGCTAGGCTAGCGTGCAGCTGGATAGCTTTCAGGACGTTGGCATATTCCTTTAAAATATCACACACCACAGCGAGAAACATAATAAGATATATACAAAATATTTAGTCACAAGGGAAAGTACCAAGAAACATCCTTAATTTCTTTGTGAACTCTTTCTTCTTCTTGGTCCATTTCAACAACGTTATCATCCATCCTTACACCATACTTTCCCTCACTGCTACAAAAGGATTTCAAGATACCTCTCTTTGGGATATTTTTTTCTTCAAATTACCCCGTTCTTTCAAAGCAAAATTGCGGAATGAAATTATATCAATGTACTGGAACACAACCCTTTAACCCTTTGGTTGCCGGAAACGTAGATCTACGTTTTTGTCTTGTTATTTCTTTTATTCGCTATTGCCATTCATAATCCATCGAAGCACCTTGTGTAGGCTGTCCTGAATGTGTCTGAGATAGCAGACGGTCAATACCGCCGCCTAACGCCTTGCAACCGCTATTGCACTCCATTTGAAACGATGTGGTTTGTTTTCTCGGCCGAGCTGCGGCGTGGGGGCGGGTTCTAAACACTTCGGCAAAACAAGCGCTTGTAGGGATGGCTTGGACAACTGACCCCGCCCGCCCGTTCATGTGCAATGCCGGATAACGTTGGACAGGATCGTTGTCTCCGGAATGGCGATCAGATAATTGGATTATTCTTTTTGCAGTACATCAGAGACCAGGTAAGGACTCTATAGTACCAATCTTGCGTTGATCCGATATTTTTTTCCCGCGATCGCTCTCTGTCTGTGTTTTATGTGTGTGGACCGTGTCCCGTTGGTCACATCACGGCACGGATGGGCACCCCGCTCCAAGCCCCCTTTCATGCATGCATGATGAAAGATAATACCGATAATCTAGCGTTTATTTCAGATTGATTGTTGATCCAAGCGAGGAATGGCAACGTGTTTAGTGAATTCCAATAAAACGCTGTTTTCGCGTCTTTTCATGGGGTTACTCAGAATCACTCAAACTATACTCATATTCCCCACGGTATAAAACGGAAATGTACGGATGAAAAAATGATCTGTTTTTTGCATGTTGACTGGAAGAAACTCACTGACAATCGAAAACGTTATTAGATCCATCCATAGCTATAATATTTAATATAGTTTTTAGCACTGCAAACACAGCATTCTCCCCATTGAATAGAACGCTGGCACTGACGGCCCACAGTGCCCCCTGCTGACTGGCAATCAATGTGTTAATAGAATTCCTTAATTTCCTTTGGTTTCAAAAGGGACAAATGTCCAGAGGAATCACAGTGATGAGAGCAGTTTGTGGCTCAACAAAGTCCAATTCATATCCAGTAGATATGAATAGAAGCCTACCTCTCGTGAATCCACTGCAGCGTACATGATGTCCATCCAACCTTTGAACGTTGCCTGAAAATGCACAGAATTGCTTCAGGGAAGATTTACAGATCTGTCTGATAGTTTATTACATCACACTGTTTGTTCAAATGTCAAACTTCGATTCGAAAAAAGTTTTTAGCTGCGAAGGACCTCTATGACTGACAATGTCACTAATTCACTCACTCATTCAGTCACTGATTCATTCACTCACACTTAGCCGCTCTGGCCCCTAGTGGCGTTGCTTGACGTCAACGTCAATCACACTTCCACACAACGTCGACCCTAGGCACCCAGAGCTAGCCGCCTCAAGACCACGGTATGAACGCTCCTGGTAGGAAAACATTAGGTTGAACACCATTACATTTTACTGACATTCTGGGCCATGTTTATAGGTTAGCTAAGTATTTAAGTTATTGACACTCTGAGCCGTGTTTATATGTTAGCTATGTATTTAAATGAATGACATTCTGAGCCGCATTCATACTTTAGCTGAGTACTTAAGTTAGTGACATTCTGGGCTGTGTTTATATGTTAGCTAAATATTTAAATTACTGACATTCTGGGTCATGTGTATACATTAGCTATGTATTTAAATTATTGACATTCTGGGCCGTGGTCATATGTTAGCTAAGTATTTACGTTATTGACATTCTGGGCTGTGTTTATACGTTAGCTGAGTATTTAAATTATGTTATCTAAGTATTTCAGTTACTGACATTGCATGCGTGTGTTTGTTTACAACTTTACATATGTTTTCTTGTTGTCCAAAATACTCCTGGTGGGTATTACTCTTGAATTGAGGAGACAAACCAGCTTATTGGCAAATCAATGTTTATAGGTGAACTAAGTATTTGTAGATTGGCTATTGGCTACTTAGCGATACAAGGGCTTTGCGAAAATACTCCTGGCGGGTATTTAATTTGACAAGTGATTCTGTAATTGTGGAGACAAACCAGCTACAAACAAGTATTATCTATCGTATAACATATTCTCTCAAACTATATTTTTCCTTACACATACAGTACAACAACAAACATTTCCCCTTCCCCTGCCAACATCTACCCCATTTGCAACAAATAGCAATTGATCTCTAACGCTGCACCTCGCCACCTCTTACAGTAGGCTTAATGTTATATCTTTAAAATTAGTTTGCACTAATTGCATTGGTTTTATGGCTATTTAGTAAACTTGACTAAAATGTATGCAGCACCAGCATTAAACTTAAATTTTGGCCGAAATGTTGTTAATAATACATCAGAATTATATAGCGCTTTTCCAAATGCTCAAAGACGCCAAGTTGGATGGGATCACCATCTCCTCATTTATGTAATTTAAACAGGTTATTACCTCTGATGTCAGACTCATCTGCAATTTGTTGCATTGTTAACTAGCTAACGTTTGATATATTGGTTGATGTATATTTTCTCAGATAGCTTGTATATTTAGAATTTGAATACAGGCTTCAATAGAACAGACACCAAGCGGAGCATAGAACACTGGTATTCTGATGTGACAACCCTTCCTTCTTCTATAGTTTCCTTGCCGCAACTCCCCCATTAATGCCTGTGATTCTCTGCACCTATGACACTACGTGTCCTCGCTAAGTGAAACGTTTATTTCGAGATGGCGCTTTCCGGGGTGCGTATCGCTGAAGCGGTCCTCACTATTTGCAGCAGGGAGAGGTACCCCAATCCAACGTTGTCGTAGTTGACCTTGACGTTCACCCAGCGGGCCTCCTGCGTGGCCTCTTTGAGGGCCAGGCAGTCGCTCCTGTTGTTGACCAGGTCCATGGGGAAGAGCTCCTCCGTGGTGGTGTTGACGCAGCGCCAGAACTTCCCGGCGAACAGGTTGACGCCCATGATGCTGAAGATGAGCCAGAAGATCAGACACACCAGCAGCACGTTAAAGATGGAGGGAATGGCCCCGACGAGAGCGTTCACCACCACCTGCCCGGGGAAGAGGATGTTGTTTTAAGGGAAGCGGGTTTGTATTGTTACATTTTAAAACCAGCTTCACAGTTCACCGATACGCTCAACAATGATGCACGTTTATCTACGAGGTATCTACTTATACAAGCGGTAGTGTATCCATTTAAGTAGTAACTCTATTATTAGCTATATTATTAACACCATGTACGCCCGGAATATGTTCAAAGTTAAATTATTATAACAATAAAATGCATTTCATGATTTTCTTTCTTTTTGATAGAATAAAAAAGAATAAGACATTTGAATAATTTCCTTTGTTTGGACAAGTAAGTAATACAGGTAACACTCACTACTAAGTCAAATTCAATGTTGGTATTCTTACCTCAGCCAACTCTGTTACAGCACTCTGTTACGTTACCCTCTGTCTACATCCCAGGTGTAAGCATGCAGTCAGCAAACATGGTAAGGAAAAGCCAGTCAAGTTAGTATAAGTGCATTCAACATCATTATGTTTAGCATCTTTGTACATGAACGCTAGACGTGCACGAGTTCATTGTGTAGTCCTGCTACTCAGCTAGATTATGTACATGTGTTTCTGTTTCAATTAAAGCCCCGTAACTCACCCTCATTCCTTCAAATCTGGACAGCGCTCGGAGCGGCCTGAGGGCCCTCAGTGTTCTGAGAGATTTGATTGGTCCGAGATCATCGTAGCCCAGCCAGTTAGCACCCAAACTAATCAAGGAAACCTGTGGCAGAATTGAAACATTTCCTATTCAAGTGTTACCACCGAGTTGAGCCAAGAGACATGGGTTGCATGCTAAGTTGCAAAGTAATTTGTCACATGACCCCAACAGCTAATAAGAGAAAAGTAAAATGCTTTCTTTTTGTGTGTCTTCACCGTCCTCCAACCATCACCATTCTCCAATTTAGTCGTTATACCAATTCCCTTCCTGGTCGTTGTGCTACCCTACTGTCTGTCTGGGGAGGGTGTAGACTACCCTACTCTCTGTCTGGGGAGGGTGTAGACTACCCTAATGTCTGTCTGGGGAGGGTGTAGACTACCCTACTGTCTGTCTGGGGAGGGTGTAGACTACCCTACTGTATGTCTGGGGAGGGTGTAGACTACCCTACTGTCTGTCTGGGGAGGGTGTCTGTCTGGGGAGGGTGTAGACTACCCTACTGTCTGTCTGGGGAGGGTGTAGACTACCCTACTGTCTGTATGGGGAGGGTGTAGACTACCCTACTGTCTGTCTGGGGAGGGTGTCTGTCTGGGGAGGGTGTAGACTACCCTACTGTCTGTCTGGGGAGGGTGTAGACTACCCTACTGTCTGTATGGGGAGGGTGTAGACTACCCTACTGTCTGTCTGGGGAGGGTGTAGACTACCCTACTGTCTGTCTGGGGAGGGTGTAGACTACCCTACTGTCTGTCTGGGGAGGGTGTAGACTACCACACGCCTCCTCCGATACCTGTGGAGTCGCCGGCCGCTTCTTTTCACCTGACAGCGAGGAGTTTCACTGGGAGCTTCTCCCCCAGATCCCCTCCCCCCCTCTCCGGTAGGGATCGCTGTTGCAACGACCAGGACACACACACACCACGGAAATGTAACCCTGGTGACTGCGGTGGCAAGTGCTTAGACCTCTACACTACCCAGACGCACCAGTCAAATGCTTTCTTGTGTCAAAATTACAAAGACAGGCCAGAAATAAAACAAATCATCGAAACTTACATCCACAATAAAAAAGTCCAACCAACACCAAGCATTGGTGAAGTAGGTCTTGAATCCGTAGGCCACCCATTTAAGGAGCATCTCAATGATGAAGACGTAGGTGAAGATTTTGTCTCCGTACTCAAGGATAATCTTGATGGTCCGCCGCCTTTCTATGTATATGTCTTCAAAAGCCTGCCAAAAGAAAACATCACACACTTAAAGGTCGAATCTGTAATATCATCAAACAGCGACCTCTAGGCAAAAGAGCCCCGCTTACAGTAGGTACAGTATTGCACTTTTTTGACATTTATTTTCGTTTCTGTCTCATATGTGGGTTGGAATTGAGTGAGGATTAAGGATGATAGGGAGAGGGAGAGAAATTCACAGTGTAATAAGCTGCAAACCCACATGTCAGACTAAAACAAACAAATGTAAACGAAGTGCAATACCAATACCAACTTTTTGCCTAGAGGTTGCTGTTTGACGGCATCACAGATTCTACCTTTAAAGGGAAAATCAAGCCTAAAATATAATTCACATGTTATTTCTATAATACTGTGCAGCTCAGTTTTGATGTGTGCATATGAACAAGTCTCTCCTTAAGCTGATCACCTCAGAGACAAGACTGTAGTGATGATGTCATCAAGAGACATTATGACAGTACCCATGGTGATTTGACTGATTCATTAGGACATTATGACAGTACCCATGGTGATTGGACTGATTCATTAGAACATTATGACAGTACCCATGGTGATTGTTGATTGTGGGCGGTGACTACAACCAGGGGCTGATATATGCAGATCAGTGCCTTATTCACGTCAGCAAATCAGAATGGCTTAGTTCAGTGGGGGAGGATCTCGTGACATGTGAACTGGACTGATTGACACAGACCCCATTGATACAACCCCACATTGCTAGAAAACAATGCTAAACACTGGAAAAGGCGATTTATAAGACAGGGGACCTTGATCATTGGAATATCACAATACAGAGTCTGTGTTAGGGTGGATTTTATCTTTAATGGCTTGACAGTTATACTGAATCAATGTTGGAGGACACTAGTCTGTAGTTTACCCTACTACTATTTCACAAGTAAAACTAATTTAAATTACATCATAATTACATAAAACATTTTGTTTGTTAAAGCAAACGCTACTACTGTTATGTGAGACTGGGTGTAGCTACATGTAGCAGCACACATGAAGGTGACACAGGAAAGTGTGTTTCAAGTTCAAGTTTCAAGTTTACAAGTACTTGAAGTTGCCGTGTTCAGTAGACTGAATTGGAATTATAATGTAGAGAGCTTAAAAATAGAGGAACATAAACAAACCATACAGACATATTACAAGGCGTACGCGGGCGTCACTATGCACAGTAGACACTACATACAGACGTATTTCAAGGTGTACGCGGCGTCACTACTCACAGTAGACATTACATACAGACGTATTTCAAGGCGTACGCGGCGTCACTACTCACAGTAGACATTACCTACAGACGTATTTCAAGGCGTACGCGGGTGTCACTACGTGCAGTAGACATTACCTACAGACGTATTTCAAGGCGTACGCGGGGTGTCACTACGTGCAGTAGACATTACCTACAGACGTATTTCAAGGCGTACGCGGGTGTCACTATGCGCAGCAGCCACAACAACAACATATCAGCAGAGCAACAAAAGCCTTTTGTGTGCAAAATCCAACATAACTGTATAAAATGTATACAAAAAGAGTGTGGAAAAAGTGCATTAATACTGGTTAAATACTCCTTGCACTGGCTTCCTATACATTTTAGAATTAATTTCAAAGTCCTGTTGCTCACTTTCAGAGCTCTGCACGGCCAGGCACCAGAATATTTAACTGACCTGCTGGAACCATATGTGCCCAGCAGGACCCTGAGGACAGCTGACCAGGATCTGTTGGTCATTCCGCGCACCAGGCTGATCACCAAAGGTGACAGAGCCTTTCAGTCTGTAGCGCCTAGACTCTGGAATGCCCTTCCTCGTGGCCTAAGAGCTGTAGCGTCTGTTGAAATTTTAAAAAATCAGCTAAAACATTACTGTTTAAACAGGCCTTTGGGTAATGTTTGAGCTTCTCCTTCAGGTATAGAATATGTCTTTTGTTTTGTTTTGTTTCTCTGTGATGCATTGTGTTTTGTTCTGTCTCTTATCTCTTGAATGGTTCTTGCTTTTTATTTTATTTTATTTAATTTCTGCTGTATGTAAAGCACTTTGTGAGTTGTCTCTGTGAAAAGTGCTATATAAATAAACTTTACTTACTTACTTACTTACTTACTTACTTACTTACTTACTTACTTACTTACTTACTTACTTACTTACTTACTTACTTACTTACTTACTTACTTACTTACTTACTTAAATACTAAATACTGTTTGATGTAGTGGTCTGTGCTGAGAGTTTGTCTTCTGTGGTTTGTAATTAACTACCAATGAAGTGCCAATCTCCATCCAAAGATCTACATTTAACTAATGTCTCTGTGTGAGTGGGTGGGTTAGTGTAGTGGTAAGACCACTCACCCTGCGACTGCAATGATTGTTGGTTGGACTCCAGTTTGCAGCGTTTGTTTTGGACTTACATTATGTACCTTTTTTCCTTTGGTCGATTAGTACTTTATTTACTTTTTCAGATGAGACTGTGAAATGGAGATCTTCAAGATTGTAATACTACCTTAACTGCATAACTAAAATAAGCTAACTACTGAAAATCTGACTTTAAAATGACCATTGCGACAATTGCAAAACGTTGCGCCGTAACTGTACACATTGTACTTCACGACACACACTACTGTTCAGTTTGCTGCGGTGCTAGAAGCGCTCACCAGAGCTCCACTGCTGAGGAGGATCATGAAAAATGATAAAGCTCTCAAAGTAGTCGTGCTCTACAATGGTGAAGCAGGCCCTGCGGAGGTTCCA